>NC_057814.1:211593151-211895533 GCF_018294505.1 Triticum aestivum
GCTGCGGGCGGCGGTGGCTTTCGTCCGGCGCCGGGCGGACGTGTCCGGCGCGCGGAGGGAGCGGTGGCTAGGGTTTGGACCCGGAATTTTGGACGGGGAGGGTGTTTATATAGGCATAGGGAGCTAGGAGACTCCAAATGGAGTGCGGTTTTCGCCCACACGATCGTGATCGAACGACGGAGAGCATGGATGTGACTTAGAGGGGTTATTGGACTATTTAGAGGGGGGTTTTGCTGCAACACACAAAAGGACTTTGCGGTTATCCGGTTAACCGTTGGAGCACCAAACGACCTCCAAATGAAACGAAACTTGACAGGTGGTCTACCGGTAGTATACCAAGGCCACTTGGCAAGCCTCGGTCCACTCCGAGAATGTTTAACACCCACTCACGAAAAGAAAACAAGAGGGGTGCGCCAGTGCACGTGGGAGTGTCGGATTGCAAAACGGACAACGGGGAAAATGCTCGGATGCATGAGACGAACACGTATGCAAATGAGATGCACATGATGACATGATATGAGATGAATGACATGAACAAAATGCAAAACGAAAACAAAACCCAAACCATGAAGGGAATATCATAACACATAGCCGAAAATGGCAAGAGTTGGAGTTACAAATATGGAAAGTTATATCCGGGGTGTTACAAGCACCTAAGCACCGATCCACCCACATATCAAATTATTAAAGTAGCGAACACAAATCAAACGAACATGATGAAAGTGACTAGATGAAATTCCCTTGTATCCTCAAGAATGTTTTGCTTATCATAAGAGACCGTTTTGGCCTGTCCTTTTCCTCAAAAGGATTGGGCTACCTTGCTGAACTTTTCTTACTATTACAGTTACTTGCTCGTTACAAATTATCTTGCTATCAAACTACTCGCAACTTATAATTTCAGTGCTTGCAGAGAATACCCTGCTGAAAACCACGTGCCATTTCCTTCTGCTCCTCATTGGGTTCGACACTCTTACTTATCGAAAGGACTATAATTGATCCCCTATACTTGTGGGTCATCAAGGCTCTTTTCTGGCGCCGTTGCCGGGGAGTGAAGCGCTCTTGGTAAGTGGAAATTGGTAATACTACGTGCTGAAATTTATTCTCACTTGTTACTATGGAGAACAATCCTTTGAGGGGTTTGTTCGGGGTATCTTCACCTTGATCGAAACCACAATTAGTTGCCCCTCAACCCACTGCACCTACTGAAAATATTGAATATGAATTTCCTTCGGGTATGATAGAACAACTGCTAGCTAATCCTTATGCAGGAGATGGAACCGAACACTGATATGCACTTGATATATGTGGAATAAATTTATGGATTATTTGGGCTTGCATGTTTACCCGGAGATGAAGCTAAGAAGAAGGTTTTTGTCGTGGAATTGTCACGACAGATGTCCTCGTGCAAGGACTTAGTCGTGGAGCCATCGTAGCTAGGAAGCTTAAAGGGGTTAAACGGGGCAAGGAACACGAGGGTTATACTGGTTCGGCCCCTTACGGTGAAGGTAAAAGCCTACGTCCAGTTGAGGGGGTATTGATTAGGGTTTCGACGACCAGGAGCTAAACCGTCCTGCCTGGTTATCGATTTGGTCTTACTTGTCCCCAAACTGCCGCCGAGTCGTCCCTTTATATAAAGAGGTTGACGCCCAACGGCTCTCAGAATCCCGGCCGGCTCATAACAGTGTCCGGCTCGGACTTTTAACTATTCTTGCCTTACACTACAAGTTTCACCCCAACGGCGGTTATCACTACGGGCCTTAAGCCATCTCCGGGTCTTAAGCCCATTATTGACCCGCCGTCTTCAAGTTTGGCACTGGGCTTCGCGTGATGACCATTATGACGTAACCCGGCCCCTCCTGGGCGGGTGACTCTAATGGTTATATCCTCAACATTAGGCCCCAGATTGATTTGAACCGGTTCATGTCAATCTTCAATCCCTTTGAGAGAAAATCTTCCGGCTTATATTTGTGCGAAGGTTATAACCCGCCGTGACGTCCTCTTCTGGATTCCTGATAACCCGCCATGACGTCATCTTCCATTAAGTTCATTTTTTTATTCTGTCATATCCGAACGGATCTTATCTTTAATGGCCATCCCGAAAATCGAGGCACTTCTGTGGCGAGATAATCACGCCTTGGCCTCCTCGTTTCTCGCGCCCACTTATTAGCCGCACCTTATAAATAGGCCCGGCCCATAAGCTTTCATTCACTTATCTCCTCCGTCGTCTTCCTCCTCTGACACCCGAGAGCTTGAGCTCCGCCGCCGCCGCCGCTCCCCTGGTCTTCGTCAACCTCGGGCGCTGCATCACCCTGACCGGTCCAGAGAAACGGCGGCAACTTTCGCATCTCCTTCCGCACCAGTAAGTTCTTGCCACTCCATAGAATAGATCCGCATTAGGGTTCTTGTCGTTCTCCCCTGTTCTTCGCAGTTCGTCGCCACTTCTTCACAGTTTTTCCTACACGGCCCCCTTGGATCCAGAAACCATATAGAATTCGTGCGGCTGTGGTTTCGCACCCATTTTCAACAGTAGCATGTCCCCTTTACTTGCACAGAGATCTCCTTAGAGCTCATGAACTTCTCTGTATCAGCTTCTAGGTCTAGAAATTTTTTCTTTCTACTCGATCGTTTGATCCAAAATAATTACTGCGATTTGTGAAACTTGTTTGTGCCACACTTAGTCAAAAATTGCATCTGTTAGCTATGGCGGCTCATATCTCCGGCTTAAAAGAGGCCACGCGCTGTGAACTTTCCGGCTCATTTATGATAGAGTTTTGAACAACCTGAATTACTCACGATGCCCACAGCGGCTTAGATAACCCGACGCAATTAGCCATATGGCATTAGACCCCTTCATAAGCCGCCATCTTGAATACTGAACTGTAAACTTCCTCCGGCTTATAGTTGAACCGGACATTTCCTTTTGTCATAGGTTTTCGTCTTTCACAATGCCGCCCAAGGCTCCCAAGGCACCCATTACATGCAACTGGATGAGATCCAATGTTACTGATGACACCTTAGCTGATTTCGTGAAGACGGGTTACCTGCCTAAGAAGGAGGTCATGTCTTATCGTGCCCCTGACCCGTCCGAATAAAGACCTCAACCAAGAGACGGAGAGGTTGTGATATTTGCTGATCACATGAGCCGGGGTTTTGCACCTCCCGGTTCAAAATTCTTTAGAGACGTTCTGAACTTCTTCGATCTGCGACCTCAAGACATTGGACCCAATTCCGTGTCAAACATTTGTAATTTTCAAGTGTTCTGTGAAGTATACCTTGGAGAAGAGCCCAGCCTACTGCTCTTTAGGGAGCTGTTTTATCTGAACCGCCAGAATGAGTGCGCCAACGGGCCTAGCTTGGAACTTGGCGGAATCTCCATTCAACGACGGAGAGATTGCCTCTTTCCTTATGCTGAGCCGCCAAGCCACCCAAAGGACTGGAACCAGACATGGTTCTACTGCCAAGATACTTCTCCGGCTGATGAGAACCCTCTGCCCGGCTTTCGTGCCCTGCGTCTGGAGCCAACTCACCCCCTGCCAGATAAACTATCTCAAACTGAACGTCAACCACTGATCCCCACCATCAACAAGATTAAGGCTCTTCTGGGAAATGGCCTTAACGGCGTTGATCTGGTCCGGGTCTGGATTTCTTGGCGGGTGATTCCCCTGAGCCGCCGCCCCGGCTTAATGTGTGATTACACGGGCCAGAAGGATGATCCTCTGCGGCCCAGCCCCAATGACCTACCTGAAGACGTCGTTGACGACATGACCAAGTCCCTCTTGAACGAGAGCTTAGCAGACTGTGGGAGGACCGGCTTAATCCCCTTCTGCCAAGCTAACCCGGCTCCGGCGGTAAGCCACCAATCTGAGCACTTTACTTTCTATTTTAACAATTTTCTTTTTAACTTCAAGGAAACCTTTGTTGCATTTTTTTCAGGCTAATGACAAGTTCTGGAAGGTCAAATATGACCATGAGGCTGCTAAAAAAGCCAGGAAGGCTAAGAAAGCCGCCAGGAGAGCCGCTCCCCGCAAGAAGGGGAGTAAGCCTAGCGCCTCAGAGCTGCTTCAGTTGGATGATAGCTCCGAGTCAGAGGTAACCCTTGATTCTTTAGGCTCTTCTTTTGTTTTTCGTCTGTTTTTAACCACCTTATTGACACTAATTATCAGCAGGATGATACCGGAGCAAGTAACCCGGTGATTGAAGAGGTAACTATACTTTCCTCCGACTCGGACCCCTTGCCAAGGCTGAGAGTCCGAAGAGTAACCCGGAAAGTAAGATTTTCGCATCCTTTAGCTTATCAAGATCCTCAATTTCTTTTGAAGCAACAGATTCATGAGAGCCGGAGGCAAACCCGGGCCAGCAAGGATGCAGACCTCTCCTCCGGCTTACCCGAAGCATCTAGAAAGCGCCGGACTGAGGTTATCTCCAACTTATACCCTTTTCATCCTTTAGCGGGCGTCACTCGTCAACCACTCAATTCGTCTGATTCAAACTATCAGGAAACTTCACCTTCCTCTGGTGACTCCATGCAATCTAACTTGCCGGCTTTCAAGACCGCACCCGGGTAATGATAATCATCTCATTTTGTGCTTATCTTACTTATGTTTTTTGTACTAACCTTTTGACTTTTAGTGCCCAAGCCAAGCTCGGCAAGAGGGCCAAGAAAAATAAGCCGGTCGAAGAGCCGGACTTAACTGAACCCAATGCCTCTGCCTCTGAGCCGCCATCTGCACCAGTTTCGGAAAACGCCGCTTCAACTGAAGGACAAACCATGGCGGGTTCTGATAACCCGGAGATTCCCAGCTCAGCTCAACCGGC
The DNA here is from genome assembly GCF_018294505.1 of Triticum aestivum. Lineage (NCBI taxonomy): Eukaryota > Viridiplantae > Streptophyta > Magnoliopsida > Poales > Poaceae > Triticum > Triticum aestivum. The sequence goes on from NC_057814.1 coordinate 211,597,967, forward strand.
CGATGACCCGGATGTGGTGATTACCCGGACTGAATATGTTGAGCCGGGAAGACCCACTGTGCTGGCCAGATGCTCTGCCAAAGAAGAACTGCTGGAGCGCCGCAGGGCTAGACTGGAGATCACTGACTATGCTAACTTGAGCATTGGAGACATTGTTTCTGGTTACATTGGTCAAGTGCACAACAACCGGGACCTGGAGATTGATATGGTGAAGCAGATACAGCAAAACTCTGAGGTACAACTCTCTTGCTTACTCCATGGTCATCCTTATCATGCTAGCCCCCAAGTCTATTACTTATGATAGAATATGTTGTAGACTTAACTTCTGGCTTACCTTCATGAACCGGCAATTATAAATAGAATCTTTCAGCATACATTAGCCCCCAAGTGCCAAGTGTCTTTGCTTGCAAAGTGCTTGGGACTTTAATGTTGCATAATAATCACTCACACTGTAACCCGGAATTTGTACAGGCTGCCTGCAAGAAATTTGAATCTGAAATCTCTGAGCTGAAGAACCGCCTGAAGACTCAGGAAACTGAGACCCGGAAGGCCAACGCCAAATTTGAGTTCAGTGTTGCTGCACAAGAAAAGCTGAAGAGGAAATTTGAAACAGAAAGAAAGACTTGGGCCGAGGTGAAAACTGCTTTGCTCAGCCGGGCCGAACAAGCGAAGGCTGCTCTGACTGAGAGAACCGCCGAACTCTCCGGCTTAAAGCGCCATGTGTCACAGATGGTCGCCGTAATCTTCAGCGAACAAGCGGAGGCTGCTCTGACTGAGAGAACCGCCGAACTCTCCGGCTTAAAGCGCCATGTGTCACAGATGGTCGCCGTAATCTTCGGTAAGTCATTCTGCAAGCCTTTAACAAGCTTACATTCTTTATGTCTTAGATGTCCCACAAGTGCCATCAGCTCACCTAACCTTGTTATGCAGGTCCCAGAAGCTCCAACCTTAACCAAAATGTTCTGACCAAGCTGAAAGCTGTTTACACCTTGGTGGAGCAACTCTACACCGGTCACAGCGTGCTTTAGCCGTCGTGGCTCTGTCCAATGAGGTTCCGACTCACCTGGCGGACGTACTCAGGCGGCTTGTCGTTCTTTCTCAGCGCTTCCAAGAGCTAAGATGGGCCTCTGCAAGAGCCGGAGCTATAGCTGCGCTGAGCCGGGCCAAGGCTTTTCTCCCGGAGCTAGACCCGGCCGACATCGCTCTTGGATACCCCAGCCTGAAGGAAGACGGCACCCCCTTTGACCAGAAAGATTTTGCTGCCTGTGTGAAGAGCGTGCGCCCGGTGGCCACCCTGATTGGGAATGACACCGACCTTACCAAGTATCAGCCGGGCTATGACGCGGAAAATCAGAGGATCCCCACTCCACGCTATGAAGCAATCAGCTTGATCCCTCCGACTCGTAAGCATACCTTCGCCCCAGAAGTTGACCCGGCCGGGTTAATTGATGACGAGGCTCAATTTGAAGCTTTGAGCGGCATTGACTGGAAATCATCAACCTTCCAGGTCATGGAATCAGCCGGAGGAGCGGAGAGGGATGAGCCGGAAGCTTCGACCCAACAAGCACCTTGATTTTTAGGCGGCTCATGGTTACACTTTAAAACAATGCCTCACCTTTTGGACTAGGGGAGTCTTGTAATAGAGTAGGACAAACACTTAATTTTGTCGTGCCATCGTGCACGTGTTGAATGCTTAACTCCATTGAAGTTGCTTCCTTATATTCCTCCGGGTTATAATTGATCAGTTATTTTCCTTAAGCTTGAAGAACTGTCTTTAATTATTCTACATAGAAAAATAAATCACAAGTCTCTAGGCGGCTTACCGCATGGAGAGTCATATACTTAACCCGGAGCATAACCAAGGTCGTAAAGGACCGGCTCTCAACCGTATCTTCAGGATAACCACAATAGCCTACCTGCAAACCTTGCAAGTATATGTCCGGTTTATGTAACCCAAATAATGAGGTTGAGAACTCAACTCCGGTTCACCAGCATCGATAATGCTTATTGTGTGCTAGCAATATTGTTAATCAAAGTTAAGCCGGCGGAGTAAGAACCGCCCTTGCACACTGTTGATATGACCAGAAGAACTTGTTGCAAATCAGAAGATCAAAACTTAGGGGCTTCCGGTTCGAATACGACCAGAGAACCGTCCCAAAGGGGTTAAGCTAAGATTCGAATGCGATCATATAGCCCCCAGTGGTTTTGGCGTTGCCGATCAAGAGGGTACCGACAGCTATGTTCTCTTTGGTTCGAATACGACCCATGTGTGAACAGGAAGCCCCCAAATGACCTTGAGAGTTGTTTAACGACGCTGATTCGAATACGATCCACGTCGGTTCCCAAAGGGGGTTGAGCCATGATTCAAATATGATCAAGAAAAACTCCCCAATGAGCTCGACAATTTGCCAATCAAATGGGTATCGACAGCTATGTTCTCTTTGGTTCGAATACGACCTATGTTTGAACAGGAAGCCCCCAGGTGACTATATTGTTAACGGCTAGATTCGAATACGGTCATAAGCCGGATCCACCTCCAAGTGACCATGTGATGTTGTAATGGAAATAACACGTTTACCTTTGGAGGAGAAAAGGACAGAGGTCCTGCTTTATTATTTATCATAATATATACACGGCTATAGAAATATGTACATTATGAGAGCCGGTGGCTCAAGTGTAATAGGGTCGAAGCTGAGCTATGTTCCACGGCCGACGGGTCTCTTCTTCCGACTTACGTGAATCTTTGTGCTCCCGAACATCGATAAGGTAGTATGACCCGTTGTGCAAGTTCTTGCTGACCACAAAGGGCCCTTCCCAAGGCGGGGATAACTTGTGTGCATCTGTTTGATCTTGGATAAGCCGGAGCACCAGATCACCTTCCTGGAAGACCCGGGACTTAACCCGGCGGCTGTGATAACGACGCAAGTCTTGTTGGTAAATCGCCGAGCGAGCTGCTGCCACATCACGCTGTTCGTCCAACAAGTCAAGAGCATCTTGGCGCGCCCGCTCATTATCCGCCTCAACATAAGCCGCCACTCGAGGTGAGTCATGACGGATGTCGCTAGGGAGGACTGTTTCCGCTCCATAAACCATGAAGAAAGGCGTGTAACCTGTAGATCTGTTAGGAGTAGTATTGATGCTCCATAACACGGAGGGTAACTCCTCCACCCAACAACCCGGTGTCCGTTGCAAAGGGACCAAAAGCCGGGGCTTGATGCCCTTCAAGATCTCCTGATTAGCTCTCTCAACTTGACCATTGGATTGAGGGTGAGCCACTGATGAAACATCAAGTCGAATATGCTCTCATTGACAAAACTCCTCCATGGCGCCCTTAGACAGATTGGTACCATTGTCAGTTATAATGCTATGTGGAAAACCAAAGCGAAATATCACCCTTTTCATGAATTGAACCGCTGTGGCTGCGTCACACTTACTAACTGGCTCTGCTTCAACCCACTTTGTGAACTTGTCGACCGCCACCAAGAGGTGGGTCTTCTTATCCTTGGACCTTTTAAAAGGCCCAACCATATCAAGCCCCCAGACCGCAAATGGCTAAGTAATTGGAATCATCCTCAGCTCCTGAGCCGGCACATGAGCCCGTCGCGAGAACCTCTGACAACCGTCACATTTACTGACCAAGTCCTCCGCACCAGCATGAGCCGTCAGCCAATAAAAACCATGAAGAAAAGCCTTGGCCACAAGGGATTTTGAGCCGGCATGATGGCCACAATCCCCCTCGTCAATCTCACGTAAAATTTCTTGACCTTCCTCAGGGGAAACACGACGCTGGAAAGTTCCAGTGACACTACGACGATGCAGCTCACCATTGATAATTACCATTGACTTAGACCGCCGGGTTATTTGTCTGGCCAAAGTTTCATCCTCAGGCAATTCTCCCCGGGTCATGTAAGCCAAGTATGGTATTGTCCAGTCTAGGGTAATGTGGAGAGCCGCCACCAACTGTGCCTCCGGGTCAGGGACAGCCAAGTCTTCCTCTGTAGGCAACTTAACAGAAGGGTTATGCAAGATGTCCAAGAAAGTATTAGGCGGCACCGGCTTTCGCTGAGAGCCCAGCCGGCTTAATGCATCAGCCGCCTCGTTCTTCCTGCAATCGATGTGCTCTACTTGGTAACCCTGAAAGTGTCCAGCAATGGCATCAACTTCACGACGATAAGCCGCCATGAGAGGGTCCTTGGAATCCCACTTGCCTGACACTTGTTGAGCCACTAAATCTGAGTCACCAAAGCACCTTACCCGGCTCAAGCTCATCTCCTTAGCCATCCGAAGACCATGGAGCAAAGCCTCGTACTCAGCCGCGTTGTTAGTATAGGGAAACATCAACCGTAGCACATAACGAAACTTGTCACCTCTGGGGGAATTTAATACAAGCCCCCGAGCCCTCCAATTGCCTAGACCCGTCGAAGTGAATAGTCAAATATGTGTTATCCGGTTTCTCTTCAGGCACCTGCAGCTCTGTCCAATCGTTGATGAAATCCACCAATGCTTGAAATTTGATAGCAGTGTGTGGCACGTATTTCAGACCATGAGGCCCAAGCTCTATAGCCCACTTAGCCACTCTTCCTGTGGCTTCTCTGTTTTGGATGATATCTCCTAGGGGAGGAGAACTAACCACAGTGATGGGGTGACCCTGGAAATAATTCTTAAGCTTCCGGCTTGCCATGAACACACCATAAACAAGCTTCTGCCAATGTGGATACCGCTGTTTGGACTCGATGAGCACTTCACCGATGTAGTAAACCGGCCGCTGAACCGGATACTCCTTACCCTCTTCCTTGCGCTCCACCACCACAGCCACACTGACGGCTCGTGTGTTAGCAGCTACATACAGTAATAAGGGCTCCTTGTCAACCGGAGCAGCAAGAACTAGGGGCTCAGCCAGCTGTCTCTTCAAATCCTCAAAAGCAGCATTAGCAACATCATTCCAGACAAAGTCATCTGTTTTCTTCATCAACTGGTACAGTGGCATGGCCTTTTCACCCAAACGGCTTATAAACCGGCACAAAGCAGCGATGCGGCCTGCCAGACGCTAGACGTCGTTGATGCACGCCGGCTTAGCCAGAGAGGTGATTGCCTTGATCTTTTCCGGGTTAGCTTCAATGCCTCTGTTAGAAACCAGGAAACCCAAGAGCTTGCCTGCGGGAACACCAAAAACACACTTGGTCAGGTTAAGCATCATCTTGTAAACCCGGAGATTATCAAAGGTTTCTCTAAGGTCATCTACCAGGGTCTCCTTCTCCCTGGACTTAACCACGATATCATCCACATAGGCATGAACATTGCGCCCAATCTGGTTATGAAGAAAATTCTGCACACAACGCTGATAAGTCGCCTGTGCACTCTTGAGTCCAAAAGGCATAGACACATAACAGAAGGCTCCAAAGGGAGTGATGAACGCCGTCTTCTCCTGGTCCTTAACTGCCATTTTAATCTGATGGTATCCAGAATAAGCATCCAAAAAACTTAAGCGCTCACAACCCGCCGTAGCATCAATGATTTGATCAATACGGGGGAGAGCAAAAGGATCAGCCGGACAAGCCTTGTTTAAGTCCGTGTAGTCCACACACATCCGCCTGGTGCCGTTCTTCTTGAGCACGAGTACCGGGTTAGCTAACCATTCTGGATGAAAAACTTCAACAATGAACCCGGCCGCCAAGAGCCGGGCCACCTCCTCACCAATGGCTTTCCGCCTCTCCTCATTAAACCGCCGAAGGAATTGCCTGACCGGCTTAAACTTCGGATCAATATTGAGAGTGTGCTCAGCGAGTTCTCTAGGTACACCTGGCATGTCAGAAGGTTTCCATGCAAAAATGTCCCTGTTCTCACGGATGAACTCGATGAGCGCGCCTTCCTATTTCGGATCCAGATTGGCACTGATGCTGAACTGCTGAGATGAGTCACCTGGGACAAAGTCAACAAGCTTAGTCTCATCAGCTGACTTAAACTTCTTTACCGGCTCATGCTCCGTGGTTGGCTTTTTTAAAGACGTCATATCTGCCGGGTCAACATTGTCCTTGTAAAACTTCAACTCCTCTGTCGCACAAACAGATTCCGCATAAGCCGCGTCACCTTCCTCACACTCCAAGGCTATCTTTCGGCTGCCATGAACCGTAATGGTCCCATTGTGACCGGCCGTGCTATGAACTTGGCGTAAGCCGGCCGCCCAAATATAGCATGATACGGACTTCTTATCTTAACCACCTCGAAGGTTAATTTTTCCGCCCTATAGTTGTACTCATCTCCAAAAGCCACTTCCAGCTCGATCTTACCAACTGGATATGCCGACTTACCAGGCACCACACCATGGAAAACAGTATTGGACTGGCTGAGGTTCTTATCAATCAACCCCATACGACGGAAGGTCTCATAATAGAGGATGTTGATGCTGCTACCTCCGTCCATGAGCACCTTAGTGAATTTATATCCCCCCACCTGAGGAGCCACCACCAGGGCCAGGTGACCCGGATTATCAACCCGGGGAGGGTGATCTTCCCTACTCCACACAATAGGCTGCTCAGACCATCTTAAATAGCGTGGAACCGCCGGCTCAACAGCATTCACAGCCCGCTTATGAAGCTTCTGATCTCGCTTGCACAGACTGGTGGTAAACACGTGATACTATCCACCATTAAGCTGCTTTGGATTGGTCTGGTATCCCCCTGCTGCTGTTGATGACCCTGGCCGGACTGCTGATTAAAGCCCCCTTGAACATTCTGAGGATTGGAATTTGAGCCGCCGCCCGGCCATGAAAGCCGCCGGCGCCTGAGCCGCCGCCCAAGACATTGTTGCCATTAAAGGCATTGGAATTCTTAAAGGCCTTCATGATTGCGCAATCTTTCCGTAGATGAGTAGCTGGCTTCTCCCTAGAGCCATGACTTGGATAAGGCTCATTCAACAACTGCTCAAGCATCGGGCCTGACCCGCCGGCTCGGGGAGGTGGCCTCCCCTTACGTCGCTGGTTGTTACCCTGTGAGCTGGCGTTGGCCACAAACTCTATGCTGCCATCAGCCTTACGCTTGCTACCTCCTTGGTTCGCCGGCTTATGCTGAGGACCCTTGCCATTGCCATTCTTCTTTCCCTTCCCTGTCCTTTCATCATCCGACGCGGGGTCCTTGGTACTATCAGAGTCGGTGTACTTGACGAGAGCCGCCATCAGCGTACCCATATCATTGCAATCGCGCTTGAGCCGCCCGAGTTTCATCTTCAGGGGCATGAAACGGCAATTCTGCTCCAACATTAAGACTGTAGAGCCGGCATCCATCTTATCAGATGAATGTATTATCTCTTTGACCCGGCGAACCCAATGGGTTGTAGACTCACCCTCCTGCTGCTTACAGTTAGTCAAATCCACAATGGACATAGACTGCCTACAGGTATCTTTGAAGTTTTGGATGAACCGGGCTTTTAGCTCAGCCCAAGACCCGATAGAATTCGGTGGCAGCCCTTTCAACCAAGTGCGGGCGGTCCCATCTAACATCATGGTGAAGTACTTGGCCATTGCCGCTTCACTGACCTCCAGCAACTCCATAGCCATGTCGTAACTCTCGATCCATGCTCCGGGTTGCAAATCAGCTGTGTAATTAGGCACTTTCCTTGGCCCTTTGAAATCCTTGGGCAGACGTTCGTTACGGAGGGCCGGCACCAGACAAGGAACACCTCCAGTCCTCGTAAGTATACCCACGTCGATGGAAGCCGTCAGATAAGCCGGGTGTGGCTGGTAAGCCGTCAACTGAGGCACCTGCTCCGCCTCTTGCCGTGCTCTGTCTTGGTCTACCGCGTGAAAGGCTCCGTTATGAGCCGGGCCGTGGCCAGGAGGCAAGTCATGGCGTCGGACATTACTTGAGTCGGTCGCTGAGACCATGTGTCTGCTATTACTCGGGCTCCGGCCTAGAGGAGGGGTTGAATGAATCCTGTCCCGGCTATAAGAATATGCCTCTTGCTGCGCCAGAGCCGTCTGAAGGAGTTCTATGACCCGGCGGGTTTCAACCGCCATTGGAGAATCACCATCGATTGGGAGAGCCGCCAGCCGCGCCGCCGCGGCGACCATGTTTTCCAACGGGTTGGCATAATGACCCAGTGGTATTGGTACGTACTGAGGCGGGGCAGGGTTCATCCGGGGAGGTCCCATCACTTGGGGCTGAATTGGCATTCCAGCCCCGGGCACTATGATCTCTGGCGGGTTACTAGACCCTGCACCAGGCGTGTTGAAGAGGTTTCGAGGATCGTAAACCGGAGGGAGTCGAGATTGGGCCTTTTGATGCCTCCTTCTCATGACCTCATTGGACACGTTTTGATCCATCATGAGCCGGAAAGACTGTGCCTGAATCAGCTGAATCTGGGCGTCGAGAGCCGCCCTCTCTGCAGCCATCCTAATCCCTTCCGCCGCGAGATCCTCCTTGGCTTTTGCTAGATCCAACTTTAACTGTGCCACCTCCGCGTCATGCTGAACTTGATCCGCCGGGGCAACCGTAGCGGTCAGGACCGTCATCTTGTCTGTGAGATCCATCAGCACCTGAGCCGGCGAAGGCACAGGGCTTCCTGACTCGGCGGTGGGGTTTTGAACAGGTTGTGCGCCAGCCATGAAGATCCCAACCCGGCTCGGCGGCTCAAAGGGGTCCGGAATACTGTCGCCATCGGAACAACCCCTGAGCCTGCCATCTTGAAGTTGGTATAACGAATCGGTCTGTGGATGACTCGCCGTCAGAGCGAGCGGCCGTCTCATCACCAAATCCAGATCCTTCAGAGAGCTCTCCATGGACGCATCCCACGAAAACACGCTTCAAGGCAGGCAAAGTCCGGGCGGGTCGTGCACGTTGAGCCGTCTCGATGAGATCGGTGCAGAGGTCCGGCTCAGGGCCCGGCTCACCAATCTTGCCAATAAAGACATGAATTCCGCCGAAGGGGACCCGGTATCCGTACTCAATTGAGCCGGCGTCGGGGCCCCAGTTTGCATCGTCGATGTAGAGCTTGCCGCGACGACTCTTGGTCATCCGGCCCACAGCGTATCCCTTGAGCCCTTCGAAGCTGCCCTTCAAGAACTCAAATCCACCGTGCGTCAGCCCCACGGTGGGCGCCAACTGTCGTGGAATTGTCACGGCAGATGTCCTCGTGCAAGGACTTAGTCGTGGAGCCATCACAGCTAGGAAGCTTAAAGGGGTTAAACGGGGCAAGGAACACGAGGGTTATACTGGTTCGGCCCCTTACGGTGAAGGTAAAAGCCTACGTCCAGTTGAGGGGGTATTGATTAGGGTTTCGACGACCAGGAGCTAAACCGTCCTGCCTGGTTATCGATTTGGTCTTACTTGTCCCCAAACTGCCGCCGGGTCGTCCCTTTATATAAAGAGGTTGATGCCCAGCGGCTCTTAGAGTCCCGGCCGGCTCATAACAGTGTCCGGCTCGGACTTTTAACTATTCTTGCCTTGCACTACAAGTTTCACCCCAACGGCGGTTATCACTACGGGCCTTAAGCCATCTCCGGGTCTTAAGCCCATTATTGACCCGCCGTCTTCAAGTTTGGCACTGGGCTTCGCGTGATGACCATTATGACGTAACCCGGCCCCTCCTGGGCGGGTGACTCTAATGGTTATATCCTCAACAGTTTTCCCTTTATCTTTGAAGGGAAAAGCATTGGCATGGTATAGGCTATGCGACGATATTGGATCTTGGAATTGGAATCGATTGAAATTGGAGTTTCACCAAAAAAATATCCTATGCATCTAGTTCATCGTGGTCGGAATTATATATATATATATAATTTTTGGCCTTGTGAAGGAGAAAGTGTCGCTCTAGCTTGGGGGAGCTTAGGTCAATGTTATATTCATGGCCCAACCATGAGCTCTCAAGAGAAATTATTATTCGGAATTTTTATGCTCGGCTTTCTCATGATGATCGATCTATGCTCGATACTTCTTGTACTGGTTCCTTTATGAAGAAGACTATTGACTTCTGGTGGGATCTTTTAGAAAGAATTAAATGCAACTCTAAAGATTGGGAACTCGACGAAGGTAAAGAGTCAGGTATTAAGCTGAAGTTTGATTGTGTTAAATCTTTTATGAAAACCGATGCTTCTCAAAAGTTTAGCACTAAATATGGACTTGACTCTGAGATAGTAGCTTCCTTTTGTGAATCTTTTGCTGCTCATGTTGATCTCCCTAAAGACAAGTGGTTTAAATATCACCCACCTATTAAAGATGAGATTAAATAACCAGCAGCTGCTAAAGAAGAAACTATTAGTTATAATGTTGATCGAGTTGTTCCTACTACTTGTATTGAAAAACCACCTTTCCCTGTTAGGATGAATGAACATGCTAAAGTTTCAACTGTGGTAAATAAAAGTTATATTAGAACACCTAAACCAGCTAAACAAATCAAAGTAGAACCTAGTGTTGCTATGGTTAAGGATCTCCTGGTTGAAAATATAGTTGGGCATGTTATTTACTTTTGTGATGAAGCATCTAGAATTGCCAAACCTGATGAAAAAGATAAACATAGACCTGTTGTTGGCATGCCCATTGTCAGTTAAAATAGGAGATCACTGTTATCATGGTTTATGCGACATAGGTGCTAGCGTGAGTGCTATTCCTTTTACTTTATATCAAGAAATTATGAATGACATAGCACCTGCTGAAATAGAAGACATAGATGTTACTATTAAACTTGCTAATAGAGACACCATCACACCTCTTGGGATTGTTAGAGATGTTGAAGTCTTGTGTGCGAAAATAAAATACCCTATTGATTTTCTTGTTCTTGGTTCCCCACAAGATGACTTTTGTCCCATTATCTTTGGTAGACCCTTCTTAAACACCGGTAATGCTAAAATAGTTTATGAGAAACAAACTGTCGGTGTTAGCTTTGGTGATGAGTCTCATGAGTTTAGTTTTTCCAAGTTTAGTAGAAAGCATCATAAGAAAGAATTGCCTAGTAAGGATGAAATTATTGGCCTTGCTTCTATTGGTGTACCTCCTATTGATCCCTTAGAACAATATTTGCTAGACCATGAGAATGATTTGCATATGCATGAAAGAAATTAAACAGATAAGATTTTCTTTGAACAACGTCCTCTGCTTAAACACAATTTGCCTATTGAAACTCTAGGAGGTCCTCCTCCACCTAAAGGTGATCCTGTGTTTGAATTAAAACAATTGCCTGACACTTTGAAATATGCTTATCTTGATGAGAAGAAGATATATCCTGTTATTATTAGTGATAACCTTTCAAAACATGAAGAAGAAAGATTATTAAAGGTTCTGAAGAAGCACCGAGATGCTATTGGATGTATTCTTGATGATCTTAAGGGCATTAGTCCCACTCTATGTCAGCACAAGATTAATATGGAACCTGATGCTAAACCCGTTGTTGATCACCAACGTCAGTTGAATCCGAAGATGAAGGAAGTGGTAAGAACGGAAATATTAAAACTTCTGGAAGCAGGTATAATCTATCCCATAACTAATAGTAGATGGGTATGTCCTATTCATTGTGTCCCTCAGAAAGGAGGTATAACTGTTGTTCCTGATGATAAGAATGAACTTATTCCACAAAGAATTGTTATAGGCTATAGAATGGTAATTGATTTTGGAAAATCAAACAAAGCAACTAGAAAAGATCATTACCCTCTGCCTTTTATTGATCAAATGCTAGAAAGGTTATCTAAGCACACGCATTTTTGCTTCCTTGAAGGATATTCTGGTTTTTCACAAATACCTGTTTCTCAACCTGATCAAGAAAATACCACTTTTACTTGTCCTTTTGGAACTTATGCTTATAGACGTATGCCTTTTGGTTTATGTAATGCACCTGCTACCTTTCAAAGATGTATGATTGCTATATTCTCTGATTTTTGTGAAAAGATTGTTGAGGTTTTCATGGATGAGTTTTCTGTATATGGGAAGTCTTTTGATGATTGTTTAAGCAATCTTGATCGAGTTTTGCAGAGATGTGAGCAAACAAATCTTGTCTTGGATTGGGAGAAGTGCCACTTTATGGTTAACGAAGGTATTGTTTTGGGCCATAAAATTTGTCAAAGAGCTATTGAAGTGGACAAAGCTAAGGTTGATGCAATTGAGAAAATGCCATGTCCTAAAGATATCAAAGGTATTCGTAGTTTCCTTGGTCATGCTGGTTTCTATAGGAGATTTATCAAAGACTTTTCCAAAATTTCTAGGCCTCTTACAAATCTTTTGCAAAAGGATATTCCTTTTGTTTTTAGTGATGATTGTCTAGAAGCCTTCGAAACACTCAAGAAAGCCTTAATTTCTGCACCTATTGTTCAACCACCTGATTGGAACCTGCCTTTTGAAATTATGTGTGATGCTAGTGATTATGTTGTTGGTGCTATTCTAGGACAAAGTTGATAAGAAACTGAATGTTATCCATTATGCAAGTAAAACTCTAGAGAGTGCACAAACAAATTATGCTACTACTGAAAAAGAATTTCCAGCAGTGGTGTTTGCTTGTGATAAATTTAGATCTTAGATTGTAGATTCTAAAGTGATTGTTCACACTGACCATGCTGCAATAAAGTATCTTATGGAAAAGAAAGATGCTAAACCTAGGCTTATTAGGTGGGTTCTCTTGCTACAAGAATTTGGTTGCATATCACTGATAGAAAAGGAGCTAAGAACCCCGTAGCTGATAACTTATCTAGGTTTGAAAATATTCTTGATGACCCACAACCTATAAATTATAGCTTTCCTGATGAGCAGTTAGCTACAATAAATGTTTCTCACAACACTCCTTGGTATGCTGATTATGCTAATTATATTGTTGCTAAATACATACCACCTAGTTTCACATACCAACAAAAGAAAAAATTCTTCTATGATTTAAGACATTACTTTTGGGATGACCCACATCTTTATAAAGAAGGAGTAGATGGTATTATTAGACGTTGTGTACCTGAGCATGAACAGGGATAAATCCTAAGGAAATGTCACTCCAAAGCTTATGGAGGACATCATGCGGGAGACAGAACTGCTCACAAGGTATTGCAATCTGGGTTTTATTGGCCAACTCTCTTCAAGGATGCTCGTAAGTTTGTCTTATCTTGTGATGAATGTCAAAGAATAGGTAATATCGGTAAGCATCAAGAAATGCCTATGAATTATTCACTTGCTGTTGAACCATTTGATGTTTGGGGATTTGATTACATGGGACCATTTCCTTCTTCTAATAGGTATACTCATATTTTGGTTGCTGTTGATTATGTTACTAAGTGGGTAGAAGCTATTCCAACTAGTAGTGCTGATCACAACACCTCTATTAAAATGCTTAAAGAAGTTATTTTCCCAAGGTTTGGAGTCCCTAGATATTTAATGACTGATGGTGGTTCACACTTTATTCATGGTGCTTTTCGTAAAATGCATGCTAAGTATGATGTTAACCATAGAATTGCATCACCCTATCATCCTTAGTCTAGTGGTCAGGTTGAATTTAGCAATAGAGAAATAAAATTAATTTTGCAAAATACTGTCAATAGGTCCCGGAAGAATTGGTCTAAGGAATTAGATGACGCACTTTGGGCTTATAGAACAGCTTATAAAAATCCTATGGGTATGTCTCCTTATAAAATGGTTTATCAAAAAGCTTGTCATTTGCCTCTTGAGTTAGAACATAAAGCTTACTGGGTAATTAAAGAACTCAACTATGATTTTGAACTTGCTGGTGAGAAGAGGTTATTTGATATTAGCTCATTAGATGAATGGAGAACCCAAGCTTATGAAAATGCCAAGTTATTTAAAGAAAAAGTTAAAAGATGGCATGATAAAAGAATCCAAAAGCGTGAGTTCAAAGTTGGAGAATATGTTCTTTTGTACAACTCTCGTTTCAGATTCTTTGCAGGAAAACTCCTCTCTAAATGTGAAGGACCCTATGTTATCGAGGAGGTTTATCAATCTGGAGCCATCAAAATAAATAATGCCGAAGGTACTAACCCGAAGGTTGTTAATGGGCAACGAATAAAACATTATATCTCAGGTACGCCCATTAATGTTGAAAGCAATATTATCCAAACTATGGCACCGGAAGAACACATAAAGGAAACCTTCTGGAACACTCCAGAATTGTGAAAAAGAGGAGGTACGTGATACGGTAAGTAAACGGACTCCGTAAAATCCGCAAAAATATTTTCTGTCCGTTTGGAATATAAAAAAAATTAGGAAAATAAGAAACAACCAGGAAGGCACCCTTGGTGGGCACAAGACACCAGGGCGCGCTTGGCTTGCCAGGCGCGCCCAGGTGGGTTATGCCCACCTCGGGTACCTTCCGAACTCCGTTTTTCTTCCGTTTGCTTGTTTCCCAAGACAAAAAATCTTTATATACCCCCCGAACCTATTGACCTCTGTATCGCGGAGAAATCTCCTTTTTTTCTTTTCCTTGCTGTTTTCTGACAGATCTAATCCACCATGGCCGCTTCAAGCTCCTCCAAGGACAAGTTCTTCGAGAACGTCATCAACCATATTTGCGGGAGGTGATGTAGCACCCTCAAGCTATCCAGATGCGTGAGGGGGTGCTCCACATCCGTGATGTGCAAGGCCCCAAGGGGACTGGGTCATTGGAGGCTAGGCTTGAAGCTATGGAGCAGGAAGTCTTCTGGTGCAAGGGGATGGTGGAACATGGACTCAATGCTAATCACCTCATGATTGCGGACTACACCTATGATCTCAAGGTGGATGGCAAGTCCATGAAGGACATCGTCTTCTCCTTCAACGAGCAAATCAACTTCCTCCAGAGCCAGATCTACGACCTTCAAAACCAAGTCATTGAATATGAGGCAAGGTTTAAAGGTATGAGTTTGGCTACCAGTTGCAGGACCCGAGAGACTCACTCCTCCTCTTATAACAGTGAGCCTCTGCCATGGAAACCCGAGGACAAGATCGCTACATCATCACCACCACCTCCTTCTTCATCACCAAAAGAAAATTGAGTATCGGGTATGGGCACTCCCCTTGGCTTGTGCCAAGCTTGGGGGAGGTGCCCCGGTATCGTATCACCTCCACTATCTTTTGCCTTTACTTATCTTAGTTCGATCCATAGTTATCTTTTGCTTTCGATGAATAAAAGTTTAGTTCGATCCTTTCTTTTTGAGGGTTTGCTTAGTGATCTATCTTTGTAATCGTGTGTAAGATATATAATAAAGTTTAGTTTGAGATTTTTTCTTTACTTTCATGCTTAATAAAAAGAAAGGAAATAAATGAAAAAAGATCATATGCTAATCTTATGGTAAGTAATGACATCACATAAGGAAAAGTATAAGTAGAAAATTTTATTGGGGATTGACAAACATAGCATTGGTCAACGATGCAATTCATAAAAGAGTTAATAAGGGAAGAGAAGATTCACATGCAAATACACTATCTTGGAAATTTTGTGATTGTGAGCCCCTACCAAAATATTATATGCCAAAATTATTGACGTTGGACAAGGAAGACAATGTAATGATTTATATTCGTTCATATTCACGCATAAGTTATATTTTCATAGATCCTTCAACATGTGGTGCTTGCCCCCCATCTTTGCTAGCCAAAAATTCCGCACCAAGTAGAGATACTACTTGTGCATACAAAAACCCTTAAACCCAAATCTTATTTTCGAGAGTCCACCTTACCTACCTAAGGATTGAGTAAGATCCTTCAAGTAAGTTGTCATCGGTGCAATAAGGCAATAAAAATTGCTTCTAAAAGTGTTAGATCAATTAGTGTAAGAGAAAATTGAGCGATGTACGAACTTGTGATGGCAAAGAATAAAAGCGATAGACTGCATAATAAAGGTTGCTATCACAAGCGGCAATACAACGTGACGTTCTTTTGCACTAAGGGATTGAGCATACAAACAAAAAGCACATGGCAACCTCTGCTTCCCTCTGCGAAGGGCCTATCTTTTACTTTTCTGTATTTATTTTCATGCAAGAGTCAAAGTTTTTCTCTCTATTCCTTTTTATTTTTCTCTTTTGGTAAGCATCATCTGGTGAGGAAAGATCTAGGCACATATATCCAGTTGGATATGGATAGCATGAGTTATTATTGTTGACATCACCCTTGAGGTGAGTATGTTGGGAGGCGAAACTATAAGCCCCTATCTTTCTCTGTGTTCGGTTGAAACGTTTTGCTCATGTGTATGCAGTGAGTGTTAGCAATCATAGAAGACTATATGATGGTTGAGTATGTGGACTTGCCAAAAAAGGCTCCGATACATGACCCTTCCTGAAAAGATGATGAATTCTAGTTGCAAAGTTGACTAAGAACATTGTTTGTTGGTTTCCAATAGAGTTTATGCTTTATACTTTGATGTTGTGATGAATTGTTACTTATTCATGAGAAGTCTATGATAAAAGTTTCATGTTTAAGTTTGTTGCTGTTATAATAATTTACATGATGCTTCTATGTCTGTATTTTGTTTTTATCGACACCTCTCTCTCTAAGCATGTGGACATGGTTTTCAATTTTGGTTTTTGCTTGAGGACAAGCGAGGTCTAAGCTTGGGGGAGTTGATACGTCCATTTTGCATCATGTTTACCTATTGTTATTTATAAAGTTTTTATGCATAATAATGCTTTTTGGAGTAATTCTAATGCCTTTTCTCTCATAATATGCAAGGTTCACACAAAGAGGGAGAATTCCGGCAGCTGGAAATCTGGACCTGAAAAAGCTACGCTAGGCCACCTATTCTGCACAACTCCAAATGAGCTGAAACTCCACGAGGAACTTTTATGGAATAAATAAGAAATACTGGAGCAAATAACTATCGGAGGGGGGCACCTGGTGAGCACAAGACACCAGGGCGCGCCAGGCCCCCCAGGCACGCCCTGGTGGGTTTTGCTTAGCCCAGCCCACCTCCGGTGCCCCTCTTTTGATATATAAGTCATTTTGACCGAGAAAAAATAAAGAGAGGACTTTCGGGACGAAGCGCCGCCGTCTCGAGGCGGAACTTGGGCAGGAGCAATTTTGCCCTGCGGTGGAGCGATTCCGCCAGGGGAACTTCCCTCCCGGAGGGGGAAATCATCGTCATCATCATCACCAACAACCCTCTCATCTTGGGGAGGGAAATCTTCATCAACATCTTCAACAGCACCATCTCCTCTCAAACCTAGTTCATCTCTTGTGTTCAATCTTTGTACCGGAACTATAGTTTGGTACTTGTAGGTGACTAGTAGTGTTGATTACATCTTGTAGTTGATTACTATATGGTTTACTTGGTGGAAGATTATATGTTCAGATCCATTATGCTAATTAATACCCCTCTGATCTTGAGCATGATTATCATTTGTGAGTAGTTACTTTTGTTCTTGAGGTCACGGGAGAAATCTTGTTGCAAGTAATCATGTGAACTTGATATGTGTTCGATATTTTGATAGTATGTATGTTGTGATTCCCTTAGTGGTGTCATGTGAACGTCAACTACATGACACTTCACCATATTTGGGCCTAAGGGAATGCATTGTCGAGTAGTTATTAGATGATGGCTTGCGAGAGTGACAGAAGCTTAAACCCTAGTTTATGCGCTATTCCCTAAGGGACCGATTGGATCCAAAAGTTTAATGCTATGGTTAGAATTTATTCTTAATACTTTTCTCGTAGTTGCGGATGCTTGCGAGGGGGTTAATCATAAGTAGTTGGTTTGTTCAAGTAAGAACAACACCTAAGCATTGATCCACCCATATATCAAATTATCAAAGTAGCGAACACAAATCAAACGAACATGATGAAAGTGACTAGATGAAATTCCCTTGTATCCTCAAGAAAGTTTTGCTTATCATAAGAGACCGTTTTGGCCTGTCCTTTGCCTCAAAAGGATTGGGCTACCTTGCTGCACTTTTGTTACTATTACTGTTACTTGCTCGTTACAAATTATCTTGCAATCAAACTACTTGCTACTTATAATTTTAGTGCTTGCAGAGAATACCCTGCTGAAAACCACTTGTCATTTCCTTCTGCTCTTCGTTGGGTTCGACACTCTTACTTATCGAAAGGACTACGATTGATCCCCTATACTTGTGGGTCTCCAAATTTCGTAGACAACCCCACGACAAATAATTACCTAATAGAGATGAAATTATTGGTCTTACTTCTATTATTGTGCCTCCTACTGATCCTTTAGAACAAATATTTGCTAGACCATGAAAAGGACATGCTCATCAATGAAAGGAAGGAATTAGATGAAATATTCTTTAAACAAATGCCTGTTTTGAAACACAACTTGCCTATTGAGATTCTTGGGGATCCTCCTCCACTACAAAAAAAGACACATCCGTGACATTTTGGGCCGAACTAAATTTTTTTCTGTCATGCTTATGACACTTCTATGATGATAATTGTGACAAAACCCGGTATCATCATAGATGAGGTGGGCTCCTACTTCTATGACAAAAAATCATGACAGAAAATGAGCTTTTCGTCCTGGGCAAGCCGGAGACGCAGTTGCATGACATTCATTGGGCCGTCCATGACGGAAAAACCGTGGAAGAAGCAAGGGCGAGGAAAATATTAGGGAGTTCCCGGTTACGGTGGGTGGTCGGGGCCCGAGCGATGCGTGTTTCTCTCGTACACGTACGCGGGTGGGTGCGAGGCATTGGGCTCTAATTGATCCCGAGCGATTGCACTGCAGGCTACGTGTTACTGAACCCAAGCGATCGATCGATCCCTTGCTATTAACTGAACCCGATCGAGCGATTCCTTCGCTACTGCTGTTAACTGAAGATGATCGAACCTACTTCCTCCTTCCCTTGATGAACAATGAGCGTTGTTGGGGGGGGGGGGTTGGATGAACAGTTCCCGGTGGGGGGGTTGGATGAACAGGACCCCGTGGTAGTAGAGGTCATTGTCGCTGGATGAACATGACCCCGATCGAGCCGATTGGGGGTGGATGAACAGGACCCCGTGGAGGGCTGGATGAATAGGACCCCGTGGAGGGCTAGTTGAACAGTAGCCGGTGGAGGGTTGGATGAACAGTAGCCCGTGGAGGGGTGGTTGAATAGGACCCCATGGAGAGGGCTAGTTGAACAGTAGCCGGTGGAGGAGCGGTGGAGATTGATGAATGGGAGCCCGTGGATGAACAGTCACAAGTGGAGGCTAGAGGAGGTCGACGGTGGATGAATAGTAGCCCGTGGAGGCTGGAGGAGGTCAATGGTGGAGATGAACAGTAGCCCGCGGAGTCCCGTTTTGCAGTACGCCACACCCCTCCCAATGAACAGGACCCCCGTTTCGACCGTAGCGCTCTAACACAAGTCCGTTTCCTCCGTTTTGCGGTACACCACACCCCTCCCGATCAACAGGACCCCGTTTCGACCATATGAAGTCCAAGAGAAGTCCGTTTCCTCTGTTTTGTGGTACGCCAGACCCCTCCCGATGAACAGGATCCCGTTTCAACCATGGTCGGTCGAACAGAAGGCCGTTTCCTCCGTTCTGCCGTACGCCGGGCCTCGTTTCAATCGGCGGTTGGCTTCCGTTGAACACGACGTAGTTTCTCCATTCCGAACCAGCCGGTTGGCTGCTGATGAACAGGACGCCGTCACTGCCTCTCCATGTACACGAGCCCTGTCCATAGTATGCGCGAGTAGGCGTCCGAGACCCCGCCCGTATGTACGTACGTGGCCGTATTTACTTTCTTGCACCCTGGCTGTACGTACGTGTACACGATATTAATGGAACTGTGTGAGATGCTACGTTTGCGCCTCTACTACGACACGTGCGCGCCTATACTACGACATGTGCCCTTACTTACTCCACCACGGTTCATCGCTGCAGCCTGCAGACAGACCGATCGACCAGTATGTACGTACATGTTCGCGACCAGAATGACAACGCTACCTACACTTCGACCAAGTGGGTCCAGACTGTCAGGGAGGATAAGGAGGCACTTCCTTGTGTGCGAAGATGTAGCTGGTGGGTCCCAGCAGTCAGGGTGAAATGTTTTTTTCACGAAATACGGTGGCCCGTCTGGTGGGTCCCTGCTGTCAGGTGGAGGAATCATTATTTTCCACGTAATAAGGAGGCACTTCCTTGCTGCGGCCGTAGACCCAGCTGTCAGCCTCTCCACGTATAGTACTCATTCGATGGAAGTCGTTCCTTGACCACATTGACCACGCCGCGCCGAGAGCACCAAGGCGGTGGACGACGGCGAGGCCTAGGAAGGGGAAGACGCGGCAGTGGATGCCCACGCGGAGAGGAGTACGAGGGCTCACTGGTTCGGCTGCGGTGTGAGGCTGTCGTCGCTGTAGGGCCTGGCCAGCGGTGGGGGTAGTAGGGGGCGGTGAGGCCTCCGCGGCAGCACAGCCGGCCACGAGAGGCAGGAGCAAGCAGCACGGCCGTCACTGGTTTGGGCGGCTGGAGCAAGAAGACCAGAGGTTGAAGAAGCACTACGGCTGTTGGACGGAAATCGTACGGTCACTGGAGCTAGAATCGTTCATATTGACTAAGTTGACAAAGCCCTCTGTCCCCGTCAACTTAGTAGGCCCACAAGTCAGCCTCCCACTATGGTTGGTCCCAGCTAGCAGGGGAGTATTAATTTTTTTTGTTGACCACGCCGTGCCGAGCGCATCCAAGGTGGTGGACGAGGGTGAGGCCTCGAACAGCAACGAGCCGGAGATGGGAAGACGCGGGAGTGGAGTCGCAGACAGAGAGGTGTACGAGGGTTAACTGGTTCTGGTGCGGCGTGGTTCGGTAGTCAGTGGAGAAGAACAAAAGGTGTGGAGGGGTGGAGGGATGGCCTGGCCGGCGGTGGGGTAGCGCTTCACAGTGAAGCATGCTAAGCAGAGCTGCTAGCAGCAGGAGGCAGGAGCAGGTGGTCCCGACGGTGCTGGAGGAAGAAGACGAGAGATTGAAGATGGACGCCAGTCATTGGATGTAAATCCAATGGCTAACGATGTCAGAATCATTTGTTGACTAACTTGACAACAACTTGCGTTGGCTTCGACCTATTGACCCACATTTCAGCCTCCAAAAATGTGGCACATATTCAACCCATTTTTTCAGAATTTACAGTCCATTTGATCTTTTTTTGAGAATTACAGTCCATTTGCTGGGCTGGGTGAACAAATAATGTAGCATCCACGCGGCCCTTTTTTTAAACTACAGCCCATTTTCACTTTCTCGAAATACTTGAATTTGCTGGGCTGGCTGAACAAATAATGTAGCGTCCATGCGGCCCACTTATTTTTTCCTAAAAAATTACAGGCCATTTGCAATTTCTCGAAATACACGATTTTGCTGGGCTAGATCTAATTACAATGTTGGGTTGGGCGCATCAATGTTATCAAAAAATAAACAGGAGTTGAGCATTTTGTTATAAATATATTTAAATAATAAGTGATTTATTATTACATTGGTCCTTAAATCTTAACAAGCTTTTGTACACAATCACCAGGATTTTCGTTGTCTTAATGTAAAAAATCCAGGATTTTATTGTTAAGAAATTATTATTTTTATAAGTTAATAAGATGTGGGATATTGTTTTCTTATATATGTAAGTATCTGTTAAATATATGATGACAATAACAATAATATATAATAACATATAAAATAATTTAAATATATATAATATAGTTAGAAGGGAAACATAAGTTGGACCTGGCATTCCTATTCTTATATAGAAAAATAGAACAGACCTCTGCGTTTTCTTCAAAAAAAATAAGTTGGGCTGCCGATGTTTCAAGAAAAATAAAACCTCAGATGGGAGGTCCATAGGCCGGTCGATACATGACGGCCCTCAAGGAAATACAAACCGGCGTGTCGTGGGCTGCGCATGTTAAAAAAGAAAGTCTAGACGGGGCAGCCCACAACCCAGCTGACACTTGCTGGCTCACTGATAATAAATGATACCTGCCAGCTCCTCGGCTTCGTTGTAAATTTATCTCCTTTAGTAACTACGTTGAAGCACCTAAAAATGTAACTATGTTGACAAACCCATGGGCCCCAACATCAGTATAGCATTATGACGAAGTATTTTTTCAACGAGGCACTTGCTTGCGTACGGCCATAGACCTGGTGGGTCCCGACTGTCTGCCTCTCCACGTACAGTCCTCTCCAGATTCCTCTCATTTGTTCAGCATGTTCACAATGGCAGAAAGCGGCGTCGCGGCGAGCGCACAAAGGCGCAGGACGAGAACAAAGCACCTAAAGCAGTGCCTTATTTCTACCGAAACTACTGAACTAGCCCCGTGGCCAAGTGTCGGTGTCAAAATCGGCAGATCTCGGGTAGGGGCTCCCAAGCTGTGTGTCATGGATCGATGGGTAACAGGAGACAGGGGACACCATGTTTTACCCAAGTTCGGGCCCTCCCAATCGAGGTAATACCCTACTTCCTGCTTGATTGATCTTGATGAATATAGGGTTACAAGAGTTGATCTACCTCGAGATCATATATTGTGGTCTAAGACCTAAGGGTATGATGAGTAATGTCATAGTGATCTATCGACTAGCCTAGCCTCGGCTTATCACTACTAGGAAAAAGCCTACTAGTGGCGCACCAGTTTTGCCTACTAATGGCGCACTACTGGTGCGCCACTAGTACCACGCCACTAGTATTAAATACTAATGGCACACCACTGGTGTGCCATTAGTATCTGGTATACTAATGGCGCATCACGCCATGCGCCATTAGTATAGACAAACATGCGCCATTAGTGTGCCTCCCAGGGGGCGATATTTACACATGTGCTTTGCCATACTAATGGCGCACTGTGGGGTGATGCGCCATTAGTATCCTTTGGCATACTAATGGCGCACGTTGGGGTGACGCGCCACTAGTATGAATATTAGGGATTATTTTTTTTCTTTTCTGATATTTGCACAGGTTACAAAATATATTATTGGACAGAATATAGGCAGCACCACACAGCAACAGCAGATTCATCGAATACAATAGAAGATTAGTCTCCGAATACAATTCATCATATTAGTCTCCGAATTCAAAAGACCGAACAAAGATAGAACATTACAAGTCTTGAGACCGCGAGTAGCGAGTTTGTCTTCACATTACAAGTCGATATCGATCATCTAAACTACCATCACATAGAAGAGAGCTGCGGTTATCACGATGAGCATCATCGTGATGAAACTGGTCTTCATCCGGTTCCTCCAATGCTCCCTCCTCTCTCCCGCTTGATAGCGCGCGTATCTAGATTCCGCCTCCGCCCTAGTGGTGTACCGTTTGTAACTGTTACCGCTGAAACGGTGAACCTGTCTCCGACACTCCTCCCAGTCGTCGTAGACTCCGGGAACCTTACCCTTGTACACGACATACGACGGCATCTCTATGCACTAGCCAAACAACAGACAATACCTAAGCAATATATAAGTATGCAACAAAAGGATCGGAAGAGAAAAGCAAGACATTAATAGCACGATTCATGGTCCTACGAATAAATAGCATCGATTACATCTAAGTTGAACGACTTTCCAAACCAAAGAGACATACAAGTTCATTAAAGTTTAATTACAACATGAGCTAATCGATGTTTCAGAACTACACATAGCATCACTACTTTCGACTCGACTCATGGGACCGGAGCGTGGATGAAGCCGCCGTCTTTCGTGATGGTCATGAAGTCGCGGGCGTTGTCAACCTGCATTTGTAGCGTTGTGTCTATCTCACTGTTGGACGGTTGATATTTGAGGTAGAACTACCCCGAGGTACGAAGGACATCTTGATGGATGATTTCTGCAAACTCCGACTGGATGCGAAAGAATTCTTGTCGGATGTCCGCGTCCTGGATTGCCGCCAAGCTTGCGGCCCAATCTTTGAGATTATTTGGTAGCAGAAGGTGATTATGGTCCCGTACGATCGCCCGCATGTGATGCAGGGCATAGTAGGCATCCTTCTGACCGCCAGGCGGCTGCTTGACGCAGGGGAACGTCGTATTGTGGGTGAACACGTGCCTGCCGTACCTACGAGTTGGCCTCTTAAAGGTGCCTCCAGATGCGGCGTAGCCGGGGAGAGCATCATCAAGAACTTTCTTGATATTTGTGTAGTCTATCTTGGAGTCACGATCCGGGTCGAAATACGTGGCCATGGAAGATTTCGGGCTTAAGAGGATGAGTGTGCAATGTGTGTCACTGCACAGAACACGGAATGTTAGAAAAAAAAGAACGATCGAAATCTAAGAAATCATATGTTACGGGGCGGTTAGGGGATGACTTACTCGGGAAAGTAAGGCACGAGGAAGTTATCCTTATCTGGGTTTGCCAGAATGACGCCTTCGAGGTGTGAACTCGCGACTTGCAAGTCCCCAGCGCTGCCCAAGATCTTGGCACGCATGTAGAAGGGCTCGACTATCACAATGTCCGGGGTCTTGTCTCTAATGACCCGCATCTCCATACTCAGCGAAAACAGCCAAACGAAGGTGTAGTGCAGCGGATGAAGGTTAAACATAGCAAAGATGTCATCAAACCGCAGGACGATCGTACCCCTGACGGCGCTATCCACAAAGCCCTTGCCCTCTGGCACCTTGGCCACGAAAACCGGGTATGCCACATCATTCTCTCTGAGACGCCGCTTCTCCAAAGAAAGAACACTGTCATGCAGACTCCGCATAGCACCGGTTGTAGCATTGAGCATATTTGTCGGTAGCATCGCCCTACCCGCCACATGCACCCTCCTCGAGATATCCTTAGGTGAAGGTGGCCCGTCCTGAGCGCGGATCGTACTCGGTGCTGGCTGGCTCGCACCGGCGCCCTTGTTAGTCTTTCGTTTCCATCCCTTCTTCCTGATCTGCTCACAGACCGCCTTCTTGAGCGTGTTGGGGCTGATAATATTTCGCACCTCAGCTATCTGAGGCTCGGTGAAGGCGGCAGCTGGAGGCGTCTCCTGAGAACTGAACGCCAGACGACGCCTGTTGCAATTGGGTTTCTCCGCCGTACCAGCTAGATCACGGTCGTCTTTTTCAGGGTTGGGTTCTTGAGAAGGAGGCCCACAGAACTCGTCACCGTACCCATGTTCGGCAAAGTACTTATCGACGTTGGTAAATGTACCGTCGTCGTTGTCGTCGTCGTTCGGATCCTGTGCCATATGCATGTCCGGATCCTGTGCCATAGGGATGTCCGGCATGTCCGGTAGTGTTGCGGCGTTCTTGACATGGCTTGGCGCTGGCACGACTGGCGGTCTTGTCTATGGGGTGGTGTCCCTCGCCCCCAAACGAATCTGGCTCTTCGGCCAAAGCAGGGGCCAGCTTACGCAGGCGCTGAGGGTCATCACATCATCTTCGTCGGCCCCAGCGGGTCGAATCGGAGGTAACAACTCATCGCAGCCTAGCAGCACCCGAACCAGCTCAACCCTATACAAGGTGGGTGGCATCGGATTACCGTGGAACACGCGGTTGCCCGGTTGAACGATTCTGCCCTTGGCGACATCGACCAACTCGCCGCCCACGAAGTGCAGGAGAGTGCAAGGAACGTCGGCGGCGCCTACGAAAACATGTAGGGCGTCAGGGATGCCCAGTCAAAGGCAAGGAGATGAAGTCATCGGCCGAGAGGCTTAGTTACCGTGATGCCGTCGAGCTCGGCTAATGTCGAGGCACCGCCAACGGCGGGCATGTAACTGACGGAGGGGCCGCTTGCTGGCAAGGTCCCGGCCGGCGTACACTCAGGTGCATTAAGCTCCAATGCCCGTGCCGGCGCCGGAGACACGAATACCGCCTCTGCCGGAGACACCAATGGCGCCGCCTGCGCGTTGTGCGAGTTGCTGGCCGTGAAGCTGGGAACCGGGGGAGGCCCCTGTTGGCTGCCCGCAATCCATGTCGTCAGCCCCTGAATCAAGGTAGGCACCATGGCGGTGAGCGTCGTTCCCAGTTGTTGTTGCACTTGCTCTTCGACAATCTCCGGAATCCGCGCCACTTGTGCCTTGAGTTCTTGAACCTCGCGCGACTGGCTTTCTGAGCTGGTCTTTTTCTCCTTTCGCCCACCAGCCGTATAGTATGACGACCATTTTGTGGACAAGCCTTTGCCGGCCACACGACCAGCTGACGACGGCTTACTGAGCTTATCCTTGTTTTTTATTACGTTCAACGCCCTATTTAAAGGGGTGTCGAAAGGGGAGCTCTGAGACGACCCCGCGCTACTGATTTCAGCCTCCTGCGGAAGGAATGTGAACCATTTAGAAATTTGGCTTCATTAATTAGAATGCAACCATATGGAGCTAATTACGCAGGGGTGTATTCCTTACCAGAACAAGCTCCAGCGCCCTGCTCTTCGGATCCGTGGTAAGCTCCTTTGTTACCGGGTCCTCCTTGTACCGGGCCCTGACAAAGTTCCTGGTCTGCTTGTCACGGAATTTATCGAAGCAGGGCGGTAGGCCTTGCTCGGCACGCTCCGCGTCCTCCTTGTCCCATATAGGCTCCGCCACTCTGTAACTGCAGGGACTGAGTTGGTGGACCCCTAAGTTCAACTGCCGCATTTCTTTCCCCCGCTGACTTGATTCGGAGGTTGCGCTGCTCTCGCACTTGATCTTGAACTCCTTGTAGTCATCTTCGCTGATCAAAGGATATTTTGCCTTGATCTTCTCATAACTATCACCTTTTTCAATCATTGCCTTCACCGTGCTTCTCCAAGTAGACCGGGCCGTGCTCATCCTCGTGAGGGCGGAACTGTTCACTTTATTCCCTGAAAGGCGTGTGTTTGCAAAGTCAGCGGGGAACTTGTATCGTTCGTGCAGCTTCGTGAAGAGGAGGCTGCGCAAATTCCCTCGGTCCTTATGCCTTAGGTTCTCGGTGTTGATCGAGACGGTGCTCCAGAGAATGCACCTGAGCTGAACCGAGTACCCCTTGACTTCTTGTTTGGGCGCCGTTGGATGCCCGTCAGAGTTCACTTCAGTAAATTCCTCCTTGGCAGTGCCGAGCACGCTCGGGCGCCGGTCCTTCCGTTGCCTCTTCAGTTGGCTGCCATCTGTGCATGCGCCGCCATCATCAGTGGTGGCATCCTCGGCGGCACCATCAGTGGTGTCATCCCCGACGCCACTAGGGGTTGTGTAGTCAGGATCGGTGTCTTCCGCGGCGTCCTCATACCGGTGAGGTTCTTCCTCCAGCTCCTGGGACAGCTCCCAGAATTGCTTGCCGCCCGAACCGCCGACCTCATCGTTGTGGGCCATGTTTCGCTCTAAATAGGAAAAAAGTTTGGTCAAAAAGTTGGTTATTGTCAAGGAACAAGATCATGGTCTCATCATTTAGGGTTTGTCGACACCGAGGCATCCTAAAAGCTAAGCTTTTATCATTTAGGGTTTGTCGACGCTGAGGCACCCTAAAAGCCTAAGCTTTCATCATTTAGGTTCTTATCGACACCGAGGCACCCTAAAAGCCAAGGTTTTATAATTTAGGGTTTGTCGACGCCAAGGCACCCTAAAAGCTAAGCTGGGAAGGAGAATTCTAAGTTGGGCCTAATCAGTTGGCTCTATTGCCACCTATGGTTTAATGCAGCAAGAATAAAGGGGCACTTGATCCTACTTAATTAAGTACTAAGACCCCGGCCCATGCATTAGTCACAAGTACCCCATATGTCCTATTTTTAGCAAAGTCATGCTAAAATTCACGGAAAATTTCAGCATGACCTTTGCTGAAAATAGGACATATGGAGTACCCGAATTTGCCGGAACGGAAGTTAATCGACATTCCAGCAAACTCAAGGGCCTCTCGGGGTACCTGCAAAATCATCACGACACGATGGTCGGAGACAAAACCCAGCAAACTAGCAAAGTTACTGACGTGTTTACAGAAATTGTTTTCTGTAAAAGATGATCATCATCTTTACAAGTCTTTCTCAATGTGATCACAAGTAATTCAGAGGCATCACAAGTAATTCAGAGCATCACAAAGCATTAGTAGTTCAGTACATGAACAAGTTTTACAAAGCACATCAATATGTACTGTATTTCATTGTGGAGTGATATACAGTATGTTACAGAAAAGAAACAGCTTAATCCATGCCTGTTGATGCCCTGTTCTTGCTGAAGTTTATGACAGTATATACAACAACTTATCCTAAATGTGGCTAGAACTGCAGATTTACAAATTAAAGGACACAAACTCAAGCAAGCTTCCTGAACAATACCCTGACAAAAAACATAGGACAAGCAATGAATTTCTATAACCAGTAAGAACAAGGGGATGATTTTAGCAAGTTAAGTGCAGCTCTAGCACCCTGTGAACCAACAGAGTGTGGGTCACCACAGATTCTGTAGTCAAAAACCTTCAGGACAGAGTGAAAATAGTTACAATATGCTTGCAAGTAATTTTTCTGTAACTAAGGCACAATATGCTTGCAAGTAATTTTTCTGTAACAGTCTTGCCCCTATTTGAAGGACAAGCAAATAGATACAATGGATAACTTTGGCACAATCCTAAGGCACAATCCTCTGACTAATTCATCACTATAGGCCAGCATGAAACACACTCCTCCAAAAAAAGCCTAAAATTCCACTATTATTGCCTGTAAAAAAGCCTAAAATCTACTAGTATTGCCTCTAAAAAAGCCTTAAAAGTCCACTATTATTGACAATCAAAATATGATCTGAACTGTAAGGAGTTAACTAAAAAATGAGTGTTAACTGAAGTTTTCCAGTACAGATCATAACTGAAGTTATTCAGAGAATGTTGTTTCTCTTGATCAGCATCCGAACCTTACTAATTGTATTCTACTTGTCAACTTTGTTGCCCAAATACTTAAATGTTAGCTTAAGTGATGGAACAACGAATTCTTGTTGTTGGTATGAACTCTGAACATGCAAATGATGTCTATGTGAATTTTCTAGTCCATAACGGTCACCAAATAGTAGCATCCAACTGCTTAGCTCTAGCTTGTCAATGACATTGTATTCTGTTTTTTTGTTATTAGCGTATCCTCCGTTGTCAGACTGTTCAATCTTGACAAGAAACATGAGTTGCTAATTCTTGAAGAAAAGGTGTAGCCTATGTACTCCAATTGAACATCTTGAATAAATGAGAAAAGTTCATTTAGGCTGTAGCTTATATACTGCAATTGATGTATTGATACAGACGGAAATGGAGTATGTTATGTGCTGCTTATAACTAAGTTATGTGTTGTTATTGCCTCTGTACAGGTGAGATTATGTGTTGTCATTGCCTCTGGACATGTGGGATCATGCTGAGATTATGTGCAACTCACTTAACCTCGGGAGGGAGGAAGGAGGAAGGAGGAGAGGTACCTGGGCGGGCGCGGCCGGTCGCCGGAGGGGTCGGGGTCGGAGTCGAGGTTGGGGTCGTGGTCGGCGGCGGCGGCGGTGTCGAAGGGATGGCTCGAGGGCGTCCGAGCTCGTCCGGGTTGTCGTAGTCGAAGAGGAAGACGGCGGCGGTCCTCCTGGGCGCCTCGGTAGGTCGTGTGGAGGCCGGCGGCCACGTGCTTCGCGGGTCGGCGCGGGGGCGGCGGCGCGGGGGAGCTGCAGTGGTGGGGGCGCGGGGGTGGCGGCGCGGGGGAGCTGTAGTGGTGGGGGCGCGGGGGCGTGGGGGCGGCGGGGGTCGGGGCGGCGGCGTCGTGGGCCGGGGCAGCGCGCGGGTGGATCTGGCGAGGGAGAGGGACGAAGGGGATCTGGCGAGGGACAGGGAGGAATTAGCTAGGGGGGAAGCTTACTAATGGCGCACCCGCAGCGGTGCGCCATTAGTATGTTTTTTTAGATAGCAATGGCGCACCCACAATCGGTGCGCCATTAGTAATCTTTTTTTATATAGCAATGGCGCACCAGCCAGAGGTGCACCATTAGTAATCTTTTTTTATATAGCAATGGCGCACCAGCCAGAGGTGCGCCATAAGTAATTTTTTTATTATTATTTTTTGTTGCATCTAATAATTTTTTAGAAAATGAATATGAATATGAAACAGTAATAATTTTTTATAAAAACAGTAATACTTTTTTAAAAAATATCATCAAATTTGTTATTTGAAAATATTTATGAATATGAAAAAATTGGTGCGGGGGAGGGTGCGGGGGGTCGGCGGCGGCGGTGGAGCGGGGAGGGTGCGGTGGGTCGGCGGCGGCGGTGGAGCGGGGGAGGGTGTGGTGGGTCGTCGGCAGCGGTGGAGCGGGGGAGGGTGCGGTGGGTCGGCGGCGGCGGCCGGTGAAGCGGGCCGGGGAGGGTGCGGGGGAGGGGTGCGGTGGGTCGTCGGCGGCGGTGGAGCGGGGAGGGTGCGGTGGGTCGTCGGCGGCGATGGAGCGGGGGAGGGTGCGGGGGGTCGGCGGCGGCGGCCGGTGGAGCGGGGGAGAGGGTGTGGGGGGTGCTCGGCGGCGAGGGGGACCGGATCTGGCGAGGTGGGATAGCAGTCGAGATGGAGGGGGATCGAGATCCAGTGTCCATGAAATTTAAAAATATTCATGAGTTCAAAAAGTGCCCATGAAATACAATCGAGAAATGAAGGCTACAATTTAAATACAATCGATCTTAGCTAGCTATCTGTTCACAATCTTCTTGCCCTTATTTTTCGTAAATGGAGTTCTTCTCTTGAACGGACGTCCTTTAGGTAGGGTGGTCCTGCTTCTTCTTGTGGTGTATGCTGATATTTCATCGTCGTCGTCATGTTCCATCTTCGGGTCGCCGTACTGGTCGAAGTCTTGCTCATTGGCGACTCCATCCATTCCGATGATCTTCCTTTTGCCTCTCCTTACGACAACACGACTGGGCTTTGACGGGTCGGTAATGAAGAAGCATTGGTCCACTTGGGAAGCCAGTACCCATGGCTCATTTTTTGCGGTGACGTTCGCGCCTGTGGTCTTGGATTTGGCTTCGGGTATAACCATGGTGGTGAAATACCGGTCTTCTTTTATGACGCTCTTGGCCCATCTGACACGGAACATCGGGACCTTCTCTCCAGCGTAGCTCAGCTCCTAGATCTCCTCGACCCTTCCGTAGTATCTGTCCTTGTCGTTACCGGTGTAGGATTCCATCGTTACCCCGGAGTTCTGATAACCATCGCTCTTCATGTCCTTGCCCTCGGTGTAGAATGTGTAGCCGTTGATATCGTACGCCTCATACGTCATCAGGTTGTGCTCGGCGCCCTATGACAAGGCGAATATGAGTTGTTCTTCCGCGGAAGAATCCACATGTAAAGGGTACGACAGAAGCTTCTGCTTGAACCAACGCGTGAAACATGAGTTGTGCTCTTTGATTATATCTCCGTCCGTCCTCTGTTGGCCTCGGTCATTGTACGTCTTCTCAATAAAGGTTTTGTGCTCTACCACCCAAGGATCGACCACGTCTATGTGTTGTAGCGCGACTAGGTTTGCTCTTTCAAAGTCGGCGAGTCGACCCTCGAAGTCGACATGCATTTCGCGGCGACCCTCATGGTGACCCCATCCAGCGAGCCTGCCGAGGTGCCTGTTGACGGGCAGACCAACGGGGTTCTCGATGCCTAGATAATTCATGCAGTAGGAGATGCACTCTTCGGTCAGAAAGCCCCTGGCTATGCTTCCCTCTGGACGTGACATGTTGCGAACGTATCCTTTGATGACACCATTCATCTTTTCGAACGGCATCATGCTGTGCAGGAACGTCGGCCCGAGTTGGTTGATATCCTCCACGATATGGACCAGAAGATGCACCATAATGTCGAAGAATGCAGGCGGGAAGTACATCACAAGCTCACATAGTATCACCATGATCTCTTCCTGTAGCCTTCTGAGTTGCCTCACGCCAACCGACTTCCAAGAGATGACGTCGAAAAAGTTGCATAGGCCAAATAGCGTTTCACGGATGTGCGCGTCCATGATCCCACGGATTGCAACTGGAAGTATCTACGTCATCAGCACGTGACAGTCGTGAGACTTCATCCCGCTGAACTTCTGCTTCGCTGAGTCTAGGTATCTGCTTATCTTCCCCGCGTAACCGTAAGGAAGTTTTACTCCTACGAGGCAGGTGAAAAACTGATCGATCTCCTCCTGACTTAGAGTGAAGCACGCGGGAGGGAAGTCATTTCCGGTCTTCTTGGCCTTTTTGCCTTTGCGATGACTTTCCGTGTCCTGCTTCGCCCCATCATCATCATCATCATTAGCGTGAAGCACCTCCCTGATGCCCATTGATTTCAAGTTTGCCCTTGCTTTCGGCCCATCTTTGGTCCTCTCTGGCATGTTGAGCAGGGTACCAAGCAGACTCTCGCACACGTTCTTCGTGATATGCATGACATCAAGGCTGTGAGGCACACGGTGGATCTTCCAGTACGGCAAGTCCCAGAAAACAGACCTCGTTTTCCATACCTTCAGCAGCGGCTCTGGCGCCTTTCGCTTCTTTCCCGGCTCTGGCGCCTTTTGCTTCTTTCCCGGCAGTGGGCAATCTTTCCAATTTTTCAACAGCTCGTCTATTTCCTCGCCGCTCCTCGTACGCGGGCGTCTTTGGGGTTCGGTTTCACCATCGAACAGATCCTTGCGTTTCCTCCACGGGTCATCATCGCGAAGCCACCTTCGATGTCCCATGAACACGGTTTTCGAAGACCCGGGATCTCTATCTAGCGGGCGATACGTTGTGTCATCCATGCACCTGACGCATCCAGAAAATCCGTGGACCACCTGCCCCGCGAGATAGTCGTGCACCGTCGTGAGCAGTGCGGCTCTCATAGGGAAATATTCTTTCTCTGCGGTGTCCCACGTATTGGCTGGCGTTTTCCACAGCGTGTCTAGCTCCTCTTTCAGCAGCCCCAGATACAGATTGATGTCGTTCCCTGGTTGTTTCAGCCCTTCAATTAGCATACTCGTGTGAATGTACTTCCTCTTCATGCACAACCAGGGGGAAGCTTGTACATCCACACAAACACAGGCCAGGTGCTATGTGTGCTTCTCTGGCTGCCAAACGGATTGACTCCATCGGTGCTCGCGCCCAGCACGATGTTCCTTGGATCCTTCCCAAATTCTGGGTGTTCAAAGTTCAACGCTTGCCACTGGCTCCCATCCTTAGGGTGACTCAGCATCTTGTCTTTTTTATTTATCTCCGGATCATTTGCGTCATCTTCTCGCTTCTTCTCCTCCCTATCTGCGTGCCAACGCAGGAGCTTTGCTACCTTAGGGTCCGCGAAATACCGCTGCAGACGAGGAGTGATCAGAAAGTACCACACCACTTTTCGAGGAGCTTTCTTCCTCTTCTTGTATCGAGTGACGCCGCACACCGGACATATGGTAGACTCCGCGTGCTCGTCCCGATAAATGATGCAATTGTTCATGCACACATGGTATTTCACGTGCGGTAAATCTAGAGGACACACGATTTTCTTTGCCTCCTCGAAACTGGTCGGGCACTTGTTCCCCTTGGGAAGACGTTCGTGCCAGAATGACATGTTCTTGTCGAAGCATGTGTCGGTCATTTTGTGTTTTACCTTCATCTCCAGAGCCACGAGCGTTACTTTCAGGCGGGTATCCTCGGGCCTGCATCCTTGATACAATGGAGTAACCGCGTCTATCTCCAGTTGATCCAGCTTGGCTTTCTCTCGGGCGGCAGCTCTTGCGTTATCCGTCTGCTTGAGAAGCAGCTCTTGAATATGAGGGTCCTGCACCCAGCCCATCGATGGTCCATCGTCGTCTGCTCCGCCGGCATCTGCATCTTCATAATCATGCCCTTCGTCTGCTCCGGCATCTTCCTCATCATCATGTCCGGCATCTTCTACATGATGACTGTGTACAGCATCACCGTCGTGATCATGTCCTGAAGATTCTTCGTCTTCTCGCCCGCGCGAGCCGTGGTGGTTGTCTTGCTGCCCTTCCTCATTTCTTGCCCGGCCCCCATGGACGACTTCATAGTCATCTTCATCACCTTGCCACCGATAGCCATCCATGAAACCACGCAAGAGCAGGTGGTCCCGCACCTGCCCGGAATCCGGGTCCGCAATAAGGCTCTTCAGCTTGCACCTTCGACACGGACATCTTATCTCCGTCTCGTTCTTTTGAAGCATCTCGGCCTTCGCGGAGCTCAAAAACCTATTCACGATGCCTTCGGTCATCGTGCGGACCATAGTCGCCTGCGGGGTAGAGCAAAACGATATTTTAGAACCAAGAAAAAATTTGGCATGACTTTCCCTAAAAATAGGACCAAAAAGAATGCATAGTGCCAAAATTCTCGCCGAAACAGAAATGAATCAACATTTCGGCAAAATATTGGCAACTATCGCATTTCAAATACCGGTACCTGCAAACACAAACATATATGCAACACCACAAACATATGCAACACCACAAACATACATAGATCTAGCTAGGCCATAAAAAGTGCATGTGCACGTTGTTGGAGGGAGAACAACATAAAGATAGCTTCCCCCTTACTTACCTATCAAAAAAGGTAATTTAACCACTTAATTTGGATGAATTTATGGTGCAAATGAGGTGAGGAGGAGGAGGCAGCCGAGACAAGCTTGGAGGAGGAGGTGGAGAGAATGAAGTGGGGAAAGTGAGTGGGTAGGTGTGGCTGTCCAAAATATCTAGCTGGTCCCAGGTTACTAATGGCGCACCACCTACAAATGCGCCATTAGTAACCCTGGTTACTAATGGCGCACCTGCTAGTGGTGCGCCATTAGTAGTTTTGCAATATATATATATATATATATATATATATATATATATATATATATATATATATACACACATACATACACTAATGGCGCACCAGGGCACAGTGCGCCATTACTAGTTTAAACTAGTAATGGTGCAATATACACTGGTGCGCCATTAGTAGTTTTGCAAAAAAAAAAAAATAGTAGTGGCGCACTATGAGGCTCGTGCGCCATTACTAGTTAATACTAGTAATGGCGCACTGTGCCCTGGTGCGCCATTAGTATGTTTGGAAAAAAATTGTTACTAGCGGCGCACCGTGTGTCTGGTGCGCCATTAGTGTCTTTCACACTAATGGCGCACCAGCACATGGTGCGCCACTGCTATATAGTGGTGGCGCACCACATGTCTGGTGCGCCATTAGTGGCCATTTCATCTATAGCCCTTTTCCTAGTAGTGTATATAACATACCGCAGGCCTAGGCTAACAAGAGTCCTCGTCGAATACGCCGGTGGAGAGGAGTCCTTGTCTTGATCACCAAGTCTTATGGAATCTTCCTTGTGTATACATCGGCTGTCCGAACTGGCCCATGAGCAAACAGCCATGGGGGTCCTCGCCCCAATCCAACTAATCGGGAGACGACGTGGTGAGTACCCCCTAGTCGAGGACACTGTTAGTAGCCCCCTGAACTGGTCTTCAAGTTGGGGACGCTCCTCGATTCTTCCGAATTATTCTTCATCTTCGGTCGTCAGTCTTGAAAACTGGTTCAACAAATCATCTCATCTTCGATCTTGAGGATCGCCAAAGTGAATCCGAAGAGTTTACACGTCGAGTATCGGAGGAGCCCCTTTAAGTTCTCAGCCTATATCAATGCCATAGGATTATTTTTTACGCCACACCTCGGGTTTGAAGTTGTTCCCGTGCGGCCGTGTCCTCTTGCATCCGAGCTTCAACACCGGACTACCTTCGAGACATCTTTTGCAGCCGAGCACCAACGCCGGACTATATCTGAGGTGTCATAGATCACCTTGGCTTGAAAAAGTTTGAAGGAGGTTATCCGAGTTTAACACTGAAAAGTTCTCTACGGAACGAGCCATTCGAATCAGGGCTTTATGCCGGAACACTTTCGAGCTCCAACGATGGTCAGTGTCCGAGGTGTCGTAAACTACCTCGGTCTTTTAAAAGATTGAACGAATTCAGCCGAGCTTAATGTCAGAAATGCCCTCTATGGAGCCATCCACTGGCGCCCGAGCTTTATGCCGGACTGCTTCCAAGGTGGTGCACCACCCCGACCGCGGGCTAATTTTTGTGAATATTTTTTATTGGTGCAATTTACTCTCTGCCGAGATATATAGCCAGTATATGTATATCCAGCAGTCCTCAAGGTGTGTGTCGGTCTAGAACCCGAGATGCACCTGAAGGAAAATATAAAATTGCTGATCCTAGTAGCCGCGGAGACTCAGGTCGATTTGCAAAATCGGCCTGAGGATCAACTCCTAGCTCGGCAGCATACGTAGGAATAGAAACATAGTGTAATATATTAGAAATAATGATCGGCGTACAGGCCCCTGAGAGAGGGTTGTGAGAAGTCGCCATGATATATTAGCTTGATGCCGGATAAGTCCCAGACGGTACTTATTGTTGTCCGAAGACGCACTTGCCCATAGTTCGTTCATGCCGAACACTGAGCACTTTGAATTCTCTACATTGAATAAGCAATGCAGTAGCCCCCGAGACACTGGTCGGGTGGCAACACCAGATCAGGGGATCGATGTGCCCCTTTAATATTTATAAATAATAAGCGCGAAGCCCAGTAGCCCCCGAGCCTTAATGTGGGCACGGGTGGCCGAATTAAGGATCGATATCCGTTTGACAGAAAATTTTGTTGTGTTTAACACAAACTTCTCGGAAAGAGAATAAAGATCTCTTAAAGGAGCTTAGAGCTGGTCGAAATCCGAGCTCGCCAAGGTAGGCCCCAAGGGGTTTGAAATATGGATTCTGTAAATGGATTTTACTCGCAATTTTTATGTGTAATGATTCTATGTACCCTAGTACTTTACATCATTAATGCTCGGATCCGCATTGTACAAAACTTTGTTGACCGACCATCGACTTCCACCTCCTCGGCAAGTAGCCGAGGAGTGTTTGTCCTACTTTATAAATCCTTTATGAGGGCAAAGATTTACGACAAACAAGGCAATCCGGCCATACGGTTTTATAAACAAAGGTACGCAGAGAGATCTGTTATATTACTATTTAACATAAGAAATATCTACCAGAGAAAATAGTACCGCTATCGGTTCCTTTCTTTGGGTTGTCATGCTAAGCATGATCATGAAACCTCAGCTCCGATCAATGTGGGAACAAAATATTGAGGATTTAGTTTGGGTAAAGTTCCCGAACTATGTGGTCTTTAGCGGACCCAAATTTTCACTTCCGTCGTTGCCGACCAATTATATCCTTTAAGATGGCTAGCTTTCGGCTTCACCCAGTCTGAGGTACTAACCCGGATGACCCAGTTGTAACAATCGAGGTGCTCCCTTTACCGCCTAGCCGAACAATCGGGAACGTAGGGGTAAGCACAGGAGCCAGGCAACCCAGCTTGGCCAAAATCTTAAGTCAAATTGATGCATATTTATAGCTTTATAACGATGATTACAGAAGGCGGCCCTTGTATATTAAATACAAATGCCGATGATATGTTTATTTTGACTCTGTTGCGACCGTTTATCAGTTGAAAGTGGCCCATCGTCGGCTTCCACCCCCTTGTAGATGCTACGCCGGGTGTTTCCGCAATAACAAACAACCCTTAGCCGACGTCTCGGTGCCCGAAGGCGGTTGTGTTAGCGGAAACGAGGCAATCAGATATGCGAGCTTTATAACTTTCACTTAGTCATAGGAGCTTAAAGTTGGGAGGCCAGCTACTAGCCCCTGGTTAGTGTTCGGCGACAGCCGAGGTCAAGCCGTAAACACTTCGGCCAATGTTATGAATGGCCCATCATTTAGCAGTCATCGGATCACTGACCAGTTTGCGCTTATTGTAACAGTCAGTTTCGGCTTTCTCCACTGAGGTGCATAACCATGCGAGCTGGAAGCACAATTGCACTGGTTCTCCCTTTGCACACCTAGCCGAACAAAGCGGAACGGGAGGCAAGCACAGGAGCCGGGCAACCCAACTATTGACCGAAGACACAATTCGAAACCAATGCATATATAGCAATACCCGAGAATGTTTTTGCCGAATCTCTAAAGGTGTCCGGCGTTGCACTACGAAATTTATGCTGGAAACATACAAATAGTTTAAAAGTGCCATAAGCTTGGAAAACCAAAAAACGTCAGTAAAAACTTGACGTCTGAACAAGATCAAGTGTTCGGTGCCAATCCGAAAATTGGAAAAAATTTGTGCTTCTGTCGTGCTTTAACATGATACATCCGATCTCAAGACTTCACACGGGTCAGCCTACGGCTTCAAGCTCCTTATCCCAAAGGCGGAGTACTTCTCCAAGGCCAGTTTAGCGAACTAAACTCGAGCAGCTTTTAGAGAGAAGACATGCTATCCGGCTATTGACCATACACTCGAGTCGAAAAAGGAGCGGTAGAAAAAGACTTTGCAACGACCAAGAAGAAAACACATTTACTATAAAACAGCTCATATAAATTTTAAGAGCCCCCAAGTGACTTGGGTAAAAGAATTTTACGTATAATGATTGTATGTACCGAAGTACTTATATCATATATGTGTTCACCCGAACTTTAAACGCGTCTTAACTGACTGTCGGCTTCTCCCTCTTCGGTCAAGGGCCGAAAAGTGTTATGTACTCCACCTGTCAAGAATATCGACAGTGTTTCCAATAACCAGGCAATCGGGCCATAAGGCTGTAACGGACAAAGCGCGCTCAGGGAACTTATGCTATATTACTGACGAAGTGTAAGAAGTATCTTCAAAGAAAATAGTACCCCCACCGATACCTTTCTTCGGTTGCTCATTGTTACTATGAGACTTGTGCAATAGATTTTTTGTACTCATGAGTTCCGTTGTGTGCCGACCATGATTGAAAACAATAAGAGCGCTAGCTTTCGGCTTCACCCAATCTGAGGTCCGAGCTCGGATGACCCAATCGTGACAATCGCAGAGGTGCTCCCTTTACTCCCTAGCCGAACAATCGGGAACGTAGGGGTAAACACAGGAGCAAGGCAACCCAGCTTGCGGAACACTTAAGTCAACATGGTGCATATTGTGGCATAATACACGAACGAGGAATGAAGCCATACAAGTATAATCATATGCAAGAGGAAAGGCTTCATAAAGGAAGCCCCCAAGTAAATGGGGTATTTGAATTTGTGTGTCACAAACAAAGGTTTGACAAGGAAGTTTTGACAAGGAAGTTTTTCACAAACAACTTTTTGCCAAAAAAGTATAATGCTTGGTTGAACCGAACAAAATTTAAAACTGAAAGTCTTTGAGCATGAAAGTGACTTAGCTGGTTAATGTGCACGCTGTTGATGACGCGATTCGGGCTTGTGGCGGGACGAAGACGCCCATTGATCTATGACAGATCCGACAAGGTTCGCAGTCCTCGGCATGGCCGAGGTCCCAGCCCCCAAGCCCGAGGTGTCCGAGCAAGGAGTTCGGCACTCCAGAGTAGTGACACGGCTCGGCCGATGTGGTAAGGCCAAGCCCCCAGTCTAGCCGAGCTGGCGGAGTTGGTCGGCAAGGTGACAGTGAAGCCCCCACGCCAGTCGACCTGTTCGGCATGGTGGACGTCAGTTTGACGAAGCGACGACGCTGCGCGGCCGATGTGGCGAGATGAAGTTCTCGGTACAGTTAACATGGCGAAGCTGTGATCGGCGGATGCCGAAGTCTAATGCAGGTCGGCTGGTGATGCCGAAGTGACCGCGTAACGCAGTCAAAATCGATTACCTGCACACATAAAACAGTGCGGTCCAAAAAATAATATATATATATATATATATAAACCTTGCATAATTGCTTTACGCGAAAAAAATTGTTTAAAGAAATGTGGCCTGGCGCCGAATCCAATGTCGATGCACGGCATCGGCGTGACGCAGTGAAGGCGTGACAAAGCCTGAATTTGGAGGGCGGTCCGAGCTCTAGATGCGGCGTTCGCCTAACTGCGGATGGGAAATGGACCAAACCATCGCACAACCATCGTTAATGCGGCCATCATTTGATATACCTGTGTACAGATGATGAAACAAACCAGAGTAATAATTTTTCGGAAAAATAAACCCAAGCAAGAAAAAAATTACTAGGATTAATAGCACCCGGTTTATCTATTGTAGCAATCTGAAAAAAGGTTACTCCCAAAATTGGGACTTGATCCGCACACCCATTGCCTGATGCTGGCAAAAGTTGGCTTGCCGAGGCAAAGCCCCCGGTCCAGATAATGTGACGAAGCTGGTCGGCGGGTTACGTCGATGTCTCCGGAGTAGGTTGATGAAGAGATGGTGAAGCCCCCAGTTTAGCCGAGGTAACGGAGCGGGTAGATAAGGAGACATTGCGGCTGACATGTCAGCCGAGGTGTTAAAGCAGTTCGGCGTGATGGACATCGGCTTGAAGAAGCAACAGTGCAGTCATGCCGACGCTGGTCATAACTTGTGACGCGGTCAAAGCCGGATTGATGAAGTGACCGAACGGCGATGCCGGTGTGCCCCTTCCATGTAATCCGTGGGGCGGAGTTGTTGGTGCTGATTTATCCTTCGCGATGCTAAAGTTTTTTTCGGCTCACCGAGATGATGATCCGAAGAAGATGAGCTCGGCTCAACAAAGCGACGACGTGTCTAGCGCAGGTCGACAGCCGTGGAGCAATGTTACCGGACTGTATTGACACCAGCGTGATGATGAAGAGTACCTCAGAGAAGGCTTAAAACTTTATGGACATGTTTTAAGAACAACGCACAATACCCTAGACGAAAATTTCTTTAAACTAGTTGTCCAATATCACATTCATAAAGAAACATGAATTCGGATCGGATCCGTATTCGCGCAGAAAACAGATCAGAAAATTGGTCCACTCATCGGAACGTTCCCGGAGTTTGAACCATCGGATCGAGCTGAAATTTGGAGGGGTGGTAGATATGGGAATTCCGCAACAGTTGAAGGGTTGGATCTTCCAAAGGACCTCCGAGCTTGGCTCTGGAGACCACCCCCTAAACTCGTTCAGATTCCCGTCCAGATTTGACAGGGCTCCAGTATATCGTAGATTGCCGGAGATTCCT
The DNA here is from genome assembly GCF_018294505.1 of Triticum aestivum. NCBI lineage: Eukaryota > Viridiplantae > Streptophyta > Magnoliopsida > Poales > Poaceae > Triticum > Triticum aestivum. The sequence continues at coordinate 211,638,680 of NC_057814.1, forward strand.
CCATCGGAACTCGACGAAATTTTACAGTGTTGTTGTAGACTCAATTCTGCAGAATTCCACCGAAGGAATCGTCAAAGCGATGCTTGAGGAGGCCGTGGCGGCGGATACAAGTTTGCTGTCCAGAAAAACAGCACGGTCGCCCGAGGGCAATGTTGACGTTCAGCCCCCGAGCTCCATGGATGATTCCTCCATGATCTTGATAGAGATCGGAGTTGATGTTGATGAACGCCCTCGTCCGAACATGATGATTGGACGTAGGGCACAGTCCTCGGTCAAGCCAAGGTGACCAGTCCAGCTAGCGACGAAGACGCCGACGTCGCAGTTGATCTGCAGGCAGGCCATTGATCCTTTTGCCGATCACATGGCGGAACTCTCAATGAAAGCACCATTGTCGGTGTCAAAACCGGCAGATCTCGGGTAGGGGGTCCCAAGTTGTGTGTCATGGATCGACGGGTAACAGGAGACAGGGGACACCATGTTTTACCCAGGTTCGGGCCCTCTCAATCGAGGTAATACCCTACTTCCTGCTTGATTGATCTTGATGAATATAGGATTACAAGAGTTGATCTACCTCGAGATCATATGTTGTGGTCTAAGACCTAAGGGTATGATGAGTAATGTCATAGTGATCTATCGACTAGCCTAGCCTCGGCTTATATAACATACCGGAGGCCTAGGATAACAAGAGTCCTAGTCGAATACATCGGTGGAGAGGAGTCCTTGTCTTGATCACCAAGTCTTATGGAAGCTTCCTTGTGTATACATCGACTGTCCGAACTGGCCCATGAGCAAAATGCCGTGGGGGTCCTCGGCCCAATCCAACTGATCGGGAGATGACGTGGTGAGTACCCCCTAGCCCAGGACACCGTCAGTAGCCCCCTGAACCGGTCTTCAAGTTGGGGACGCTCCTCGATTCTTCCGAATTATTCTTCATCTTCGGTCGTCGGTCTTGAAAACTGGTTCAACAAATCATCTCATCTTCGATCTTGAGGATCGCCAAAGTGAATCCGAAGAGTTTACACGTCGAGTATCGGAGGAGCCCCTTTAAGTTCTTGGCCTTTATCAATGCCATAGGATTATTTTTTACGCCACACCTCGGGTTTGAAGTTGTTCCCATGCGGCGGTGTCCTCTTGCATCCGAGCTCCAACGCCGGACTGCCTTCGAGACATCTTTTGCAGCCGAGCACCAACGCCGGACTATATCCGAGCTCCAACGCCGAACTATATCCGAGCTCCAACGCCGGACTATATCTGAGGTGTCAGAGATCACCTTGGCTTGAAAAAGTTTGAAGGAGGTTATCCGAGTTTAACACTGAAAAGTTCTCTATGGAACGAGCCATTCGAATCCGGGCTTTACGCTGGAACACTTTCGAGCTCCAACGATGGTCAGCGTCCGAGGTGTTGTAAACTACCTCGGTCTTTTAAAAGATTGAATGAATTCAGCCGAGCTTAATGCCGGAAATGCCCTCTATGGAGCCAGCCATTGGCGCCCGAGCTTTATGCCGGACTGCTTCCGAGGTGGTGCACCACCCCGACCGCGGGCTGATTTTTGTGAATATTTTTTATTGGTGCATTTTACTCTCTTCCGAGATATATAGCCAGTATATGTATATCCAGCCGCCCTCAAGGTGTGTGTCGGTCTAAAACCCGAGATGCACCTGAAGAAAAACATAAAACTGTTGATCCTAGTAGCCCCGGAGACTCGGGTCAATTTGCAAAATCAGCCTGAGGATCAACTCCTAGCCCGGCAGCAAATGTAGGAATAGAAATGGAGTGTAATATATTAGAAATAATGATCAGCGGACAGGCCCCTGAGAGAGGGTTGTGAGAAGTCACCGTGATATATTAGCTTGATGCTGGATAAGACTCAGATGCTACTTATTGTTGTCCGAAGACGCGCTTGCCCATAGTTCGTTCATGCCAAACACTAAGCACTTTGAATTCTCTACATTGAATAAGCAATGCAGTAGCCCCCGAGACACTAGTCGGGTGGCAACACCAGATCAGGGGATCAATGTGCCCCTTTAATATTTTTAAATAATGAGCACGAAGCCCAGTAGCCCCCGAGCCTTAATGTGGGCACGGGTGGCCGAATTAAGGATTGATATCCGTTTGACAAAAAAATTATTGTGTTTAACACAAACTTCTCGAAAAGAGAATAAAGATCTCTCAAAGGAGCTTAGAGCTGGTCGAAATCCGAGCTCGCCAAGGTAGGCCCCAAGGGGTTTAAAAGATGGATTGCGGTAAATGGATTTTACTCACAATTTTGATGTGTAATGATTCTATGTACCCTAGTAGTTTACATCATTAATGCTCGGATCCGCATTGTACAAAACTTTGTTGACCGACCATCGACTTCCACCTCCTCGGCCAGTAGCCGAGGAGTGTTTGTCCTACTTTATAAAGCCTTTATGAGGGCAAAGATTTATGACAAACAAGGCAATCCGGCCATACGGTTTTATAAACAAAGGTACGCAGAGAGATATGTTATATTACTGTTTAACATAAGAAATATCTTCCAAAGAAAATAGTACCGCTATCGGTTCCTTTCTTTGGGTTGTCATGCTAAGCATGATCATGACACCTCAGCTCCAATCAATGTGGGAGCAAAATATTGAGGATTTAGTTTGGGGTCCCGAACTATGTGGTCTTTAGCGGACCCAAATTTTCACTTCCGTCGTTGTCGACCAATTATATCCTTTAAGATGGCTAGCTTTCGGCTTCACCCAGTCTGAGGTACTTACCCGGATGACCCGGTAGTAACAATCACAGAGGTTCTCCCTTTACCGCCTAGCCGAACAATCGGGAACATAGGGGTAAGCACAGGAGCCAGGCAACCCAGCTTGGCCAAAATCTTAAGTCAAATTGATGCATATTTCTGGCTTTATAACGATGATTACGGAAGGCAGCCCTTGTATATTAAATACAAATGCCGATGATATGTTTATTTTGACTCTGTTGCGACCGTTTATCAGTTGAAAGTGTCCCATCGTCGGCTTCCACCCCCTTGTAGATGCTACGCCGGGTGTTTCTGCAATAACAAACAACCCTTAGCCGACGTCTCGGTGCCCGAAGGTGGTTGTGTTAGCGGAAACGAGGCAATCAGATATGTGGGCTTTATAACTTTCACTTAGTCATAGGAGCTTAAAGTTGGGAGGCCAGCTACTAGCCCCTGGTTAGTGTTCGGCGTCAGCCGAGGTCAAGCCGTAAACACTTCGGCCAATGTTATGAATGGCCCATCATTTAGCAGTCATCGGATCGCCGACCAGTTTGCGCTTATTATGACAGTCAGTTTCGGCTTTCTCCACTGAGGTGCTTAACCATGCGAGCTGGAAGCACAATCGCACTGGTTCTCCCTTTGCACACCTAGCCGAACAAAGCGGAACGGGAGGCAAGCACAGGAGCCGGGCAACCCAACTATTGACCGAAGACACAATTCGAAACCAATGCATATATAGCAATACCCGAGAATGTTTTTGCCGAATCTCTAAAGGTGTCCAGCGTTACACTACGAGACTTATGCTAGAAACATACAAATAGTTTAAAAGTGCCATAAGCTTGGAAAACCAAAAAACGTCAGTAAAAACCAGACGTCTGAACAAGATCAAGTGTTCGGTGCCAATCCGAAAATTGGGAAAAAATTGTGCTTCTGTCGTGCTTTAACATGATACATCCGATCTCAAGACTTCACACGGGTCAGCCTACGGCTTCAAGCTCCTTATCCCAAAGGCGGAGTACTTCTCTGAGGCCAGTTTAGCGAACTAAACTCGAGCAGCTTTTAGAGAGAAGACATGCTATCCGGCTATTGACCATACACTCGAGTCGAAAAAGGAGCGGTAGAAAAAGACTTTGCAACGACCAAGAAGAAAACACATTTACTATAAAACAGCTCATATAAATTTTAAGAGCCCCCAAGTGACTTGGGTAAAAGAATTTTATGTATAATGATTGTATGTACCAAAGTACTTATATCATATCTGTGTTCACCCGAACTTTAAACGCGTCTTAACTGACCGTCGACTTCTCCCTCTTCGGTCAAGGGCCGAAAAGTGTTATGTACTCCACCTGTCGAGAATATCAATGGTGTTTCCGATAACCAGGCAATCGGGCCATAAGGCTGTAACGGACAAAGCGCGCTTAGGGAACTTATGCTATATTACTGACGAAGTGTAAGAAGCATCTTCGAAGAAAATAGTACCCCCACCGATACCTTTCTTCGGTTGCTCATTGTTACTATGAGACTTGTGTAATAGATTTTTTGTACTGATGAGTTCCGTTGTGTGTCGACCATGATTGAAAACAATAAGAGCGCTAGCTTTCGGCTTCACCCAGTCTAAGGTCCGAGCTTGGATGACCCGATCGTGACAATCGCAGAGGTGCTCCCTTTACTCCCTAGCCGAACAATCAGGAACGTAGGGGTAAACACAGGAGCAAGGCAACCCAGCTTGCAGAACACTTAAGTCAACATGGTGCATATTGTGGCATAATACACGAACAAGGAACGAAGCCATACAAGTATAATCATATGCAAGAGGAAAGGCTTCATAAAGGAAGCCCCCAAGTTAATGGGGTATTTGAATTTGTGTGTCACAAACAAAGTTTTGACAAGGAAGTTTTTCACAAACAACTTTTTGCCAAAAAAGTATAATGCTTGGTTGAACCGAACAAAATTTAAAACTTAAAGTCTTTGAGCATGAAAGTGACTTAGCTGGTTAATGTGCTCGGTGTTGATGACGCGATTCGGGCTTGTGGCAGGACGAAGACGCCCATTGATCTATGACAGATCGGACAAGGTTCAAAGTCCTCGGCATGGCCGAGGTCCCAGCCCCCAAGCCCGAGGTGTTCGAGCAAGGAGTTCGGCACTCCGGAGTAGTGACATGGCTCGGCCGATGTGGTAGGGCGGAGCCCCCAGTCTAGCAGAGCTGGCAGAGTTGGTCGGCAAGGTGACAGTGAAGCCCCCACGCCAGTCGACCTGTTCGGCATGGTGGACGTCAGTTTGACGAAGCGACGACGCTGCGGCCGATGTGGCTAGATGAAGTTCTCAGTCCAGTTAACATGGCGAAGCTGTGATCGGCAGATGCCGAAGTCTAATGCAGGTCGGCTGGTGATGCCGAAGTGACCGCGTAACGCAGTCAAAATCGATTACCTGCACACATAAAATAGTGCGGTCCAAAAAATTATATATATATATAAACCTTACATAATTGCTTTACGCAAAAAAATTGTTTAAAGAGATGTGGCCTGGCGCCGAAGCCAATGTCGATGCAGGGCATCAGCGTGACGCAGTGAAGGCGTGACAAAGCCTGAATTTGCAGGGCGGTCCGGGCTCTAGATGCGGCATTCGAACTGCGGATGGGAAACGGACCGAACCATCGCGCAAGCATCGTTAATGCGGCCATCATTTGATGGACCTGTGTACAAATGATGGAACAAACCAGAGTAATAATTTTTTGGAAAAATAAACAACAACAACAAAGCCTTTAGTCCCAAACAAGTTGGGGTAGGCTAGAGGTGAAACCCATAAGATCTCGCAACCAACTCATGGCTCTGGCACATGGATAGCAAGCTTCCACGCACCCCTGTCCATAGCTAGCTCTTTGGTGATACTCCAATCCTTCAGGTCTCTCTTAACGGACTCCTATCATGTCAAATTCAGTCTACCCCGCCCTCTCTTGACATTCTCCGCACGCTTTAGCCGTCCGCTATGCACTGGAGCTTCTGGAGGCATGCGCTGAATATGCCCAAACCATCTCAGACGATGTTGGACAAGCTTCTATTCAATCGGTGCTACCCCAACTCTATCTCGTATATCATCATTCCGGACTCGATCCTTCCTCGTGTGGCCACACATCCATCTCAACATATGCATCTCCGCCACACCTAACTGTTGAACATGTCGCCTTTTAGTCTGCCAACACTCAGCGCCATACAACATTGCGGGTTGAACCGTCATCCTGTAGAACTTGCCTTTTAGCTTTTGTGGCACTCTCTTATCACAGAGAATGCCAGAAGCTTGGCGCCACTTCATCCATCCGGCTTTGATTCGATGGTTCACATCTTCATCAATACCCCCATCCTCCTGCAGCATTGACCCCAAATACCGAAAGGTGTCCTTCTGGGGTACCACCTGGCCATCAAGGCTAACCTCCTCTTCCTCACACCTAGTAGTACTGAAACCGCATATCATGTACTCGATTTTAGTTCTACTAAGTCTAAACCCTTTCGATTCCAAGGTTTGTCTCCATAACTCTAACTTCCTATTTACCCCCGTCCGACTATCGTCAACTAGCACCACATCATCCGCAAAGAGAATACACCATGGGATATCTCCTTGGATATCCCTTGTGACCTCATCCATCACCAATGCAAAATGATAAGGGCTCAAAGCTGACCCCTGATGTAGTCCTATCTTAATCGGGAAGTCATCAGTGTCGACATCACTTGTTCGAACACTTGTCACAACATTATCGTACATGTCCTTGATGAGGGTAATGTACTTTGCTGGGACTTTGTGTTTCTCCAAGGCCCACCACATGACATTCTGTGGTATCTTATCATAGGCCTTCTCCAAGTCAATGAACACCATATGCAAGTCCTTCTTGTGCTCCCTATATCTCTCCATAAGGTGTCGTACCAAGAAAATGGCTTCCATGGTCGACCTCCCAGGCATGAAACGAAACTGATTTTTGGTCACGCTTGTCATTCTTCTTAAGCGTTGCTCAATGACTCTCTCCCATAGCTTCATTGTATGGCTCATTAGCTTAATTCCACGGTAATTAGTATGACTCTAAACATCCCCCTTGTTCTTGAAGATTGGTACTAATATACTCCGTCTCCATTCTTCTGTCATTTTGTTTGCCCGAAAAATGAGGTTGAAAAGCTTGGTTAGCCATACTATCGCTATGTCCCCGAGACCTTTCCACACCTCAATGGGGATACAATCAGGGCCCATCGCCTTGCCTCCTTTCATCCTATTTAAAGCCTCCTTGACCTCAGACTCCTGGATTCACCGCACAAAACACGTGCTGGTCTCATCAAAGGAGTCGTCCAGTTCAATGGTAGAACTCTCATTCTCCCCATTGAACAGCTTGTGAAAGTACTCCCGCCATCTATGCTTAATCCCCTCGTCCTTCACCAAGAGTTGGCCTGCTCCGTCCTTGATGCATTTGACTTGGCCAATATCCCTCGTCTTCCTCTCTCGGATCTTGGCCATCTTATAGATGTCCCTTTCGCCTTCCTTCGTTCCTAACCGTTGGTAGAGGTCCTCATATGCCCGACCCCTTGCTTCACCAACAGCTCGCTTTGCAGCCTTCTTCGCCATCTTGTACTTCTCTATGTTCTCTGCACTCCTATCCAGGTATAGGCGTCTGAAGCAATCTTTTTTCTCTATTGTAGCAATCTGAAAAAAGGTTACTCCCAAAATTGGGACTTGATCTGCACGCCCATTGCCTGATGAACGATGGAGCGGCGGCATGGCTATGCTGGCAAAAGTTGGCTTGCCGAGGCAAAGCCCCCGGTCCAGCTAATCTGACGAAGCTGGTCGGCGGGTTACGTCGAAGTCTCTGGAGTAGGTTGATGAAGAGATGGTGAAGCCCCCAGTCTAGCCGAGGTAACGGAGCGGGTAGATAAGGAGACATTGCGGCTGACATGTCAGCCGAGGTGTTAAAGCAGTTCGGCGTGATGGACATCGGCTTGAAGAAGCAACAGTGCAGTCATGCCGACGCTGGTCATAACTTGTGACGCGGCCAAAGCCGGATTGATGAAGTGACCGAACGGCGATGCCGGTGTGCCCATTCCGTGTAATCTGTGGGGCGGCGTTGTTGGTGAGGATTTATCCTTTGCGATGTCGGACTCTTTTTAGGCTCGCCGAGATGATGATCCGAAGAAGATGAGCTCGGCTCAACAAAGCGACGGCGTGTCTAGCGCAGGTCGGCAGCCGTGGAGCAATGTTACCGGACTGGTTTGACACCAGCGTGATGATGAAGAATACCTCAGAGAAGGCCTAAAATTTTATGGGCACATTTTAAGAACAACGCACAATACCCTAGAAGAAAATTCCTTTAAAAAGGTTGTCCAATATCACGTTCATAAAAAAACATGAATTCGGATCGGATCCGTATTCGCACAAAAAACATATCAGAAAATTGGTCCACTCATCGGAACGTTCCCGGAGTTTGAACCGTCAGATTGAGCTGAAATTTGGCGGGGTGGTAGATATGGGAATTCCGCAACAGATGAATGGTTGGATCTTCCAAAGGACCTCCGAGCTTGGCTCTGGATACCACGCCCTAAACTCGTCCCGATTCCCGTCTAGATTTGACAGGGCTCCGGTATATCGTAGATTGCCAGAGATTCCTCCATTGGAACTCGACGAAATTTTACAGTGTTGTTGTAGACTCAATTCCGCACAATTCCACATAAGGAATCGTCAAAGCGATGCTTGAGGAGGCGGTGGCGGCAGATACAAGTTTGCTGTCCAGAAAAATAGCACGGTCGCCCGAGGGTAATGTTGACGTTGAGCCCCCGAGCTCCATGGATGAATCCTCCATGATCTTGATAGAGATCGTAGTTGATGTTGATGAAGGCCCTAGTCCAAACATGATGATTGAAGGTAGGGCACAGCCTCGGTCAAGCCAAGGTGATCAGTCAAGCCGGCGACGAAGACGCCGACATCGCAGTGGATATGCAGGCAGGCCATTGATCCTTTTGCCGATCACACAACGGAACTCTCAATGAAAGCACCATTGTCGGTGTCAAAACTGGCAGAACTCGGGTAGGGGGTCCCAAGCTGTGTGTCATGGATCGATGGGTAACAAGAGACGGGGGACACCATGTTTTACCCAGGTTCGGGCCCTCTCAATCGAGGTAATACCCTACTTCCTGCTTGATTGATCTTGATGAATATAGGGTTACAAGAGTTGATCTACCTCGAGATCATATGTTGTGGTCTAAGACCTAAGGGTATGATGAGTAATGTCATAGTGATCTATCGACTAGCCTAGCCTCGGCTTATATAACATACCGCAGGCCTAGGATAACAAGAGTCCTAGTCGAATACGCCGGTGGAGAGGAGTCCTTGTCTTGATCACCAAGTCTTATGGAATCTTCCTTGTGTATACATCGGCTGTCCGAACTGGCCCATGAGCAAACGGCCATGGGGGTCCTCGGCCCAATCCAACTGATCGGGAGACGACGTGGTGAGTACCCCCTAGTCCAGGACACCGTTACCAAGTGACACTACTCGACCGTTGTTCCGCCCGGGTTCGATTCCACCTGATGCAGGGAAAATATCTCCAAATTTTTTGCCTCTGCCATTATTGACATGTGGGTCCCCATTGTCATCTACGCACACCATGTCCAACACTTGCCAAAACTTCGTTCCTCGTTTTCTCTGGTTTTCGCACACTCGACATTGTGTGGGCATTTTGAAAATAGCATATCTTTTTGACTGCGCATCATATGAAGATGTGCTATGCATGAATCTTGATCAGCATGATGTTAACTGGCTGGTAGTTCCATTTTCGACCATGAATAAAACTTCCAACATGATGTTATCCCTGTTTGAAAAGGGCGTGTTAATATAATGCTCTGCCTCTGAAACTTGCAGTTTCTTATCTGAAACTGAAACTTGCAGTTTCTTCTCTTAGAATCACATTGTCTGCACTTTTATACTCCTATGAAACTACATTTTTTAAGTGCTAAAAATATAGATCTCTAGAATTCATAAAATACTTCATATGCTCAGTACTGCAAATCTGAAATTCAAAAGACATTCATATCTGAAAGTACTCTCAAAATACACAACACAAAACACAATTCACAACCTGCAAATACTGACAACCCTAAGCTCCTCCTGACAATTCACAACCTGCCCGACTATTGGGCTGGGGGGGCAGTCCCCTCCTATTCCTCGGTGACAGACAGCCGCCTCGTGAGACGATGTGAATGGCGAGGGAGAGGATGGTGGGGAAGCATCGTCGGGCCAACTGCTTTTCTCCTCTTGCAGTTGGGTTCGGTTGACAAAGACTCCACCGGCTCGCTCTGGCACGACACCCTCACAAACGGCACCCTGTAGATGCTCAATCCTTCAATCTCTGGTGGATGCTCCATCTGGGATCGATACTCCCACCACCGCTCCCTCACGATCGGATTCGATGAATATGTTTGCTCCATGGCCCAAAGGAGCAGCTCTAGGTACTCCCGCGCGACTCCCTTCGGGAGTATCGCCGCCTTTTCGCTCTGTTGCAGATATGTGGCCATGGATGTCGCTGTCGCTGCTAGTTGGTCCTTGTTGTCAAACCAAGACTGTATCTCCAACATCCTAGCTAGCTTCACAGGGTTGCCGTCTATGATCCTCGCGTATCAGTTGTACTCCTCCATCGATCTACTTCTCCACAGCACCTTCACTCGCCGGCGGTGGTTTTTGAATGGAAGAGGAGAGGAGCGGCGCTGGTTTTGGATTAGAACGGGATAGGAGCAGCGCTGGTTTTGGATTGGAACAGGAGAGGAGGGGCGTTGGTTTTGAAATGGAAGAGGAGAGGAGCGCGCTGGATTTAGATTGGAACAGGAGAGGAGCGGCGGTGGTTTAAGAGCAGAGGAGCGGCACTGGCCTTGGAAGTATTTTTTTGTTTTGCGTATTTTGGGTCAAAGTTTGACCACGTACTGTATTTGACAAGCAAAATGTGAATGCATGTCACCAAAAATTGTATCGTTTGGTTCGTATCTGAATGTACTTTCAAATTATAATATTTTTGCAATGTATAACATATATTTTATTTGTGAAAATCATGGTCAATTATGACCCAGAATAAAACGGAGACTAGTTAATGTGGGCTTGCTTTCTTAATTGAAGGGTAAACTAATTTTGATTTTGATCCACTCACAGCGCGCCGGCCCTCTCTTCCAATCCTAAATCGCTGCCGCATGCTCCTCTCCCTCTTCTCCATTGCAAAACCACCTCCTCTCCATCATCTCCATTCCAAAACCACCGTCTCGCCTCTCCCTCTTCTCCATTGCAAAACCACCCCTCTCCTCTCCATCTTCTCCATTGCAAAACCATTGTATCGCCTCTCCCTCTTCTCTATTGCAAGACCACCGTCTCTCCTCCCATCTTTCAAAGCTAGCACCGGACCTCTCAGAAGGACATCTATGGAGAGGATGCAGCAGCGAATCGGGCATATCGCCGGCAGCGACCAGGCAAAGTTAGCCGGGTTGAAGGAGATCCTTACTTGGTTTGACAATGAGTGGGAGATTTCGAGGACGGTGAGGGCCATGTGGCAATGTATGCAAAAGAGCGAGACGGCGGCGATGAGGGTGGCGATGTACTCCTCGGCGGCAGTCATGCCACAGTCCTTCGAGTTCATCGAGTATCTCCTCTGGGCGATGGAGCAGACAGATTCGCCCGAGGCGGAAGTCAGGCGGAGGTGGTGGGCGTACAGGTCGAAGGTCGAGCATCCAGAGGATAAGGAATCAATCGAGTACGGTGTGCCATTCGTGAGGGTGCAGAGCCAGCCGGAGCCACAGGAGTATTTGTTCTCCCACCGGAAGCGGAGGCCGGATGGCGGGATGTCGCTTCCCCGCCGTTCTCCATGGTTCCCTCGACGCTCGCCTCGTTTCAACGGCGGCGGTAGGGTTTAAGGTAAGCTTCACACTAACCTAATCTTCCATCTGCTCATGCTTACAATCAGTGTGACGGCTAATGAAAATCATGCTTACAATCAGTCTCCAAGTACTACGCTAATCACCCTAAAATAACTCTGGACCTTTGGGTTAAAGTTGTGACACTGTGTACAAATAAAGAAAAATAGATTGGTGCTTCTTTCAGAAAAGAGTACTCCCTAGAAAACTGCCAATATAAGCTACTAGTATTTGGTTAGAGGATTTGCTGCCAAGAAAATCTGTCCACAGAGAGCGCCACACATCCCACTGGTGGTGGTGGATGCCAATGCGTGCATGGAGCATGGTTGGTGTCAGTAATTTGTACTTGGCACACCTCGCACTCTGCATATATGCCGGTTCCATCCGTATATTTGTGCAGTTCCACCAAAATGTAGCTGAATAACCCTGTTTGCACAGATAATGAAAAAGCATGATTACATTATAGTGGCACTCGTTGATGAAACATACACTAATAAATAGAAGAAAATATTGCGATATTATCATAGTATGCCATGCTACAAGGGCGAGATGGGCCCTGCGACGCCTCATACGGTAGGCCTTATACTGGAAATCAACCCAATTCTCCCTGATACACCTTCTGCCAGTGATGAACATCAGTGTACAGTGGTAGTACAAGGAGGGGCCTTGAGACATTCCAATCTCTATTTTTGTGCAGATCAACTAAAATTAAGCACTCCAGTTTGCATAAACGCTTAAACATTAACAATGGGACTAGTTGATGAAACATATACTATCAAAGAGAAGCACTTTCTTTATCTACATTGGAAATGAAATGATAGAGAGGACACTCGCTCTATTTTAGCTATATTATTACTTCATTTTATCAGTGGCACTAGGGTCGAGCAGGTGGCAAACGAGGTGTACCATGTGTCGCAAGGATGGAGGCCGGCGGTGCTTAGACTAGGATGTTGAAGCTGGCTCTTTCAGTCCCTATCTCCCCCCCTGATGTTTCTGTGGTAGCATTTGGGTTGTAATCCAAACTTGGTCGAGCTGGTGCTGCGCCCCCTACCTGCCTAGCTTATGTGGCGAACTTTTCTCCTGCTAGTACTCAGTCTGTTCTAGTAGTAGTTGCATAACTTCCCGTTTACACTGAGATGTTGTCGGATAATGGTTCTCTATGGTTGGGTTTATTTAATGAAATCGGAGGAAACCCCCTCTTTCGATATATATAAAAAATCAGTGGCACTAGTGGTGCCAAAACATTGCCTCAAATTAATAGTGCCACTAGATTAAGGTGCAAAATAATAACATTACTGCTTTATCATGGCAGTGCCAAAACAGTAGCACAAGAGCAGACTCAACATGCATGATCTTTGGCAAACGGTCGGACCAAAAAGGAACATACCTCATGATGGGAACCATATCTGCAGTCAACGCCATCATAGAAGGGATGACACCAGTCACCAACATGGATGATTCAATTCATAGGACCTTTTTGTGCAGTTAACCTAAAATGAAGCAATGTCCCATGAGCTAGCAGCTTCTTCTTCATTTTTTTAAGAAAAGGGCTCCAGCCCCAGTTCCATTTCCATCAGAAAACGAAACCCACAGAGCTTCTTCTTCATTAGTTGCAATAAAAATTGAGCAACATCAAGGTTGGTTGTGAAGCTCGTGGAATGTTCAACTATAATTTGGATATCATTTGTGCAGTTCAACTAAGATCAAGCGTGAAATGTATATCTCTGTTTGCACAAAAAGGTGGAAAGGAGGGTGACTAACAAGTGATGAAACATACATAAAATTAAAAGAAGCATGTTCCTTATCTGAATGGCAACCCTACAAGGACAGTAGCAATTTCTAAAGCAGCAACATTGCTAGATATTAGTGTGGGCATTATGATTAACTATGAAAACCATTAAATACGACATTACTTTAATGGTGCCATTGCTTCATTTTACCAGCAACATTACATTAACAACTGCTACAGAGTTGGTATTTGGGCACGGGAGAGTAGCCGGACCAGGACAGTTGCATTTCTAACGAAAAGAAGCAACTTATCTTAATGGGAAATTTAGCAGGACATGAAAAACAGTGCCATTGATTCATATTACTGGAGGCATTACATTGAAAACAACATTGGTTTAACGTGTCCTTACTTTTAACAGTGCGACTGCTACATTTTACCAGTGGCATTAGATAAGAGGGGCTCGGGGCAACAAACATCAGAACATGATATCTGGGTTGGTCCCATTTTTGTTCGGTATAGCCACCTTATACTGTGTGAGGCTAGCAAATCTAGTGCTGGATATACTCTATTGACTTGTCCCCCAGTCCCCACTTTCTTTTCTTTTTCAACCAATAGATCGGGTTTATATTGAGTTTGTACTTCGTTTCCCTTTATTTCCCTATTAGACCAAGAGACCAGTTGGACAGCCAGTCTCTGCTACTTTTCGCCCCATTATTTCCTCTTTCGACCAAGTCCTAGATTCAGGTAACAAATCTTCCCTCAACCCCACCCCCTTTCTTCCTTGTTTGAACCAAGTAGTACTAGATTCGAGTGCATGAACTAGTTTTACCTCTTATCAGTAAAAATTTAGGTGGCTTTCGAACAGCCGATCGATCCTATCTACGAGGGGGCCTGAGAAATAGTAAGAGATACAAATGCAGCGGCGTCAGGAGCTGGGGAAGTAGAGCAAGGCCGGTTTCGAAGGAAGTTATGCCTAAGGGTCGCAAGGATGTCGCTAGGTGGGCGGCGGGAGGCCGAATCTGCCCACACTATGGAAGCGAGGAAGAAGGGATCGGAGGCCCTCCCTAGTGGACGGTGCGTGGGAGAGAACGACAAGGCACGCTGATCGGGACGCGCCGGCAGTGGGTAAGAGCCGTCGCCGAGGACGACCGCGTGAACGTTGCACCTTCTCACCTTCCCCGGTGGAGAGGATCCGGCTGGATCTGTGACCAGCGGTGAGCAGAGAGAGAGTGTGGCACCGCTGTCGTGTTTAGATCTGGAGAGGATGAGACAGTGTGAAGAGAGCAACACTAGCAAGCAAGCGCGGAGGCTCCTGCCTATATAGTGGAGTAGTTTTCTTTTGTCTATCGGAGCCGGCTTGACCTCGTCAATGACCGTCGAGAAGTCTTCATGCACGTGCCCCTGAGGCCCAGTTGTCATCATTTTGATCTGAAGCACCGGATTAACATATAACACAAAAAATGCCACATGTCAAGAAACCATAACCTCACTGCCCCAATGAGACAACATGAATCCCGATGGACAAACTAGACGAGGATCAAAGCTCAAATGAAAGATAAACTCGTAGAGAAGGAGTCCATTGAGGATGTCCTAATTAACATAGCCGGCTTGACCTAGATGGCAGCCGAGTAGTCTTCGTGGATGTGCCACCAATGACCAGCGCCTTGGAGGAACTCAGTTGTCGATGTTTAACCCTCGCAGTGATCCGAAGCACATGACACCTAATATTGCGAGATGACAAGAAACCTTTTTTTAGATTTCTCATCAAAACTACAGCCCTGTACAACACAACCTACACGATATGTAGACGATAGCCAATCCAGCCGTGTCTGCTGGAGTCTGGTCACATGCATGGACGAGCTGATCTTCCGTGTCATGCAGGGATCGTCCACGCACCGACGGCTGTACAACACTGCTCCAGTATTATCGCTCGTCTCTCTCTTCTGTTAACTCACCCGACTTGTGGGGCCGGGGAGTGTGCCTATGGTCGGTTGTCAATTGTGGTCCCACATGTGTGTGCAAACGCAATATGACGCGCGTTCCATTCGGAGAGCGGCGTGCCAGACCGACCGACCGTCTGGGGTACAACGCGAACGCGACGAGCGTGCTGTATACTCCGTACATGTGTACTGCCATTTTGTTGAGGCTTTGCTCCATGGCGCAATCCATGGATACAAAATTATATTGTAGTACTATTTAAAAGTCGAGGGTGGGGCTTTTCTCGCGCGGTAGGCGGGGCAGTTCCGCCTAGTCGGTTCGACAGAGACGCGAGAAGATGATGGAGTAGGCTGCTGCAAACGTAGGGCAGTGTGATTTGACAGCGAGTTACTGTTGGACCGGTGGGGGCCCATGATTTGACTTGCCATTATCATTTTAACTGCGGCGCTATGACCGGCGTGAGTCTCCTGATTCCTGACCACCTCCATGGTATACAGGTGCCTCTCCCAATGCTCCACCATGTAGAGCATGGTTAGTATAGCCAGCTAGTGGTGCTGCATATAAACATGTCAGGTCATCAAAAGTTAGTAGTATTATTTATTAGTCATACAATAGGGTTGGTTATATGGTTGGCTATAAGTTTTTTCTCACTTTCTTTCTATCTCTCTCCTTGTATTAAATGCTTTTGTCTAGGAGCAAGTGTAGAGGCTGGCTCTTGCATGAGAGCCCACTCCTCCACTTTTTCCTTGCCTCTCTCCTCCACATATGCAAAAATACCATGTAAGCGGGCTTAGACCTCTTCCAATAGATAGTTGCTTAGATGAGGTGCTAAGCGCATTAAATAGTTTAGCAACTATAGTCCCCAATGCATTGGTGCTTACGTTGTTGTTGCTAAGCTCCCTTCATTTAGTGACTTAGCTACTAAACTCTTTCATGCATTAGTGAGCTTGCTTCATTTAAATGTTTGGCCTAGGTTTGCGCGCTTGGCGTTGGTTCTTCCTGGGGTCACCAAACCCATCTCTCTCTTCTTAATTGTCTTGCCACATCAGATTTTTTGCCTATATGGCAGGCTTAGCACGTGTACAAGGTGGAGCATTGGGAAGGGCCTTATAGCTGATACGCCCATTTTGCATCAAGCTTTTATATCGATATTTATTGCATTATGGGCTGTTATTACACATTATGTCACAATACTTATGCCTATTCTCTCTTAATTTACAAGGTTTATATGAAGAGGAAGAATGCCGGCAGCTGGAATTCTGGGATGGAAAAGGAGCAAATATTAGAGACCTATTCTGCACAACTCCAAAAGTCCTGAAACTGCACGGAAGTCATTTTTGGAATTAATAAAAAATACTGAGCGAAGAAACTACCAGAGGGGGGCCACCCCACCATCCACGAGGGTGGGGGCGCCCACCCCGCCAGGGGTGGGCGCGCCCTACCCCCTAGGCGGGGGTTGGGCGCGCCCCCCTGCCTTGTGGGCCCCCTCGCAGGCCTCCGGTGTCCATCTTCTGCTATATGAAGTCTTTTACCCTGGAAAAAAATCATAAGAAAGCTTACGGGAGGAAACACCGCCGCCACGAGGCGGAACCTTGGCGAAACCAATCTAGGGCTCCAGCAGAGCTGTTCTGCCGGGGAAACTTCCCTCCGAGAGGGGGAAATCATCACCATCGTCATCACCAACGATCCTCTCAGCGGGAGGGGGCCAATCTTCATCAACATCTTCACCAGCACCATCTCCACTCAAACCCTAGTTCATCTCTTGTATCCAATCTTTGTATCCAAACCTCAGATTGGTACCTGTAGGTTGCTAGTAGTGTTGATTACTCCTTGTAGTTGATGCTAGTTGGTTTACTTGGTGGAAGATCATATGTTCAGATCTATTATGCATATTAGTACCCCTCCAATTATGAACATGAATATGCTTTGTGAGTAGTTACGTTTGTTCCTGAGGACATGGGAGAAGTCTTGCTATAAGTAGTCATGTGAATTTGGTATTCGTTCGATATTTTGACGAGGTGTGTTGTCTCTCCTCTAGTGGTGTCATGTCAACGTCGACTACATGACACTTCACCATTCTTTGGGCCTAGAGGAAGGCATTGGGAAGTAATAAGTAGATGATGGGTTGCTAGAGTGACAGAAGCTTAAACCCTAGTTTATGTGTTGCTTCGTAAGGGGTTGATTTGGATCCATATGTTTCATGCTATGGTTAGGTTTACCTTAATACTTCTTTTGTAGTTGCGGATGCTTGCAATAGGAGTTAATCATAAGTGGGATGCTTTTCCAAGGAAGGACAGCACCCAAGCACCGGTCCACCCACATATCAAATTATCAAAGTACTGAACGCGAATCATATGAGCGTGATGAAAACTAGCTTGACAATAATTCCCATGTGTACTCGGGAGCGTTTTCCTTTATATAAGAGTTTGTCCAGGCTTGTCCTTTGCTACAAAAAGGATTGGGCCACCTTGCTGCACTTTATTTACACTTGTTACTTGTTACCCGTTACAAATTACTTTATCACAAAACTATTTGTTACCGATAATTTCAGTGCTTGCAGAGAATACCTTACTGAAAACCGCTTGTCATTTCCTTCTGCTCCTCGTTGGGTTCGACACTCTTACTTATCAAAAGAACTACGATAGATCCCCTACACTTGTGGGTCATCAAGACTCTTTTCTGGCGCCATTGCCGGGGAGTGAAGCGCTTTTGGTAAGTGGAATTTGGTAAGGAAAATTTATATAGTGTGCTGAAATTTACTGTCACTTGTTACTATGGAAAGTAATCCTTTGAGGGGCTTGTTCGGGGTATCTTCACCCTGACCAGTAGAGCCGAGAGTTACTCTTCAACCTGCTGAACCTACTGAAAATGTTTACTTTGAAATTCCTTCGGGTATTGTAGAGAAACTGCTAGCTAATCCTTTTACAGGAGATGGAACATTGCATCTCGATTTACACCTAATCTATGTGGATGAAATTTGTGGATTATTTAAGCTTGCAGGTATGCCCGATGATGTTATCAAGAAGAAGGTCTTCCCTTTATCTTTGAAGGGAGAGGCATTGACATGGTATAGGCTATGTGATGATATGGGATCATGGAACTACAAACGATTGAAATTGGAATTTCATTTGAAATTTTATCCTATGCATCTTGTTCATCGTGATCGTAATTATATATATAATTTTTGGCCTCGCGAAGGGGAAAGCATCGCTCAAGCATGGGGGAGGCTTAAGTCAATGTTATATTCATTCCCCAATCATGAGCTCTCAAGAGAAATGATTATTCAATTTTTTTATGCTCGGCTTTCTCTCAATAATCGCTCCATGCTCGATACTTCTTGTACTTGTTCTTTTATGATGAAGACTATTGAATTCAAATGGGATTTATTGGAAAGAATTAAACGCAACTCTGAAGATTGGGACCTCGACGAAGGTAAAGAGTCAAGTATAACACCTAAGTTTGATTGTGTTAAATCTTTTATGGATACCGATACTTTTCGTGAATTTAGGACTAAATATGGACTAGACTCTGAGATAGTAGCTTCTTTCTGTGAATCCTTTGCTACTCATGTTGATCTCCCTAAGGAGAAGTGGTTTAAATATAATCCTCCCACTGAAGTAAAAGTAGTTGCACCTATTAAAGTTGAAGGAAAGACTATCACTTATGATGATCCTATTGTTCCTACTGCTTATGTTGAGAAACCACCTTTCCCTGTTAGATTAAAGGATCATGCTAAAGCTTTAACTGTGGTCAACAAAAGTAATATTAGGACACCCAAACCCCCTGAGCAAATTAAAGTTGAACCTAATATTACTATGGTTAAGGATCTCTTGGCTGATAATATCGATGGGCATGTTATTTACTTCTGCGATGAAACTGCTAGAATTGCTAGACCCGATACTAAAAATAAAAATAGACCTGTGGTAGGCATGCCTGTTATCTCTGTTAAAATAGGAGATCATTGTTATCATGGCTTGTGTGATATGGGTGCTAGTGCGAGTGCAATACCTCATCCTTTATATCAAGAAATTATGCATGATATTGCACCCACTGAGTTAGAAGATATCGATGTTACAATTAAGCTTGCCAATAGAGATACTATTTCACCAGTCGGGATTGTTAGAGATGTTGAAGTCTTGTGTGGGAAAGGTAAATATCCTGCTGATTTTCTTGTTCTTGCTTCCCCACAAGATAGCTTTCGTCCCATTATATTTGGTAGACCCTTCTTGAATACTGTTAATGCTAGAATAGACTGTGAAAAGGATGTTGTTACTATTGGTTTAGGGGATATGTCTCATTAGTTTAATTTTGCTAAATTTCGTAGACAACCCCGTGATGAGGAATTGCCTAGTAAAGATGAAATTATTGGTCTTGCCTCTATTGCCGTGCCTCCTAATGATCGTTTAGAACAATATTTGCTTCACCATAAAAATGATATGTTTATGAATGAAAGAAGGGAAATAGATGAAGTATTCTTTAAACAGGGACCTATTTTGAAACACAACTTGCCTGTTAAAATCCTAGGGGATTCTCCTCCACCCAAGGGTGATCTCGTGTTTGAGCTTAAACCATTACCTGATACTTTCAAATATGCTTATCTTGATGAGAAGAAGATATATCTTGTTATTATTAGTGCTAACCTTTCAGAGCAGGAAGAAAAGAAATTATTGAAAACTCTGAAGAAGCACCGTGCTGCTATTGGATATACTCTTGATGATCTTAAGGGCATTAGTCCCACTTTATGCCAGCACAAAATAAAATTGGAGAAAGACGCTAAACCAGTTGTTGATCACCAACGATGGTTAAATTCTAAGATGAAAGAAGTGCTAAGAAAAGAAATACTAAAGCTTCTGGAGGCAGGTATAATTTATCCCGTTGCTGATAGTCAGTGGGTAAGCCCTGTCCATTGTGTCCCTAAGAAGGGAGGTATTACTATTGTCCCTAATGATAAAGATGAATTGATCCCACAAATAATTGTTACAGGTTATAGGATGGTAATTGATTTCCCTAAATTGAATAAAGCCACTAAAAAGGATCATTACCCTTTACCTTGTATTGATCAAATGCTAGAAAGATTATCCAAACATACGCATTTTTGCTTTCTAGATGGTTATTCTGGTTTCTCTCAAATACCTGTGTCAAAAGAGCATCAAGAAAAGACCACTTTTACTTGTCCTTTCGTTACCTTTGCTTATAGACGTATGCCTTTTGGTTTATGCAATGCACCTGCTACCTTTCACAGATGCATGATGGCTATATTCTCTGATTTTTGTGAAAAGATTGTTGAGGTTTTCATGGATGATTTTTCCGCATATGGAACTTCTTTTGATGATTGCTTGAGCAACCTTGATCGAGTTTTGCAGAGATGTGAAGAAACTAATCTTGTCTTGAATTGGGAGAACTGCCATATTATGGTTAATGAAGGTATTGTCTTGGGGCATAAAATTTCTGGAAGAGGTATTGAAGTTGATAAAGCTAAGGTTGATGCTATTGAAAAGATGTTGTGTCCCAAGGACATCAAAGGTATAAGAAGTTTTCTCGGTCATGCCGGTTTTTATAGGAGGTTCATTAAGGACTTCTCAAAAATCTCTCGGCCTCTGACTAATATTTAACAAAAAGATATTCCTTTTGTCTTTGATGATGATTGTGTAGAAGCATTTGAAATACTTAAGAAAGCTTTGATGTCTGCACCTATTGTTCAGCCACCTGATTGGAATTTACCCTGAAATTATGTGCGATACTAGTGATTATGTTGTAGGTGCTGTTCTAGGACAAAGAGTTGACAAGAAATTAAATGTTATTCAATATGCTAGTAAAACTCTAGATGGTGCCCAGAGAAATTATGCTACTACTGAAAAAGAATTTTTAGCAGTTGTATTTGCTTGTGATAAGTTCCGACCCTATATTGTTGATTCAAAAGTAACTGTTCACACTGATTATGCTGCTATTAAATATCTTATGGAAAAGAAAGATGCTAAAGCTAGACTTATTAGATGGGTTCTCTTGCTACAAGAATTTGATTTGCGTATTATATTGATAGAAAGGGAGCCGAGAACCCCGTTGCAGACAACTTGTCTAGGTTAGAGAATGTTCTTGATGACCCACTACCTATTGATGATAGCTTTCCTGATGAACAATTAGCTGTCATAAATGCTTCTCGTACTGCTCCATGGTATGCTGATTATGCTAATTACATTGTTGCTAAATTTATACCACCTAGTTTCACATACCAGCAAAAGAAAAAGTTTTCTATGATTTAAGACATTACTTCTGGGATGACCCACATCTTTATAAAAAAGGATTAGATGGTGTTATTAGACGTTGTGTACCTGAGCATGAACAGGAACAGATCCTACGCAAGTGTCACTCCGAGGCTTATGGAGGACACCACGCTGGAGATAGAACTGCACATAAGGTATTGCAATCCAGTTTTTATTGGCCTACTCTCTTCAAAGATGCCCGTAAGTTTGTTTTGTCTTGTGATGAATGTCAAAGGATTGGTAATATTAGTATACGTCAAGAAATGCCTATGAATTATTCACTTGTTATTGAACCATTTGATGTTTGGGGCTTTGATTATATGGGACCGTTTCCTTCCTCTAATGGGTATACACATATTTTAGTTGATGTAGATTACGTTACTAAGTGGGTAGAAGCTATTCCAACTAGTAGTGCTAATCATAACACCTCTATTAAGATGCTTAAAGAAGTTATTTTTCCGAGGTTTGGAGTCCCTAGATATATAATGACTGGTGGTGGTTCACATTTTATTCATGGTGCTTTTCGTAAAATGCTTGCTAAGTATGACGTTAATCATAGAATTGCATCCCCATATCACCCACAGTCTAGTGGTCAAGTAGAATTGAGCAATTGAGAGCTTAAATTGATTTTGCAAAAGACTATTAACAGATCCAGAAAGAATTGGTCCAAGAAACTTGATGATGCATTATGGGCCTATAGAACTGCATATAAAAATCCTATGGGTATGTCCAAGTATAAAATGGTTTATGGAAAAGCATGTCACTTACCTCTCGAACTAGAACATAAGGCATATTGGGCCATTAAAGAGCTCAATTATGATTTCAAACTTGCCGGTGAGAAGAGACTATTTGACATTAGCTCACTTGATGAGTGGAGAACCCAGGCCTGTGAGAATGCCAAATTGTTTAAAGAAAAAGTTAAAAGATGGCATGACAAAAGGATACAAAAGCGTGAGTTTAATGTAGGTGATTATGTTTTGTTATACAACTCTCGTTTAAGATTTTTTGCAGGAAAACTCCTCTCTAAATGGGAAGGTCCTTACGTTATGAGGAGGTCTATCGTTCCGGTGCCATAAAAATCAACAACTTCAAAGGCACAAACCCGAAGGTGGTGAATGGTGAAAGAATCAAACATTATATATCAGGTAATCCTATAAATGTTGAAACTAATGTTATTGAAACCGTAACCCCGGAAGAATACATAAGGGACACTTTCGGAACGTTTCAGACTCCGAAAAGGAATAGGTATGTGGTACTGTAAGTAAACCGACTCCAAAACAGTTCTAATGGTAATTTTTCTCCGTTTTGGAATATTTAAGAAAATAGGAAAATAAGAAGTAGTCCGGGAAGGACACGAGGCACCCACGAGGGTGGAGGGAGCGCCCTACCCCCCTGGGCGCGCCCCTGCCTCGTGGGCACCTCGTGCGCTCTCCGGACTCTGTTTTCTTGCACAATACTTATTTTGGTCGGTAAAAATTCATTATATAATCTCCCGAAGGTTTTGACCCTCATATCATGCAAATTTCCTCTGTTTTTGTTTTGAGCTATTTCTGTAGCAGACTTGGAGCAGGATGTCATCTCAGGATTCCGACAGAGAGAGCTATGTCTCACACCTCATTGCTGACCCAAAGACCTATGGGGATCTATCTCCTTGTGGTCGAACTACGGATGAGGAGGAGGATGTCCCTCTACCTCAACCTAGGGATATGCACGTGTAGTTCAAGAAGTCTAGTCTCCCTAAGAGGGCTAAACTGTCTAACAACGGATCTATTCCTTCTCGTCTTCGGCAGAAAAGGAAAGGAGATTTATGTGACAAGATCTTGAAGCTGGAATCGGAGGTTGATGATTTAAAGGAGGAAATTGCTCTTCTCAATTACAATATGAAGAAGCTGAAAGCACAATTTACATCATCAACAACTCCATCATCACCACCTCCGAAGAAAGAGACATAATCACATGGGTATGGGCACTCCCCTTGGCAACTGCCAAGCTTGGGGGAGGTGCCCCGGTATCGTATCACCATCACTCCTATCTTTACCGTTTTTCTTAGTTCGATCCTTTTAGTGATATTTTGACCTAGTAGAATAAAGTTTTAGTATGATCTAGCTTTGAGTTTTTGCTTTATGATCTTTCTATGTAATCGAGTCCGTGAGCTATATATAATAAAGATTAGTGTTGAGTCAAGGGCTTGATTATCTTGCTATGATCTTGAGTAAATAAAACAAAAAGAAAGAAATAAAAAGAAATAAAGAGATCATATTGATCTTATGGGGAGTAATGACTTCACAAATAAAGAGTATGATGAATAAAAGTTGTTGAGAGTTGACAAACAAAGTTTTGGTCATCGTTGCAATTAATAGGAAATAATAAAGAAAGAGAGGTTTTCACGTATAAATATACTATCTTGGACATCTTTTATGATTGTGAGCACTCATTAAAATATGACATGCTAAAGAGTTGGTGTTGGACAAGGAAAACAACGTAATGGGTTATGTTTTCTTATATCTGAAATAAAGTATATTGTCATGGATTATCCAACATGTTGAGCTTGCCTTTCTCCCTCATGCTAGCCAATTCTTAGCACCAAGTAGAGATACTACTTGTGCTTCCAATTATCCTTAAACCCAGTTTTGCCATGAGAGTCCACCATACCTACCTATGGATTGAGTAAGATCCTTCAAGTAAGTTGTCATTGTTGCATGCAATAAAAATTGCTTTCTAAATATGTATGATTTATTAGTGAGGGGAAAATAAGCTTTATACGATCTTGTGATGTGGAACAAATAAAAGCGACGGACTGCATAATAAAGGTCCATATCACAAGTGGCAATATAAAGTGACGTTCTTCCGCATTAAGATTTTGTGCATCCAACCATAAAAGCACATGACAACCTCTGCTTCCCTCTGCGAAGGACCTATCTTTTATTTTTGTCTTATACCTTATGCAAGAGTCATGGTGATCTTCACCTTTCCTTTTTACATTTTATCCTTTGGAAGGCACATTGTGTTGGAAAGATCCTGGTATATATATCCAATTGGATGTAAGTGAGCATGAACTATTATTGTTGACATTACCCTTGAGGCAACACTATAAGCCCCTATCTTTCTCTGTGTCCGATTTAAAACTCCATACCCATAAGTATTGCGTGAGTGTTAGAAATTGTGAAAGACTAAATGATGGTTGAGTATGTGGACTTGTTGAAAAGCTCTTATATAGACTCTTTCCGATGTTATGATAAATTGCAATTGCTTCAATGACCGAGATTATAGTTTGTTAGTTTTCAATGAAGTTTCTGATTCATGCTTGACATTGTGAATAGATTGTTACTTTAGCATAAGAAATCATATGAAAATATATATTTATGTTGTTGTTATAAGAATGATCATGATGCCCTTATGTCCGTATTTTATTTTATCGACACCTCTATCTCTAAACATGTGGACATATTTATCGTTATAGGCTTCCGCTTGAGGACAAGCGAGGTCTAAGCTTGGGGGAGTTGATACGTCCATTTTGCATCATGCTTTTATATCGATATTTATTGCATTATGGGCTGTTATTACATTATGTCATAATACTTATGCCTATTCTCTCTTAATTTACAAGGTTTTTATGAAGAGGGAGAATGCCGGCAGCTGGAATTCTGGGGTGGAAAAGGAGCAAATATTATAGACCTATTCTGCACAACTCCAAAAGTCCTGAAACTGCACGGAAGTCATTTTTGGAATTAATAAAAAATACTGAGCGAAGAAACTACTGGAGGGGGGCCACCCACCATCCATGAGGGTGGGGGCGTGCCCCCTGCCTCGTGGGCCCCCTGGCAGGCCTCCGGTGTCCATCTTCTGCTATATGAAGTCTTTTACCCTGGAAAAATTATAAGCAAGCTTATGCGACGAAACACCACCGCCACGAGGCAGAACCAATCTAGGGCTCCGGTAGAGCTGTTCTGCCGGGAAACTTCCCTCCGGGAGGGGGAAATCATCACCATCGTCATCACCAACGATCCTCTCAGCGGGAGGGGGCCAATCTTCATCAACATCTTCACCAGCACCATCTCCACTCAAACCCTAGTTCATCTCTTGTATCCAATCTTTGTATCCAAACCTCAGATTAGTACCTGTAGGTTGCTAGTAGTGTTGATTACTCCTTGTAGTTGATGCTAGTTGGTTTACTTGGTGGAAGATCATATGTTCAGATCTATTATGCATATTAGTACCCCTCTGATTATGAACATGAATATGCTTTGTGAGTAGTTACGTTTGTTCCTGAGGACATGGGAGAAGTCTTGCTATAAGTAGTCATGTAATTTGGTATTCGTTCGATATTTTGATGAGATGTATGTTGTCTCTCCTCTAGTGGTGTCGTGTGAACGTTGACTACATAACACTTCACCATTATTTGGGCCTAGAGGAAGGCATTGGGAAGTAATAAGTAGATGATGGGTTGCTAGAGTGACAGAAGCTTAAACCATAGTTTATGCGTTGCTTCGTAAGGGGCTGATTTGGATCCATATGTTTCATGCTATGGTTAGGTTTACCTTAATACTTCTTTTGTAGTTGCAGATGCTTGCAATAGGAGTTAATCATAAGTGGGATGCTTGTCCAAGGAAGGACAGCACCCAAGCACCGGTCCACCCACATATCAAATTATCAAAGTACCGAATGCGAATCATATGAGCGTGATGAAAACTAGCTTGACGATAATTCCCATGTGTCCTCAGGAGCGTTTTCCTTTATATAAGAGTTTGTCTAGGCTTGTCCTTTGCTACAAAAATAATTGGGCCACCTTGCTGCACTTTATTTACACTTGTTACTTGTTACCCGTTACAAATTACTTTATCACAAAACTATCTGTTACCGATAATTTCAGTGCTTGCAGAGAATACCTTACTGAAAACTGCTTGTCATTTCCTTCTGCTCCTTGTTGGGTTCGACACTCTTACGTATCGAAAGGACTACGATAGATCCCCTACACTTGTGGGTCATCAATAGCCCACTATTGTACTTGCTCGTACAGGTGCTAATCCTGCCACATAGGCATAAAGTCTGATGTGGCAAATTAATTAAGAAGAGAGAGACTAGTTTGGTGACCCCAGGAAGAAACGGTGCTAGGCGCGTGGACCTAGGTGAAAAGACAATTTTGAGTCTATAGCTAATTAAATGAAGCAAGCTTAGAGCATCTCCAACAGGTTGTATGTTAGTCTTGATGGTAAAATGTCCATGTCATCAACCAACAAGCTATCATACAACTACTCCAATGGTAGGTTGTATCTAAGTTATCCAATAGATGGTGAGAAAATAAATGTGATTGCTCTCTATTTCACCTTGGATCTTGTGCAAATGTCGTTAGTTAATCTACATACAACTTTGCTCTCTCTCCACATTTATTACATGCCACATCATCACTGTGTCCTAGGTGGCAAATTTACCGACATCTGTTTTTACAATTGTTGGAGAGCCCATAGCAACAAAAAACTAAGCACCTATGCATCGGGGACTTGAGTTGCTAAGCCATTTAATACCCTTAGCACCTCATCTAAGCACCATTTCATTGGAAGAGGTCACTCCTTGGCAAATGCAATAGATACTACGAATAAAGAGATAGAGAGAAGTAAAAAATACTCTTATAGCCAACCTTATAGCTAACCCTTTTGTATGAGTGACTAAGTGATGACTATGTATGACATGCCAACATCAGATAGCCTAACGCACTGTGTTAAATCCCCAAGGGAGTGACCGTGCGAGCGAGGCGACGGTCATGGTAGGCGTGGCCATGATACGGGCTGCTGGCAGCCCTTGGATCTGAGATCGAACGGTCGCATGCTAAGTTGCTGAAACTGTGCAAAATAACCCTCCAGGATAGGATATTCACCCATAGGTCTAGAATCACGCCAAGCAACCGTTCGATCTCAGATCCAAGGGCTCTCGGAAGCCCCTATCATGGGAGCTTGGAAAGCTTTTCGTATCACCTATAATTTTAAAGATGCTTGACGTGCGAACACGCAGATGCATGAAGCCATTTAATTGGGCGTCGAGTAAACATGACATCTAATTGGGCCCCCATAGTACTGTGCATGAATCCATTTATCCACCAGGCAAGCCACTACCCTGCCGTTCGCACGCCCCACTCAGCATTTTTACAATCGAAAAACCGCTAGCAGTTCGCTCCTACTCATCCCCGGACGTCCTTTAACATTACAGCAGTTCGCTCCTAGTCGTCCTGTCCTTTCACATTATGGCAGTTCCACTAATCCTAACCCTCCTCCCAAATCCATGGCGTCCCAAATCACCATGATCGGTGGTGAGTACAAGGTTAGAACCATCACCGGCGATGAGTTCGACGTCATCTACACCCGTTCTCCCACGACGGTGAAAGGATGCCTTGCTCGCTTCAGACACATGTTCGAAAAGTCAAATGATGAGTGGGTCGCCGGGCTAGATGTTGAGTACACCACAGCCCTGGGCAAACAGACGAATCTAAAGGAGGAAGAGAAGATGAAGCCCACTGTCATCCAGGTTTGCGTGCATAACTTGTGCTTGGTCTACCAAATATGCCATACTAACGTTGAGTGCGAGGAATTTAAGAACTTCCTCACGGGCGGCCTAGTCAAATTCGTTACTGTAGACTTTACGAACGACAGAAGTGTCCTGGGTCGATAGGCCTCGTTGTAGGCGAGCCCTTCGACCACCAGAAGAATGGGCTGGTGCCCTCCCGTGATCAGCCTTCAATGCTGACCCTGGCAGGAGCCATGGTTCATCCTTCATACGGCAAACTGAAGAAACCTCCGCCCAAGTTTCATCGTCATGCATGGCAGTGGAATGTACTAGATATAGACCACATCCAGTATGCTGCAATGTATGCCTACCTTTGTTTCAATATCTACAAGGGTTGGATGAAGAGCAAGAGCCAAGTGTGCGGTTCAAGCAAAGATCGGCCACGAGGAAGAGGGGTGTGTTGTGCTGGACACCATTATTGTGACTCAAATCTCTTTTGCCATGTTATAATGACATAAATACCTATGGACCAACATGCCAGCTCTTCCTCTATCTCACTACAGTACAATAAAGTGTGGGGCCTACTTGATCCCAACAGCGTTCTTATTTTCCTGTAAAATTATTCGCTTGGTTACTCCTAACAAGCGGGGCCAGACTTATCATTGTGAGAATCTGCTTATTTTTGTCATATAACATGGTCAACGGGTTTGACGTGAAAATAACAATGTCTAATGGCATTTTTTAGCAAACATCTAATGGAACGATGACATTTTTGAGATATCTAATTGCCTTTTTGAGCAAGCATCTCACGGATCGATGGCATTTTTGAGTAGTTGTAACTTCTAATGGAAAAACTAAGTAGTGATACACAACTAGTGGCACAAATAATAAGAACCCAAGTATTAAATAGGTATGCTAATTTCTTTAATAGAATTTAGCACCCCATTTAAGCACGTACTAGCTTTTATAATAGTACTATATGCATAATTTGGCGACGAGCGCTCTCTATATGTACCACCTTTTTTCTTTAATTTCATCTTGTTAGTTTTGCTCCATGGCGCAATCCATCGATACCACTACTGTACAAAAGTATACATTTTCTAAAAGGCTAGAGGGCGGGGCAGTCTCGCTTGGTCGGTTTCACGAGAGGCGAGGGCCTTTGTGATTTGAAGGTGGGGCCTTGTGATTTGACTGCTCGTATAAATGTTGTCGACGACCTGAGGAGGAGCAAAGAACCGTGCGGTATACTCAAGTTTTCCATGGGAGTACTAGTACGACGGAGGAGCACGAAACACGGCAGCCCAGTGCCATATGGCAATAAAAATGATCTAATTTGCTAGTCATCGATCCCACGGAGCCGATCATTATTAACATTGTTCTATTCATGCCTCGTAGAGAACGTGACACGTGCGGCGAAACACCCGAAGCAAAAGAAGAAACACATGAGAAAAAGAAGAAGGAAGATTATCACCCCAAAAAAAGAAGGAAGACGCACACACAAGTCTGGGGCGCTGCTCTCTACTACATGAAGGGTTGCTGGCTGCAGAGTCGTAACTGCTTCTTCATCGCCTCCACGACCTGCATCTCCTTGCGCATCTCCTCTTCCATCTTCTTCATTCTATCCATGACGCGGGATTTCTCGACGCGAGTCTTCATCATCTGTTCCACGGCCGCATTACGTACCTTGATAGCAGCCGGGTGCTCGATGCGGAGCTTCGCCAACTCATCCTTCTGTTCCATGACGAGGGCCTGCAGCATCTTCATCGAGGAACCACTCTTCTCATGCAGCTTCTTCCAGCCGGCGTTCTCCTCCTTCAGCAGGTCGAGCTCGTGGCAGAGCTTCGCCTTGTCCTCCTGAAGTTGCAGGATTTCGCCGGTCGCCTTCTTATCCGACACAATGCTCTTCTTCAATAGCATCACCAAGCCGGCGGTCAACTCCCCCAGCTCATTGAGCTCAGCGGGCATGTCATCGAGGCTCTCCTTCAGCAGCTCCACCAAGTCGTCGATGAACTCCTCCTGCTTATTGAGCTGATCGGGCATGTCGTCGAGGGATAATGACTCCAGCGCCGCCAGCTCGGCATGTTCGACTTCGCGGCCAGGGCGCTCCTGGGAGCCCTCGCCTCCGCGGCTGGGGCGCTCCTAGGAGCCCTCGCCTGTCTCTGCCAGGTGGCAAGCCCTCTCTTTTTTTCCGCGGCCTTGGTTGCCGCTCCCTTGTTACGAGTAGTTCTCAACCTAGAGCTCTGCACACCGGCCATGGCAAGGACGGATGAACAAGAAAGACTTATGAGGAGGAAGAGGTAGAGTGATTTTCGGCTAGGTACTAGTTCCCCTTTTTATATCCTAGTACTAGCACTAGTACTAAAACCTGCATAGTGGGAACACGTTCAGGTTTGATACGTACTACTGGGTGTGAGCAGGTTTGCACTTATAATTATACTACTATACACTTTGGAATGTGATGGGAACAAGCTAAAGATTAATTGATGGTTTTGGTTTCAAGGCCTGAAATGGCTCCCGATGAGTTTCCTAGAACACAAATTTCAAGTACTACTGCTCAAATACGGTCGCACAAGTCAGTGATGTAACTGGTCATACATGTCAGACCAAGCCGATGCGTGTCGCGGGTCCGACCGACCGTAAGTATTACGCGATGGAGACTTTTGGTTGTGGCTTCGGGTGATTGTCACGGCCAAGCATTCAAAAACTAGTGATAAACCAATTACCATCTTTTTCCAAACGACCAAGTATTTTCACAGGAATACAATACATATAGATGGAGTGATTGTCACGGTTGCAAACCGCCATGGCACCGCAAGTTCACTGCAGCAGCAACCGAGTAGGTCACTGCATCGCCGGTGGGGAAGGAGGGCAGCTCACCTCGCCTACGATGCATGCCCAGCGGCGCCGCCGCAGCTGGTCCCATGATTTGGCTTTTCCTACCGCCCATTTGAACAGTTGCACCGGCTGCTCATGCCATTCCGCAGGCATGCACGTTCTTTCCTCCGTAGTTGACTCCGTGAATATGATCTCTGCCATTAGCCCTAGATCGAACTCGACGTGACGCTGCCAGATGCTGACATCCCTCAGCATCTCTCCCCTGAGATTGACTTACGCCTCCGCCTTGTGCTGCGCCAGGCGCAGCTCCTTCGAACTTCTCTCCAATCGATGCGACGCTTCCTCGATCCGATTTTCCCTTGCTGCCCACCACCTGAAACGCAACCCTGGCATGTCCTCTGGCGCCACCAATCTGTGATACCAGAGTAATGGATCCCCTCTAAAACACATGTGGGTTTTGCTCAAAGGCGGCAGTGCTACGGGCCACAGCAAGAGGGTAACCCGCGGGATCCTGGTATCTAAGGGATTATCCATGGCGGGATCCGGTGGGCGAGGCGGGGTGGCGAGCCTATGCGCTGGGAGAGCCCTACGAGGCTAAGATAAAAATAGTACTACTCCACTCCGTCCATATTTAAATACAAAGGCCACCAACAGCAGCCCTAGCAAAAATTGATCATGCTGCCTGCGTCCTGGTTTATTGGCCCCCTTTTTTGTGCCACTTTTTATGACATGCATAAATATTATGTTACGAAGGAGACCAATGGAAGTAGCAACCCATGATTTAACTACTCGCATGCACGCAGTGGAGTAGTAATGTCTTTCTCAACTACTTCCTCCCTCACGTCCACTCAATTTGCATGCGCTGTATTAAATGACCATCAATGAAGTGAAGGACTTTACACGCGTCAAATTATCACATGGGGTGGATCTTCGTACAAAAATGCGTCCCACTGTGTACCCGCGTGTGCATGCGTGCACATCTTTGCTTCGTGCATGTACTTCCAATGTGCCTGAGAGAGGACGAGTACATTCTTCTGGAACCAGCAGCACGTCACTGTGATCAATCCACACAAGGAGGTCGCGACAACGCCTCCACATGTGTCACGTGGCTTCATGAACTGAAAGAGAGACACTGTGTAGCGTGCCATTGGAATTCTAATTTACGTGTTTTGCACATACTGGAAGTACTAGTAAGGTACACGTTGATACGTCTCCATCGTATCTACTTTTCCAAACACTTTTGCCCTTGTTTTGGACACTAACTTCCATGATTTGAATGGAACTAACCCGGACTAACGCTGTTTTAAGTAGAATTGTCATGGTGTTATTTATGTGCAGAAACAAAAGTTCTCGGAATGACCTGAAACTCCACGGAACGTATTTTTGGAAAATATTAAAAATACTGGAAGAAGAATCCATGTCAGGGGGGCCTCCACCTGTCCATGAGGGTGGGGGCGCGCCTGCCCCCCTGGGCACGCCCCTGCCTCGTGGGCCCCCTGACGCTCCACCGACCTCAACTCCAACTCCATATATTCACTTTCGGGGAGAAAAAAATCAGAGAGAAGGATTCATCGCGTTTTACGATACGGAGCCGCCGCCAAGCCCTAAAACCTCTCGGGAGGGCTGATCTGGAGTCTATTCGGGGCTCCGGAGAGGGGGATTCATTGCCGTCGTCATCATCAACCATCCTCCATCACCAATTTCATGATGCTCACCGCCGTGCGTGAGTAATTCCATCGTAGGCTTGCTGGACGGTGATGGGTTGGATGAGATCTATCATGTAATCGAGTTAGTTTTGTTAGGGTTTGATCCCTAGTATCCACTATGTTCTGACATTGATGTTACTATGACTTAGCTAAGCTTAATGCTTGTCACTAGGGCCTGAGTGCCATGATTTCAGATCTGAACCTATTATGTTTTCATGAATATATGTGAGTTCTTGATCCTATCTTGCAAGTCTATAGTCACCTACTATGTGTTATGATCCGGCAACCCCGAAGTGACAATAATCGGGACCACTCCCGATGATGACCGTAGTTTGAGGAGTTCATGTATTCACTATGTGTTAATGCTTTGTTCCGGTACTCTATTAAAAGGAGGCCTTAATATCCCTTAGTTTCCATTAGGACCCCACTGCCACGGGAGGGTAGGACAAAAGATGTCATGCAAGTTCTTTTCCATAAGCACGTATGACTATGTTCGGAATACATGCCTACATTACATTGATGAATTGGAGCTAGTTCTGTGTCACCCTATGTTATGACTGTTACATGATGAACCGCATCCGGCATAATTCTCCATCACCGATCCAATGCCTACGAGCTTTCCACATATTGTTCTTTGCTTATTTACTTTTCTGTTGCTACTGTTACAATCACTACAAAACCCAAAAATATTACTTTTGCTATCGTTACTTTTTGCTACCGTTACCACTACTATCATACTACTTTGCTACTAAATATTTTGCTGCAGATACTAAGTTATCCAGGTGTGGTTGAATTGACAACTCAACTGCTAATACTTGAGAATATTCTTTGGATCCCCTTGTGTCGAATCAATAAATTTGGGTTGAATACTGTACAGTCGAAAACTGTTGCGATCCCCTATACTTGTGGGTTATCAAGACTATTTTCTGGTGCCGTTGCCGGGGAGCATAGCTCTATTCTTTGAGTCACTTGGGATTTATATCTGCTGGTCACTATGAAGAACTTGAAAGACGAGAATACAAAAATCAATCCCTCAACTACGAGGGGAGGTAAGGAACTGCCATCTAGCTCTGTACTTGATTCACCTTCTGTTTTGAGTAAGCTTGCGACACCTAAACCTACTTCTGCTATTCGTTCTGATATGTCGCATGTTATTGATGATGCCACTTCTGCTATACATGATACTTATGATGAAACTACTTCTATGCTTGATACTACGGTGCCACTTGGTGAATTTCTTGATGAACAACTTGCTAGGGCTAGAGAGAATGAAATTATTGAAACTGATAACATTGATAAAAGTGATGATGAAGACTGTCCCCCTAATAAATATGAATCGCCTGTTGTTCCTGAGGGTTATGTTTTTGAAAAAGAAGCTGCTATAGCTATTTTAGCTTGCAAAGATAGATACGAGCTCAAGAGGTTATTAGCTAAATGGAAGCAGCAATCTCTTAATGCTAGAATGAAACATGACCCTGCTTTTGCTACTTCACCTATCTGTGTTACTGATAAGGATTATGAATTCTCTGTTGATCCTGATATAATTACTTTGGTTGAATCTGATCCTTTTCATGGCTATGAATTTGAAACTGTTGTGGCACATCTTACTAAATTAAATTATATAGCCACCCTGTTCACTAATGATGAGAAATCTCGCTACCTATCCTTAAAATGTTTTCGTTCTCATTAAAGGGTGATGCTAAGATATGGTTTAATTCTCTTGATCCTGGTTGTGTGCGTAGTCCCCAGGATATGATTTATTACTTCTCTGCTAAATATTTCCCCGCTCATAAGAAACAAGCTGCTTTAAGGGAAATATATAATTTTGTGCAAATTGAAAAAGAGAGTCTCCCACAAGCTTGGGGGAGGCTTCTCCAATTACTTAATGCTTTTCCTGATCATCCTCTTAAGAAAAATGAAATACTCGATATCTTTTATAATGGACTAACCGATGCTTCCAGAGATTACCTGGATAGTTGTGCTGGTTCTGTTTTCAGGGTAGGAACACCGGATGAAGCTGAAATTCTATTGAATAATATGTTGACAAATGAAAATAACTAGACACTTCTTGAGCCAGCTCCTGAGCCAGCTCCTGAGCCTATTCCTAAACCAACTCCGAAGAAGAGAGGTGTTCTATTTCTCAGTCCTGAAGATATGCAAGAGGCAAAGAAATCTATGAAAGAAAAGGGTATTAAAGCTGAAGATGTTAAGAATTTACCTCCAAATGAAGAAATACATGGTCTTAATTTACCGCCTGTTGAAGAAACATATGATCTTAATCCTCCACCTATCGAAGAAACTCATGGTCTTGATAACCCGACACAGGTAGTAAAGGTAAATTCTCTCTATAGATATGATAAGGCTGAAATCCCTCCTACTAAAATTGCTAGCCATTGTCTGGATGAGTTTGATAACTTTATGGTTAAGCAAGAAGACTTCAATGCTTATTTTGGTAGACAATTAAAACAAAATGCTTATATGATTGAACACTTGAGTAATTACATGGCTAATGTTAAAGGTGAACTTAAACTCATTGCTAAACATGCTTCAATGGTTACCACTCAAGTAGAAAAAGTACTTAAAGCTCAAAATGATTTTCTCAATGAATTGAATAGTAAGAAAAATGATTATGCTGTTAGAGTGGCTACTAGAACTGGTAAAATGACTCAGGAACATTTGTATCCTGAAGGCCACCCTAAGAGATGAGCAAGATTCTCAGAGAAATAATATAGATGCACCTAGTCCTTCTAAAAAGAAGAAAAAGAAAAATGATAGGACTTTGCATGCTTCTAGTGAACCTGTTTCTGAAATACCTAAGAATCCAAATGATATTTCTATTTCTGATGCTGAAACACAATCTGGTAATGAACATGAACCAAGTGAAAATATTAATGAAGATGTTCATGATGATGCTCAACCTAGCATGATAATGATGTAGAGATTGAACCTGTTGTTGATCTTGATAACCCACAATCAAAGAATCAATGTTATGATAAGAGAGACTTTGTTGCTAGGAAGCATGGTAAAGAAAGAGAAACATGGGTTCAGAAACCCATGCCTTTTCCTCCCAAACCATCCAAGAAAAAGGATGATGAGGATTTTGAGCGCTTTGCTGAAATGATTAGGCCTATCTTTTTGCGTATGCGATTAACTGATATGCTCAAAATGAATCCTTATGCTAAGTATACGAAAGAAATTGTCACTAATAAAAGAAAGATACCGGAAGCTGAGATTTCCACCATGCTTGCTAATTATACTTTTATGGGTGGAATACCAAAGAAACTTGGATATCCAGGAGTACCTACTATACCATGCTCCATTAAAAGAAACTATGTTAAAACTGCTTTATGTGATCTTGGAGGCGGTGTTAGTGTTATGCCTCTCTCTTTATATCGTAGACTTGATTTGAATAAGTTGACACCTACTACTGAAATATCTTTGCAAATGGCTGATAAATCAACTGCTATACTTGTCGGTATTTGTGAGGATGTGCCTGTTGTGGTTGCAAACGTTACTATTTTAATGGACTTTGTTGTTCTTGATATTCCTAAGGACGATAGTATGTCTATTATTCTTGGAAGACCTTTTTTGAACACTGCAGGGGCTGTTATTGATTGCAACAAAGGCAATGTCACTTTTCATGTTAATGGTAATGAGCATACGGTACACTTTCCGAGGAAACAACCTCAAGTTCATAGTATAAATTCTATTGGAAAAGTTCCATCAATTATTTTTGGAGGTTTTGAATTTCCTCTTCCTACTATCAAAAAGAAATATGATATCCTTATTATTGGGGATGTGCATATCCCCGTTGAGGTAACATAGTGTCATTCGAAATTTCTCCGGTTTCATGCGATTCGGAATGAGTTTGTTAACAAGACCTGATCAACCTTGTTAGTGGATTCCTTTTGATGAGCATGAGATGGATGAAATTAGAAAGCACAACCTTCTGTACCCTCTCTTTACTTTTTGTTATTTAGTTGAAATAAGGTAAACATAGTATTTTTCTGTCAGTTTTCTGATTTATCCGTGCAATATAAAAATACCATGAAAATAAACGTTCTCCAAATGCCCTGAAAATGAAATATGATTTTTTCTGGAATATTTGAGAATATCTGGCACTGAGAACACAGCAGGGGAGCAAGCACCTGGCCACGAGGGTCCAGGGCGCGCCCCCCTGCCTCGTGGGCCCATGGTGGCTCCCTTCCACTTATTTTCCACTTATTCCTGCACCCACACACTCCTTCTTCCTTCCAAAAAAATCACTATCCAGCTCAAGCACGAGTTCTAGCTCATCTTGCTGTGATTTCTGATCTCCTTGCTCAAAGCACCTCTCACAAAACTGCTTGGGAAGATTGTTCCTTGGTATGTGACTCCTCCATTGGTCCAATTAGTTTTTGTTCTAGTGCTTTATTAATTGCAAATTTGTGCTGCAAAGGTGACCATGTTCTTGAGCTTGCATGTAAAATCTATATGGTTCCAAGTAGTTCCAATGCTTGATATAGTCTGTAGGCACTTGTAGGAATAGTTGCTATCAATTTTGTTGAGCTTGGTTCACTTTTATTTGAAGTTACTAAAAATTTCAGAAATTGTTCAGAGGAAGAAATATGCTTAGGAAAATGTTCCATGGTGGTCCTTCAAGGAAGCAAGGACCCAGGCTTGCAATGTGTGATGCTGACGATGAGCCACCAAGGGACGCTCTAGTGCGGCCTTGTGAATGGCCTTCAGAAAACTTTATGGATCGAGCGGGAATCAAGGAAGAATTTAATGCATATTTGCGTAACGCTGATCTTGTGAGCTTCGAGGAGGAAGAGTGCCGCCAGTACTACTATCTCACTAGTTCCTTTATGAGGAGGTTTGAATTTTCATCTTCACGCAATTCTCCAACTGTCCTGTTTGATCTTTATGAAAAATCTTAAACGATGGACTTAGAGGATTTTACTACTGCTTGCAAACTTCCACAATGGGGTAGTACTAGTGAACCCCGCAAATCTGAATTTAGAGAATTTCTTGCTAGTATAACTGTGGGGGAATCTAGAGACATAGCACAAGCTACCATAGGGAGCATTCATTTTCCTGCTATACATTATTTTGCTCTCTTCATAGGTAGGTGCATAAATGGTAAAGATGAAGCATGTCACATGTGTGTCCCTGACCTCAGTATTATTAGGAGTGCTGTGTTAGGAGACAAATCTTATAATTTGGGAGCCATTGTTGCACGTAGGTTGCATCATAATAGATTTATTGGAGATTTCTTTGGAGGAATTTATGCAACCCGCTTAGCTGATTTTCTTGGTGTAACCATAAGTAATGATGATATTGAATTGCCTCCTGCTTATTTAGACTTTAATGCTATGGTTCACCACCAGTTTGTCGAGAGGAATGAATCACCTCTCCAGTATCGCTTAATCTTTGACAGACGCCGTGCTGTCCGTATTACTCTCCCTGCTCCTGCCCTCTTTGATTATCAGGCAAAAGGAAGACATTTTATTACCAGAGAGGAGGCAGATGAGTACGAGAGGAGGGCGGAGGCAGCCCGCCGCCATGCTGCAGCTCAGGAGGCGATAGCCGCTGCATCTCAGTACGACCCTGGCTACAACTATGGATATCCGCCAGGCCATCCGTGGCAATAAACCAACCTAGGCCAAAAGCCTAAGCTTGGGGGAGTACGTATTTCTCACCGAGATTACATTTATGTTCACACGCATTGCTAGATGCCGGTGCTCATACTCTTTCACTGTAATATCCTTGCTAGTTTATTTTCTTTTTCTTGCTTTCTTCTTGTGTGTTTGATAAACCTTAAGAAAAAAAAATTAGTGTAGCTTTTAGTTAGTTTATTTTTCTTGCTGTAGTAGTAATAATTAAAAAGAAAACCCAAAAAGATTTCCCGTTCTTCTTTTGCTTGTTGGGAGCTTTCCCGTGTAAATAGTTTTATTTCTTTTCTTTGGGGGTCGATAGGAGAAGACCATAATTAAATTGTTGAAGTGGCTCCTATATGCATTATTGTTGATTTAACCAAGAGCCCATATTGCTTTGTCTTCTCCTTTTTATTGAATGCTCGCAGATTCCAGCTTAGTCCAATGCACGTGCACTCTTATTATTATTCACATTGTTCGGTCGTGCAAGTGAAAGGCAATTATGACGATATATGATGGACTGACTGAGATGAGAGAAGCTGGTATGAACTCGACCTCTCTTGTTTTTGTAAATATGATTAGTTCATCGTTCCTGATTCAGCCTATTATGAATAAACATGTTTGCAATGACAATTAGAGATCATAGTTGCTTATGCCATGCTTGATTAGCTATGAGTTATAATGGTTTACCTTGCGTGCCAACATGCTATTAAAATGGTTGTGATGTGGTATAGTGGGGTGGTATCCTCCTTTGAATGATTCAAGTGACTCGACATGGCACATGTTCACACATGTAGTTGAAACAAATCAACATAGCCTTCACGATATTTATGTTCATGGTGGATTATATCCTACTCATACTCGTACTCAATGTCTATTAATTTTAATGCATGTTCATGACTGTTGTCGCTCTCTAGTTGGTCGCTTCCCAGTCTTTTGCTAGCCTTCACTTGTACTAAGCGGGAATACTGCTTGTGCATCCAATCCCTTAAACCCCAAAGTTATGCCATATGAGTCCACTATACCTTCCTATATGCGGTATCTACCTGCCATTCCAAGTAAATTTGTATGTGCCAAACTCTAAACCTTCAAATTAAATTCTGTTTTGTATGCTCGAATAGCTCATGTATCAACTAGGGCTGTCCGTATCTTCCATGCTAGGCGGGTTATTCTCAAGAGGAGTGGACTCCGCTCCTTATTCACAAGAAAATGGCTGGTCACCGGGATGCCCAGTCCCATGCTTTATGCAAACTAAATCAAAATAATTGCAAACAAAACTCCCCCTGGGACTGTTGCTAGTTGGAGGCACTCATTGTTTCAAGCAAGCCATGGATTGATGCTTGTTGGTGGAGGGGGAGTATAAACTTTACCATTCTGTTTGGGAACCGCCTATAATGTGTGTAGCATGGAAGATATCGCCATCTCTTGGTTGTTATGTTGACAATGAAAATATGCCGCTCAAAATATTATTTATCTCTATTTCAAAACCGAGCTCTGGCACCTCTACAAATCCCTGCTTCCCTCTGCGAAGGGCCTATCTATTTACTTTTATGTTGATTCATCACCCTCTTATTAAAAAGCACCAGCTGGAGAGCACTGCTGTCATTTGCATTCATTACTATTAATTTATATTGGGTATGACTATGACTGGATCTCTTTTACCATGAATTACAATGTCTAGTCAGTCCTTGATCTTTAAAGGTGCTCTGCATTTATGTTTTGCGGTCTCAGAAAGGGCTAGCGAGATACCATCTTGTTATATCATATCATGATTGTTTTGAGAAAGTGTTGTCATCCTAGATTTATTATTATTGCTCGCTAGTTGATTATGCCATTGATATGAGTAATCATGAGACCTAAGAGTTATTGTGAATATGGTTAGTCATAATCTTTGCTGAAAACTTGAATGCTGGCTTTACATATTTACAACAACAAGAGCAAACAGAGTTTGTAAAAGTTTTTCTTTATCACTTTCAGTTTATCAACTGAATTGCTTGAGGACAAGCAAAGGTTTAAGCTTGGGGGAGTTGGTATGTCTCCGTCGTATCTACTTTTCCAAACACTTTTGCCCTTGTTTTGGACTCTAACTTGCATGATTTGAATGGAACTAACCCGGACTAACGCTGTTTTCAGCAGAATTGTCATGGTGTTGTTTATGTGCCGAAACAAAAGTTCTCGGAATGACTTGAAACTCCACGGAACGTATTTTTGGAAAATATTAAAAATACTGGAAGAAGAATCCACGTCAGGGGGCCTCCACCTGTCCACGAGGGTGGGGGCGCGCCTGCCCCCCTGGGCGCGCCCCCCTGCCTCGTGGGCCCCCTGACGCTCCACCAACCTCAACTCCAACTCCATATATTCACTTTCAGGAGAAAAAAATCAGAGAGAAGGATTCATCGCGTTTTACGATATGGAGCCGCCGCCAAGCCCTAAAACCTCTCGGGAGGGCTGATCTGGAGTCTATTCGGGGCTCCGGAGAGGGGGATTCGTCGCTGTCGTCATCATCAACCATCCTCCATCACCAATTTCATGATGCTCACCGCCGTGCGTGAGTAATTCCATCGTAGGCTTGCTGGACGGTGATGGGTTGGATGAGATCTATCATGTAATCGAGTTAGTTTTGTTAGGGTTTGATCCCTAATATCCACTATGTTCTGAGATTGATGTTGCTATGACTTTGCTATGCTTAATGCTTGTCACTAGGGCCCGAGTGCCATGATTTCAGATCTGAACCTATTATGTTTTCATGAATATATGTGAGTCTTGATCCTATCTTGCAAGCCTATAGTCACCTACTATGTGTTATGATCCGTCAACCCAGAAGTGACAATAATCGGGACCACTCCCGGTGATGACCGTTTGAGGAGTTCATGTATTCACTATGTGTTAATGCTTTGTTCCGGTACTCTATTAAAAGGAGGCCTTAATATCCCTTAGTTTCCATTAGGACCCCGCTGCCACGGGAGGGTAGGACAAAAGATGTCATGCAAGTTATTTTCCATAAGCACGTATGACTATGTTCGGAATACATGCCTACATTACATTGATGAATTGGAGCTAGTTCTGTGTCACCCTATGTTATGACTGTTACATGATGAACCGCATCCAGCATAATTCTCCATCACCGATCCAATGCCTACGAGCTTTCCACATATTGTTCTTTGCTTATTTACTTTTCTGTTGCTACTGTTACAATCACTACAAAACCCAAAAATATTACTTTTGCTACTGTTACCGTTACTTCCATACTACTTTGCTACTAAATACTTTGCTGCAGATATTAAGTTATCCAGGTGTGGTTGAATTGACAACTCAACTGCTAATACTTGGGAATATTCTTTGGCTCCCCTTGTGTCGAATCAATAAATTTGGGTTGAATACTCTACCCTCGAAAATTGTTGCGATCCCCTATACTTGTGGGTTATCACACGTGCATTGCACGCATCAGATTTGGCAACCAAATTATGAATAAATACCACACTATAGCATGTAAGCTTTGAGTCATATATGCATGATGTAGACGTTCGTTTAATTCTTATAGTTCATCTCATTCAAAATCAATTAGTTTTTATAAAAAAGTTAGGGCCTCTTTGATTCGTAGGATTTCCAAAATGTGGGAATAGGAAAAACATAGGATTAGAATGGAATGTCGTCTTGAATCCTACAGGATTGTACGAGTGTTTGATTGTGCATAGAAAAAACGTAGGATTATTTCAAAGAGGTTTGAGTGGATGGAAAGTTTCCTATAAAATCTAGTGCAAATGAATCCTATGGAAAAATTCCTATGGTTTACAATCCTACGAATCAAACAACCAAGATAGGAAAAATTCCTAAGGATTAGAATCCTCCAAAATTCCTTTGAGAATCCTTTGAATCAAAGAAGCCCTTAATTTATTTTATGATTCATGGAATTGTGCGTTGTAAAGCATAAAGTAAAAACAAATAATGGCAATTCCGCTAGTAAAAAAGTTTGGGCAGTTATGATACGGATGATTCTAGAACAAAGGAGAAGCACTTGTGTTTTGAGGTTTGTGCATTATGCTTAAGTTCAACCATGGAGTCTGCTAGATTGTACATGTGGCAAAATCTGGTGGGGGCTAGAAGATGGTGTGAGGGGCCAAGTGGAGGGAAACTATGAAGGAGTGCACAAGTGCGAGATCGATATTTAAAGAGAGGGGGCGAGAACGTGCGCTGTTGTGCGCGGGGTGGAGCCATGAAAAATAAATGAGCTAGGGGGCCAAGCATTGCCAATCCTTTACGAGGAGGGCCAATTCATCAACTTAAACCATTTTACCAGCAATTGATCTACTGATCACATTCATATTAGCCTCAATATATAGTGATGTTAGGGGGCAGGGCCCTTGCTGCCCCCTGTCTTCGCCACTGTGCGCGCGTCTGAGAGATGAAGCGGAAGGCATGGATGATGAGAGGGGGACGTTGGACATATAATTAATGTGGGTGTATTAGTTATGTAATCCTATATAGAGAGGTATAGATTGATCGATGTGTATGTGGGAAAGAGGGCAAGACCTCACTAGATATATAGATTGATCGGTTTGTGTGGAAAACTAGGAAAGACCTAGCTATATATACACACACATAGAGGAACGTCGATCATTGCGCATGCACGTGAGAGATAAAGAATGCCTGGTATGATGAAGAGGGGGAGGTGTGTGTCTGTGTGTGCATGCATGGGAGACCGACCTGAAGAAAAAAATTGAATGTGTGCGATGGATAATGCCGAGTGGTAGTGTGTGTGCATGCATGCATGAGAGAAAGTTAGTGGTACAGTTATAAAGAGAAGACGACTGTGTGGGTGTAAAAGACTA
This sequence comes from Triticum aestivum, assembly GCF_018294505.1. Classification (NCBI taxonomy): domain Eukaryota; kingdom Viridiplantae; phylum Streptophyta; class Magnoliopsida; order Poales; family Poaceae; genus Triticum; species Triticum aestivum. The sequence continues at coordinate 211,681,745 of NC_057814.1, forward strand.
GGTGAGGTCATAATCAATGTAAAGTTGAATTACAATATTTGAATAAGAGATCATGATGTTTGAAACCCATGCATGCATGAATATAACTGAGATATGCGCGGTGTGGTTTGGAAACGAGCATGATATACTGTATACACATTGAACAAGGTCAGACTTATTTGAATTTGAGATACCGATGGCAGACATCGTTTGGCCACATTGCATCCGTGCATGGACACACTATTCGAATTGGAGATGATGGGTGGCTTTCACATCACATATCTATATCTATACCCCTATATATTATATTTTATATTTTTTATATAGTGTGTGAATAACTTTATCTTTGAAAGATGGTCGTTAGATGAAGCCAACCCGACGGTGCAGAGATGGCAAATTCGAGCACTACTAGCCGTTGGATATCATCTACATTCCACCAGATTTTGCCACATGTACAATCTAGAAGACTCCATGGTTGAACTTAAGCATACAGCACAAACCTCAAAACACAAGCACTTCTTCTTTGTTATAGAATCTTCCGTATCGTAATTGCCCCAATGTTTTTCTACATGATTTGCCATTATTTGTTTTTACTTTATGCTTTACAACGCACAATTCCATGAATCTTAAAATAGATTAGCTTTCTTATAAAAACTAGATGATTTTGAATGAGATGAACTATAAGAATTAAACGAACATCTACATCATTCATATATGACTCAAAGCTTACATGCTACCATGTGGTATTTATTCATAATTTGGTTGCCAAATCTCATGCGTGCAATGCACGTGTACCTTACTAGTCTAAATGGTGTTTGTGTGTGTATTGTGCGTGTTAAACACATTGTACGTGGTATCATACATGGTTTAGATTCCGAACATCTAGCTAGAGTACATGTACTATGATTTGAATTCAACATGAAATGGATACATATATTTGAATTTGAGATCGTATGTACATGTAGTTCGTATTTATATAGGAATTTACTACTCCTATATTCAAGTATGGAGCTTGTTCTCCCAAAATTTCAAGTCGCGCCTTGTTATGCCGAAATTTCAAGCTAGCATCTCTGTCTATCGTGCTGCGAAACTCCCGCCTCTTCAACCCGCGCCTTGTTACCCCGAAGTATTTAAGATATATCTTTGTCTCGTTGTGCTCCGAAAACTCCCTCAATCTCAACCCGCGCCTTGCTATCCCAAAATTACAACGCGCGTGAAAACTCCCACCTCCTGCGAAATCCCGACACGTGAAATGCCCGTGATACCCCTGAACCGAAAGAACCGCCTAGCTCAAATTGGTGGGGGTACTTTTGTAACTTACCTCATATTTCGGACAAGGGCATCCCTACGCCATGGTTCCCCCTCCCATCCCATCCGCCCACCCATTCATACACCGAGGCCGTGAAAACCCGCGAAGCCCCACACCCTCCTCCGTCCGCCACCTAGCCGGAGCCTCTTCCCCGACGACGTCGTCCACAGCAACACCTCAACGTCCCTCATCCACCGCACCGGATGAGGATTCGTCGTCGATCTCGTCGTCCTGCCAGTTCAGCCACCCCATCGTCCACCTCCAAGCAGCTGCCCTAACGTTTCCCTCGTCTTTCGCACCACCTCCATTCCCACACCGCCGTCTTCACCTGCACCACTGGAAGAGCAGCATCATCACCGTTTCCTCGGATGAAGCTGAGGCCTAATCGGCGCCACCAAAGAGGTTCTACACTAATCGCTGCATTTTCTTCTTGATTCGATCTCACGGTGCTGCCGGCGCTCGGTCCCGAGCCGAGATGGCGCAGCTCCATCCACGGCGGCGTCCCCGGCCACTTCCTCCACGGCATCGCTCCCTCGTCGGCGACGTCCACATCAGTAGGAACTGCTGCTTTGCCTCTCGCTCGCGCTGCTGCTCTGCTCTTTCTCTCGGTCCCCTGCCTGATCTGCTCTTGCTCTTGCTTGCGCTATTGCTCTCGCTCTTGCTCTTGCTTGTGCTGCTGCTCCGATTTATCTACACTTCAGTCGACTGAATCGACTTTTGGATCAGTCGATTTTCAGGGGGGTGGGGGGCTCACCGGACATAAGGAAGAACCAGCCGCAGCGGGGAGGGGGGCTCGCCGGAGAGGTACCCCACTATCTATCTTAGGGTCCAGCGTGGGGGCGGTGGTCACCGGCGGTGGTGGGGCGGTGGCTGCTACCTCTTGAGCATGCGTTGGTTTTTCCCTTAAAGAGGAAAGGGTGATGCAGCAAAGTAGCGTAAGTATTTCCCTTAGTTTTGAGAACCAAGGTATCAATCCAGTAGGAGGCCACACGCAAGTCCCATGTACCTACACAAACAAATAAGAACCTTGCAACCAACGCGATAAAGGGGTTGTCAATCCCTTCACGGCCACTTGCAAAAGTGAGATCTGATAGAGATGATAAGATAATATTTTTGGTATTTTTATGATAAAGACTAAAAACTAAAGAAAGCAAAATAAACGGCGCCAGAAATAGCTCGTTGATGGGAGATTAATACGATGGAAAATAGACCCGGGGCCATAGGTTTCACTAGTGGCTTCTCTCAAGATAGCATAAGTATTACGGTGGGTGAACAAATTAGTGTCGAGCAATTGATAGAATTGAGCATAGTTATGAGAATATCTTGGCATGATCATGTATATAGGCATCACGTCCGTGACAAGTAGACCGACTCCTGCCTGCATCTACTACTATTACTCCACACATCGACCGCTATCCAGCATGCATCTAGAGTATTGAGTTCATAAGAACGGAGTAACGCATTAGGCAAGATGACATGATGTAGAGGGATAAACTCATGCAATATGATATAAACCCCATCTTTTTATCCTCGATGGCAACAATGCAATACGTGTCGTTTCCCCTTCTGTCACTGGGATCGAGCACCACAAGATTGAACCCAAAGCTAAGAACTTCTCCCATTGCAAGAAAGATCAATCTAGTAGGCCAAACCAAACTGATAATTCGAAGAGACTTGCAAAGATAACCAATCATACATAAAATAATTCAGAGGATATTCAAATATTGTTCATAGATAATCTTGATCATAAACCCACAATTCATCGGATCTCGACAAACACACCGCAAAAGAAGATTACATCGAATAGATCTCCAAGAGAATCGAGGAGAACTTTGTATTGAGATCCAAAGAGAGAGAAGAAGCCATCTAGCTAATAACTATGGACCCGAAGGTCTGAGGTAAACTACTCACACATCATCGGAGAGGCTATGGTGTTGATGTAGAAGCCCTCCGTGATCAATGCCCCCTCCGGAGGAGCGCCGGAAAAGGCCCCAAGATGGGATCTCATGGGTACAAAGAGTTGCGGCAGTGGAAATAGGGTTTCGGCTCCTGTTCTGATGTTTCCAGGGTATATGAGTATATATAGGCGAAAGAGGTCGATCAGGAGAGCTACGAGGGGCGCGCCTCCCTGCCTCGTGGCCTCCTTGTTGATTGCTTGACGTCCACTCCATGTCCTCTGGATCACGTTTGTTCCGAAAATCACGTTCCTGAAGGTTTCATTCCGTTTGGTATTCCTTTCCTTCGAAACACTGAAATAGGCAAAAAAACAGCAATTTGGGCTGGGCCTCCGGTTAATAGGTTAGTCCCAAAAATAATATAAAAGTGTATAATAAAGCCCATTTGAACATCCAAAACAGATAATATAATAGCATGGATCAATCAAAAATTATAGATACGTTGGAGACGTATCAAGCATCCCCAAGCTTAATTCTTGCTCGTCCTCGAGTAGGTAAATGATAAAAACAGAATTTTTGATGTGGAATGCTACTTAGCATACTTTTCAATGTAATTCTTTTTATTGTGGCATGAATATTTAGATCCGAAAGATTCAAGATAAAGGTTTAATGTTGACATAAAAACAATAATACTTCAAACGTGCTAACTAATAACCCACAAGTATAGGGAATCGCAACAGTTTTCGAGGGTAGAGTATTCAACCCAAATTTATTGATTCGACACAAGGGCAGCCAAAGAATATTCTCAAGTATTAGCAGTTGAGTTGTCAATTCAACCACACCTGGATAACTTAATATCTGCCGCAAAGTATTTAGTAGCAAAGTAGTATGGAAGTAACGGTAACAATAGCAAAAGTAATATTTTTGGGTTTTGTAGTGATTGTAACAGTAGCAACGGAAAAGTAAATAAGCGAAGAACAATATGTGAAAAACTCGTAGGCATTGGATCGGTGATGGAGAATTATGCCGGATGCGGTTCATCATGTAACAGTCATAAGATAGGGTGACACAGAACTAGCTCCAATTCATCAATGTAATGTAGGCATGTATTCCGAATATAGTCATACGTGCTTATGGAAAAGAACTTGCATGACATCTTTTGTCCTACCCTCCCGTGGCAGCGGGGTCCTAGCGGAAACTAAGGGATATTAAGGCCTCCTTTTAATAGAGTACCGGACCAAAGGATTAACACATAGTGAATACATGAACTCCTCAAACTATGGTCATCACCGGGAGTGGTCCCGATTATTGTCACTTCAGGGTTGCCGGATCATAACACATAGTAGGTGACTATAGACTTGCAAGATAGGACCAAGAACTCACATATATTCATGAAAACATAATAAGTTCAGATCTGAAATCATGGCACTCGGGCCCTAGTGACAAGCATTAAGCATAGCAAAGTCATAGCAACATCAATCTCAGAACATAGTGGATACTAGGGATCAAACCCTAACAAAACTAACTCGATTACATGATAGATCTCATCCAACCCATCACCGTCCAGTAGGCCTACGATGGAATTACTCACGCACGGTGGTGAGCATCATGAAATTGGTGATGGAGGATGGTCGATGATGACGACGGCGACGGCGACGGATTCCCCTCTCCGGAGCCCCGAACGGACTCCAGATCAGCCCTCCCGAGAGGTTTTAGAGCTTGGCGGCGGCTCTGTATCGTAAAACGCGATGAATCCTTCTCTCTGATTTTTTTCTCCCTGAACACGAATATATGGAGTTGGAGTTGAGGTCGGTGGAGCAACAGGGGGCCCACGAGGCAAGGGGCGCACCCCCACCCTCGTGGACAGGGTGTTGGCCCCCTGACGTGGATTCTTCTTCCAGTATTTTAATATTTTCCAAAAATACATTCCGTGGAGTTTCAGGTCATTCCGAGAACTTTTGTTTCTGCACATAAATAACGCCATGGAAAGTCTGCTGAAAACAGCGTCAGTCCGGGTTAGTTCCATTCAAATCATGCAAGTTAGAGTCCAAAACAAGGGCAAAAGTGTTTGGAAAAGTAGATACGACACAGACGTATCAACTCCCCCAAGCTTAAACCTTTGCTTGTCCTCAAGAAATTCAGTTGATAAACTAAAAGTGATAAAGAAAAACTTTTACAAACTCTGTTTGCTCTTGTTGTTGTAAATATGTGAAGCCAGCATTCAAGTTTTCAGCAAAGATTATGACTAACCACATTCACAATAACTCTTAGGTCTCATGTTTACTCATATCAATAGCATAATCAACTAGCGAGCAATAATAATAAATCTCGGATGACAACAGTTTCTCAAAACAATCATAATATGATATAATAAGATGGTATCTCGCTAGCCCTTTCTGAGACCGCAAAACATAAATGCAGAGCACCTTTAAAGATCAAGGACTGACTAGGCATTGTTATTCATGGTAAAAGAGATCCAGTCATAGTCATACCCAATATAAATTAATAGTAATGAATGCAAATGGCAGCGGTGCTCTCCAGCTGGTGCTTTTTAATAAGAGGGTGATGACTCAACATGAAAGTAAATAGATTGGCCCTTCGCAGAGGGAAGCAGGGATTTGTAGAGGTGCCAGAGCTCGATTTTAAAGCAGAGATAAATAATATTTTGAGTGGCATACTTTCATTGTCAACATAACAACCAAGAGATGGCGATATCTTCCATGCTACACACATTATAGGCGGTTCCCAAAAAGAATGGTAAAGTTTATACTCCCCCTCCACCAACAAGCATCAATCCATGGCTTGCTCGAAACAACGAGTGCCTCCAACTAGCAACAGCCCCGGGGGAGTTTTGTTTGCAATTATTTTGATTTGATTTGCATAAAGCATGGGACTGGGCATCCCGGTGACCAGCCATTTTCTCGTCAGTGAGGAGCGGAGTCCACTCCTCTTGAGAATAACCCGCCTAGCATGGAAGATACGGACAGCCCTAGTTGATACATGAGCTATTCGAGCATACAAAACAGAATTTCATTTGAAGGTTTAGAGTTTGGCACATACAAATTTACTTGGAACGGCAGGTAGATACAGCATATAGGAAGGTATAGTGGACTCATATGGAATAACTTTGGGGTTAAGGAATTGGATGCACAAGCAGTATTCCCGCTTAGTACAAGTGAAGGCTAGCAAAAGATTGGGAAGCGACCAACTAGAGAGCGACAACAGTCATGAACATGCATTAAAATTAATGAACATTGAGTGCAAGCATGAGCAGGATATAATCCACCATGAACATAAATATCGTGAAGGCTATGTTGATTTGTTTCAACTACATGTGTGAACATGTGCCAAGTCAAGTCACTTGAATCATTCAAAGGAGGATACCACCCCACTATACCACATCACAACCATTTTAATAGCATGTTGGCACGCAAGGTAAACCATTATAACTCATAGCTAATCAAGCATGGCATAAGCAACTATGATCTCTAATTGTCATTGCAAACATGTTTATTCATAATAGGCTGAATCAGGAACGATGAACTAATCATATTTACAAAAACAAGAGAGGTCGAGTTCATACCAGCTTCTCTCATCTCAATCAGTCCATCATATATCGTCATTATTGCCTTCACTTGCACGACCGAATGGTGTAAAATAATAAGAGTGCACGTGCATTGGACTAAGCTGGAATCTGCGAGCATTCAATAAACAGGAGAAGACAAGGCAATATGGGCTCTTGGTTAAGTCAACAATAATGCATATAAGAGCCACTTCAACAATTTAATCATGGTCTTCTCCAATCGACCCCCAAAGAAAAGAAAATAAATAAAACTATTTACACGGGAAAGCTCCCAACAAGCAAAAGAAGAACGGGAAATATTTTTGGGTTTTATTTTTTATTATTACTACTACAGCAAGAAAAGTAAACTAACTAAAAGCTACACTAATTTTTTTGTTTTTCTTCAGGTTTATTAGACACACAAGAAGAAAGCAAGAAAAAGGAAAATAAACTAGCATGGATATTACAGTGAAAGAGTATGAGCACCGACATCTAGCAATGAGTGTGTGAACATAAATGTAATGTCGGTGGAAAATACGTACTCCCCCAAGCTTAGGCTTTTGGACTAAGTTGGTTTATTGCCACGGATGGCCTGGCGGATATCCGTAGTCGTAGCCAGGGTCGTACTGAGATGAAGAAGACTCTGATTGCCACTGGTTAGCAATCATCTCCGGATCCCACTGGTAATTAGACTGTCGTGGAGGTTCAAATTGTGGTTCCGGCTCTGGCTCTGTGGCTGATGTAGGGTTCCGGTAGGCGTGAATGGCCGCCAGCGGAACGAGATACGGACCTGCAGATAAGTCAAACAAGGAAGGAGCAGGCAAGGTAATAGTCTCAGGGTGATGTTTATCAAAGAACAATTTGTATTTAAGCGCCCCTTCCCTATTTTTAACGATAAAGTCATGCGCTACCATGCTCTTATAATCTAAATAAGGAGTGGGCGGCAATTTTTCTTGTTTTTCATAGTGCCTAATAGGTATGTTATAATGTGCAGCAAGGCATGAAGCGTAAATACCTCCAAAGATGGGGCCCTTTGTACGGTTCAAACTTAACCCTTTAGCAATAATACCGCCCATCCTAACAGTGTTATCGCAGAATAAACCATGGAACAAAATGATAATATCAGGAACACTAAGGTTTCCACAGTTTCCGCGACCAATTAAGCAACGACTAGCAAATATAGCAAAGTAGCGTAAAACAGGAAAATGTATGCTAGTGATTCTTGCATCGGAAACCTTCCTAGTTTCCCCTACAGTAATAGTGTCAATAAACCCATCCACATCTTTATGGTGTGGTTCATCTAAACTACCCTCAAAAGGTATTTTGCAAATCTTGCAAAATTCATCTAGTGGCATCTTCTTAACCACATCATATAAATGAAACTCTACTGAAGGAGGTGATTCCTTAGGATAATAGTAGAAGTTTTGCACAAAAGTATTGGTGAGTAAGAGATATTGTTCGCGTTGGTCGCGGAGGAAGTCGGTGAGGCCTGCATTCTCAGCCCATTCATAAAAATCATCATAAATCCCGGCTGCTCTCAAGAAATCATTGGAAGGCCATTCACATGGCCGGACCTCCGCGGTGCGAGGCAAATTATATTTGGGCATCTGTGCTTCTTCACTTTGCTTTTCCTTCGAGCTTCGGCTCGATGAGCCCCTCAAAAATCTCTTCATTATTTTCAAGGAACAATCTCCCCAAGTAGTTTTGTGAGAGGTGCTTTGAGCAAGGAGATCGAAAATCGGAGCAAAATGAGCCAGAACTCGTGCTTGAGATGGATGGTGATTTTTTTTGGGAGGAAGAAGAAGTGTGTGGGTGCAGGAATAAGTGGAGGGGAGCCACCATGGGCCCACGAGGCAGGGGGCGCGCCCTGTAGGGTTGGGCGCGCCCTAGACCCTCGTGGCCAGGTGCTTGCTCCCCCTGCTGTGTTCTCAGTGCCAGATATTCTCAAATATTCCAGAAAAAATCATATTCCATTTTCAGGGCATTTGGAGAACTTCTATTTTTGGGGTATTTTTATATTGCACGGATAATTTAGAAAACAGATAGAAAAATACTATTTTTACTTTATTTCAACTAAATAACAGAAAGTAGAAGGAGGGTACAGAAGGTTGTGCTTTCTAGTTTCATTCATCTCATGCTCATCAAAAGGAATCCACTAACAAGGTTGATCAGGTCTTGTTAACAAACTCATTCCGAATAACATGGAACCGGAGAAATTTCGAATAACACTATGTTACCTCAACGGGGATATGCACATCCCCAATAATAAGAATATCATATTTCTTCTTGACAGTTGGTAGAGGAAATTCAAAACCTCCAAAAATAATTGATGGAATTTTTCCAATAGAATTGATACTATGAACCTGAGGTTGTTTCCTCGGAAAGTGTATCGTATGCTCATTACCATTAACATGAAAAGTGACATTGCCTTTGTTGCAATCAATAATAGCCCCTGCAGTATTCAAAAAAGGTCTTCCAAGAATAATAGACATACTATCGTCCTCGGGAATATCAAGAATAACAAAGTCCGTCAAAATAGTAACATTTGCAACCACAACAGGCACATCCTCACAAATACCGACATGTATAGCAGTTGATTTATCAGCCATTTGCAAAGATATTTCAGTAGGTGTCAACTTATTCAAATCAAGTCTACGATATAAAGAGAGAGGCATAACACTAACACCGGCTCCAAGATCACATAAAGCAGTTTTAACATAGTTTCTTTTAATGGAGCATGGTATAGTCGGTACTCCTGGATCTCCTAGTTTCTTAGGTATTCCACCCTTAAAAGTGTAATTAGCAAGCATGGTGGAAATTTCAGCTTCCAGTATCTTTCTTTTATTAGTAACAATTTCTTTCATATACTTAGCATAAGGATTCATTTTGAGCATATCAGTTAATCGCATATGCAAGAAGATAGGTCTAATCATTTCAGCAAAGCGTCAAAATCCTCATCATCGTTTTTCTTGGATGGTTCAGGAGGAAAAAGCATGGGTTTCTGAACCCAAGGTTCTCTTTCTTTACAATGTTTCCTAGCAACAAAGTATCTCTTATCATAATGTTGATTCTTTGATTGTGGGTTATCAAGATCAACAGCAAGTTCAATTTCTACATCATTATCATTACTAGGTTGAGCATCATCATGAACATCTTCATTAATATTTTCACTTGGTTCATGTTCATTACCAGATTGTGTTTCAGCATCAGAAATAGAAATATCATTTGGATTCTCAGGTGGTTCAGCAATAGGTTCACTAGAAGCATGCAAAGTCCTATCATTTTTCTTTTTCTTCTTTTTAGAAGGACTAGGTGCATCTATATTATTTCTCTGAGAATCTTGCTCAATTCTCTTAGGGTGGCCTTCAGGATACAAAGGTTCCTGAGTCATTTTACCAGTTCTAGTAGCCACTCTAACAGCATAATCATTATTCTTACTATTTAATTCATTGAGCAAATCATTTTGAGCTTTAAGTACTTGTTCTACTTGAGTGGTAACCATAGAAGCATGTTTACTAATGAGTTTAAGTTCACCTTTAACTCTAGACATATAATCACCCAAGTGTTCAAGCGTATCGGAATTGTATTTCAATTGTCTACCAAAATAAGCATTGAAGTTTTCTTGTTTGACAATAAAATTATCAAACTCTTCTAAGCATTGTCTAGCAGACTTATAGTGAGGAATATCACCTTCATCAAATCTATAGAGAGAATTTACCTTTACTACCTGTGTCAGGTTATCAAGACCATGTGTTTCTTCAATAGGTGAGGGATTAAGATCATATGTTTCTTCAACAGGCGGTAAATTTAGACCATGTATTTCTTCAATAGGAGGTAAATTCTTAACATCTTCAGCTTTAATACCCTTTTCTTTCATAGATTTCTTTGCCTCTTGCATATCTTTGGGACTGAGAAATAGAACACCTCTCTTCTTCGGAGTTGGTTTAGGAATAGGCTCAGGAATTGGCTCAGGAAGTGTCCAATTATTTTCATTTGTCAACATATTATTCAATAAAATTTCAGCTTCATCCGGTGTTCTTTCTCTGAAAACAGAACCAGCACAACTATCCAGGTAATCTCTGGAAGCATCGGTTAGTCCATTATAAAAGATATCAAGTATTTCATTTTTCTTAAGAGGATGATCAGGCAAAGCATTAAGTAATTGGAGAAGCCTCCCCCAAGCTTGTGGGAGACTCTCTTCTTCAATTTGCACAAAATTATATATTTCCCTTAAAGCAGCTTGTTTCTTATGAGCAGGGAAATATCTAGCAGAGAAGTAATAAATCATATCCTGGGGACTACGCACACAACCAGGATCAAGAGAATTAAACCATATCTTAGCATCACCCTTTAATGAGAACAGGAATATTTTAAGGATATAAAGGTAGCGAGTTCTCTCATCATTAGTGAACAGGGTGGCCATATCATTTAATTTAGTAAGATGTGCCACAACAGTTTCAGATTCATAGCCATAAAAAGGATCAGATTCAACCAAAGTAATTATATCAGGATCAATAGAGAATTCATAATCCTTATCAGTAACAAAGATAGGTGAAGTAGCAAAAGCAGGGTCAGGTTTCATTCTAGCATTAAGATATTGCTGCTTCCATTTAGCTAATAACTTCTTAAGATCACTTCTATCATTGCAAGCTAAAATGGCTCTAGCAGATTCTTCATCCAGAACATAACCCTCAGGCACAACAGGTAATTCATATTTATTAGGGGGAGAGTCTTCATCATCACTATCTTCAATATTATCAGTTTCAATAATTTTATTCTCTCTAGCCCTAGCAAGTTGTTCATCAAGAAATTCACCAAGTGGCACAGTAGTATCAAGCATAGAAGTAGTTTCATCATAAGTATTATGCATAGCAGAAGTAGCATCATCAATAACATGCGACATATTAGAATTAATAGCAGAAGCAGGTTTAGGTGTCGCAAGCTTACTCAAAATAGAAGGTGAATCAAGTCCAGAGCTAGATGGTAGTTCCTTACCTCCCCTCGTAGTTGAGGGATAAATTTTTGTTTTCGCGTCTTTCAAGTTCTTCATAGTGACCAGTAGATATAAATCCCAAGTGACTCAAAGAATAGAGCTATGCTCCCCCGCAACAGCGTCAGAAAATAGTCTTGATAACCCACAAGTATAGGGGATCGCAACAGTTTTCGAGGGTAGAGTATTCAACCCAAATTTATTGATTCGACACAAGGGGAGCCAAAGAATATTCTCAAGTATTAGCAGTTGAGTTCTCAATTCAACCACACCTGGATAACTTAATATCTGCAGCAAAGTATTTAGTAGCAAAGTAGTATGGAAGTAACGGTAACAGTAGCAAAAGTAATATTTTTGGGTTTTGTAGTGATTGTAACAGTAGCAACGGAAAAGTAAATAAGCGAAGAACAATATGTGAAAAGCTCGTAGGCATTGGATCGGTGATGGAGAATTATGCCGGATGCGGTTCATCATGTAACAGTCATAAGATAGGGTGACACAGAACTAGCTCCAATTCATCAATGTAATGTAGGCATGTATTCCGAATATAGTCATACGTGCTTATGGAAAAGAACTTGCATGACATCTTTTGTCCTACCCTCCCGTGGCAGCGGGGTCCTAGCAGAAACTAAGGGATATTAAGGCCTCCTTTTAATAGAGTACCGGACCAAAGCATTAACACATAGTGAATACATGAACTCCTCAAACTATGGTCATCACCAGGAGTGGTCCCGATTATTGTCACTTCGGGGTTGCCGGATCATAACACATAGTAGGTGACTATAGACTTGCAAGATAGGACCAAGAACTCACATATATTCATGAAAACATAATAGGTTCAGATCTGAAATCATGGCACTCGGGCCCTAGTGACAAGCATTAAGCATAGCAAAGTCATAGCAACATCAATCTCAGAACATAGTGGATACTAGGGATCAAACCCTAACAAAACTAACTCGATTACATGATGGATCTCATCCAGCCCATCACCGTACAGCAGGTCTATGATGGAATTACTCACGCACGGCGGTGAGCATCATGAAATTGGTGATGGAGGATGGTTGATGATGACGACGGCGACGGATTCCCCTCTCCGGAGCCCTGAACGGACTCCAGATCAGCCCTCCCGAGAGGTTTTAGGGCTTGGCGGCGGCTCCGTATCGTAAAACGTGATGAATCCTTCTCTCTAATTTTTTCCTCCCCGAACACGAATATATGGAGTTGGAGTTGAGGTCGGTGGAGCAACAGGGGGCCCACGAGGCAGGGGGGCGCGCCCATGGGGCAGGCGCGCCCCCACCCTCGTGGACAGGGTGTGGGCCCCCTGACGTGGATTCTTCTTCCAGTATTTTTAATATTTTCCAAAAATACGTTCCGTGGAGTTTCAGGTCATTCCGAGAACTTTTGTTTCTGCACATAAATAACACCATGGAAGGTCTGCTGAAAACAGCGTCAGTCCGGGTTAGTTCCATTCAAATCATGCAAGTTAGAGTCCAAAACAAGGGCAAAAGTGTTTGGAAAAGTATATACGACGGAGACGTATCACTAACCAAGCAATTATGTCTTATCAAAATAACATAGCCAAAGAAAGCTTATCCCTACAAAATCATATAGTTAGGCCATGCTTCAATTTCGTCACACAAAACGTTCTCATCATGCATAACCCCGATGGAAAGCCGAGCAATTGGTTCATACTTTTTAACACGCTTCAGCCTTTTCAATCCTTACGCAATACATGAGCGCAAGCCATGGATATAGCACTATGGGTGGAATAAGGTATAATGATGGGGGTTATGTGAGAAGACAAAAAGGTAGAAAGTCTCACATTGACGTGACTAATCAATGGGCTATGGAGATGCCCATCAATTGATGTCAATGCGAGGAGTAGGGATTTCCATGCAACGGATGCACTAGAGCTATAAATATATGAAAGCTCAACAAAAGAAACTAAGTGGGTGTGCATCCAACTTGCTTGCTCACGAAGACCTAGGGCATTTTGAGGAAGCCCATCATTGGAATATACAAGCCAAGTTCTATAATGAAAAATTCCCACTAGTATATGAAAGTGACAACATAGGAGACTCTCTATCATGAAGGTCACGGTGCTACTTTGAAGCACAAGTGTGGAAAAAGGATAGTAACATTGTCCCTTCTCTCTTTTTCTCTCATTTTTTTCTCTTGGGCCTTTTTCTATTTATTTTTCTTTAGCCTCTTTTTTTTCTCTCTCTTTTTTTTTCTTAGTCCGGAATCTCATCCCGACTTGTGGGGGAATCATAGTCTCCATCATCCTTTCCTCACATGGGACAATGCTCCAATAATATGATCATCACACTTTTTATTTACTTACAACTCAATACTTAGAACAAAATATGACTCTATGTGAATGCCTCCGGCGGTGTACCGGGATATGCAATGAATCAAGAGTGACATGTATAAAAAATTATGAATGGTGGCTTTGCCACAAATACAATGTCAACTACATGATCATGCAAAGCAATATGACAATGATGAAGCGTGTCATAATAAACGAAACGGTGGAAAGTTGCATGGCAATATATCTCGGAATGGCTATGGAAATGCCATGATAGTAAGGTATGGTGGCTGTTTTGAGGAAGATATAAGGAGGTTTATGTGTGATAGAGCATATCATATCACGGGGTTTGGATGCACCGGCGAAGTTTTCACAAACTCTTAAGGTGAGAAAGGGCAATGCACGGTACCGTAGAGGCTAGAAAATTGTGCAAGGGTGAGAGTGCGTATAATCCATGGACTCACATTAGTCATAAAGAACTCATATACTTATTGCAAAAGTTTATTAGCCCTCGAAGAAAAGTACTACTACGCATGCCCCTAGAGGGATAGATTGGTAGGAAAAGACCATCGCTCGTCCCCGACCGCCACTCATAAGGAAAGCAATAAAAGAACACCTTATGCGTCAAATTTGTCACACAACTTTTACCATACGTGCATGCTACGGGACTTGCCAACCTTAACACAAGTATTTCTCAATTTCACAATTACTCAACTAGCACACTCTAATATTACCACCTTTATATCTCAAAACACTTATCAAGTATCAAACTTCTCACGATATTTAATGAACTCAATATGGAAGTTTTTATTATACTCATCTTGGATGCCTATCATATTAGGACTAATTTCACAATTAAAGCAAATTACCATGCTGTTTAAGACTCTCAAAATAATATAAGCGAAGCATGAGAGATCAATAATTTCTATAAAATAAAACCACCATCGTGCTCTAAAAGATATAAGTGAAGCACTAGAGCAAAAACTATATAGCTCAAAAGATATAAGTGAAGCACATAGAGTATTCTAATAAGTTCCGAATCATGTGTGTCTCTCTAAAAAGGTGTATTCAGAAAGGATGATTATGTTAAACTAAAAAGCAAAGACTCAAATCATACAAGACGCTCCAAGCAAAACACATGTCATGTGGTGAATAAAAATATAGCCCCAAGTAAAGTTACCGATAGACAAAGACGAAAGAGGGGATGCCTTCCGGGGCATCCCCAAGCTTAAGCTTTTGGTTGTCCTTGAATTTTACCTTGGGGTGCCTTGGGCATCCCCAAGCTTAGGCTCTTGCCAATCCTTGTTCCATAATCCATCAAATCTTTACCCAAAACTTGAAAACTTCACAACACAAAACTCAACAGAAAATCTCATGAGCTCCGTTAGCGAAATAAAACAAACCACCACTTTAAGGTACTGTATTGAACTCATTATTTATTTATATTGGTGTTAAACCCACTGTATTCCAACTTCTCTATGGTTTATAAACTCTTTTACTAGCCATAGATTCATCAAAATAAGCAAACAACACACGAAAAACAGAATCTGACAAAAACAGAACAGTCTGTAGTAATCTGTACCTAACGCAAACTTCTGGAACTCAGAAAAATCTACCAAAATAGAACGACATAGATAATTTGTTTATTGATATACTGCAATTGGAATCAGTATTTTATCACGTTCTGGTGATTTGTAACAATTGTTTTCGTGAGCATAAAGTTTCTGACTTTTTCAGCAAGATCAAATGACTATTATCCAAGAAGATCCTATAGGTTTCACTTGGCACAAACACTAATTAAAACATAAAAACAAATCTAACCAGAGGCTATATCAAATATTTATTGCTAAACAGGAACAAAAGGCAAAAAACTAAAATAAAATTGGGTTGCCTCCCAACAAGCGCTATCGTTTAACGCCCCTAGCTAGGCATAAAAAAAAGATAGATCTAAGTATTGCCATCTTTTGTAGGCAATCCATAAGTGGATCTCATAATAGATTCATAAGGTAATCTAATTTTCTTTCTAGGGAAGTGTTCCATGCCTTTCCTTAACGTAAATTGGAATCTAATATTCCCTTCCTTCATATCAATGATTGCACCAATCGTTCTAAGGAAAGGTCTACCAAAAATAATAGGACATGAAGGATTGCAATCTATATCAAGAACAATGAAATCTATGGGCACATAGTTCCTATTTGCAACAATAAGAACATCATTAATTCTTCCCATAGGTTTCTTGATAGTGGAATCCGCAAGGTGCAAGTTTAAAGAACAATCATCAAATTCACGGAAACCTAGCAAATCACACAAAGTTTTTGGAATCGTGGAAACACTAGCACCCAAATCACACAAAGCATAGCATTCATGATGTTTAATTTTAATTTTAATTGTAGGTTCCCACTCATCATAAAGTTTTCTAGGGATACAAACTTCCAACTCAAGTTTTTCTTCATAAGATTGCATCAAAGCATCAACGATATGTTTAGTAAAGGCTTTATTTTGACTATAAGCATGAGGAGAATTTAGCACGGATTGCAACAAGGAAATACAATCTATTAAATAGCAATTATCATAGTTAAATTCCTTGAAATCCAAAATAGTGGGTTCATTGCTATCTAAAGTTTTAACCTCTTCAATCCCACTTTTACCAATTTTTGCATCAAGATCTAAAAACTCCGAATCATTGGGACGCCTTTTAACTAAAGTTGACTCATCTCCGGTCCCATCATTATCAAGATTCATATTGCAAAACAAAGATTAATAGGGGACACATCAATAACTTTTAGATCTTCATCTTTATTCTCATAAAAACTAGAAGAACACGCCTTTACAAAGCAATCTTTCTTAGCACGCATTCTAGCGGTTCTTTCTTTGCACTCATCAATGGAAATTCTCATAGCTTTGAGAGACTCATTGATATCATTCTTAGGTGGAATAGATCTAATCTTCAAAGAATCAACATCAAGAGAAATTCTATCCACGTTCCTAGCCAATTCATTAACTTTAAGCAATTTTTCTTCAAGTAAGGCATTGAAATTCTTTTGTGAATTCATAAACTCTTTAACACTAGTCTCAAATTCAGAGGGCATCTTATTAAAATTTCCATAAGAATTGTTGTAGGAATTACCATAATTATTAGAGGAATTACTAGGGAACGGCCTAGGATTAAAGTTTCCTCTATACGCGTTGTTACCAAAATTATTCCTACCAACAAAATTCACATCCATAGATTTATTATTATTCTCAATCAAAGTAGACAAAGGCATATCATTAGGATCAGAAGAAACACTCTTATTAGCAAACAATTTCATAAGTTCATCCATATTCCCACTCAAAACATTAATCTCTTCAATCGCATGAACATTTTTACTAGTAGATCTTTCAGTGTGCCATTGAGAATAATTAACCATAATATTATCTAGGAGTTTAGTAGCTTCTCCTAAGGTGATTTCCATAAAAGTGCCTCCCGCGGCCGAATCTAAAATATTTCTAGAGGCAAAATTCAATCCGGCGTAAAAAAATTGTATAATCATCCACAAATTCAAACCATGAGTAGGGCAATTACGTATCATTAATTTCATCCTCTCCCAAGCTTGTGCAACATGTTCATGATCAAGTTGCTTAAAATTCATAATATCATTTCTAAGAGAGATGATCTTAGCGGGAGGAAAATACTTAGAGATAAAAGGATCTTTGCACTTATTCCAAAAATCAATACTATTTTTAGGCAAAGATGAAAACCAAGTTTTAGCGCGATCTCTAAGCGAAAACGGAAATAGCTTCAATTTAACAATACCATAGTCCACATCTTTCTTCTTTTGCATGTCACACAAATCAACAAAGCTATTTAGATGGGTAGCGGCATCTTCACTAGGAAGGCCGGCGAATTGATCGTTCATGACAAGATTCAACAAAGCAGCATTAATTTCACAAGATTCAGCTTTGGTAAGAGGAGCAATCGGAGTGCTAAGAAAATCATTGTTGTTGGTATTGGTAAAGTCACACAATTTAGTATTGTCTTGAGCCATCGTGACAAGCAAGCAATCCAACACACGAGCAAACAAGAAGCAAGCAACAAAGAGGCGAACGGAAAAGAGGGCGAATAAAACGGCAAGGGTGAAGTGGGGGAGAGGAAAACGAGAGGCAAATGGAAAATAATGTAATGCGAGGGATAAGAGTTTGTGATGGGCACTTGGTATGTCTTGACTTGTGCGTAGACTCCCCGGCAACGGCGCCAGAAATACTTCTTGCTACCTCTTGAGCATGCGTTGGTTTTTCCCTTGAAGAGGAAAGGGTGATGCAGCAAAGTAGCGTAAGTATTTCCCTCAGTTTTGAGAACCAAGGTATCAATCCAGTAGGAGGCCACACTCAAGTCCCACGTACCTACACAAATAAATAAGAACCTTGCAACCAACGCGATAAAGGGGTTATCAATCCCTTCACGGCCACTTGCAAAAGTGAGATCTGATAGATGATAAGATAATATTTTTGGTATTTTTATGATAAAGACTAAAAAGTAAAGAACGCCGAGATTGGATCTATCTCTCTGTTTCTCTCTGTTTCTGCGTTCTCCTCTGGTGCCCTTTCACCGTTTCGTATATATATGGAGATCTGTAACTCCGATTGGACTGAAACCTTCGCCGTGACTTTTTTTACCAAAAATTAGCTTTCTTGCGGCCGAAGAAGGGCATCAACCGCCTTACGGGTGGCCCACGAGGGTCAGGGGCACGCCCAGGGGGGCAGGGGCGCCCCCTGCCTCGTGGCCACCTCGGGCACCGTCTGCGTGCATTTTTCTTCCGGAATTTTCCAAATATTCCAAAAATGAGCTCCGTCCGTTTTTATCCCGTTTGATTCCGTTTGATATGGATATTCTGCGAAACATAAAACATGCAACAAACAGGAACTGGCACTGGGCACTGGATCAATATGTTAGTCCCAAAAATAGTATAAAAAGTTGCCAAAAAGTATATGAAAGTTGAATAATATTGGCATTGAACAATCAAAAATTATAGATACGACGGAGACGTATCAGCATCCCCAAGCTTAATTCCTGCTCGTCCTCGAGTAGGTAAATGATAAAAAAGATAATTTTTGATGTGGAATGCTACCTAGCATAATCTTGATCATATGTCTAATCATGGCATGAATATTAAGACATGAGTGATTCAAAGCAATAGTCTATCCTTTAACATAAAAACAATAATACTTCAAGCATACCAACCAAGCAATTATGTCCTATTGAAATAACATAGTGAAAGAAAGCTCATCCCTACAAAATCATATAGTCTGGCTATGCTCCATCTTCACCACACAAAATATTCACATCATGCACAACCCCGATGACAAGCCAAGCAATTGTTTCATACTTTTGACGTTTCTCAAAGCTTTTCAACTTTCACGCAATACATGAGCGTGAGCCATGGATATAACACTATAGGTGGACTAGAATATGATGATGGGGGTTATGTGGAGAAGACAAAAAAGGAGAAAGTCTCACATCGACGCGGCTAATCAACGGGCTATGGAGATGCCCATCAATCGATGTCAATGTGAGGAGTAGGGATTGCCATGCAACGGATGCACTAGAGCTATAAGTGTATGAAAGCTCAAACTGAAACTAAGTGGGTGTGCATCCAACTTGCTTGCTCATGAAGACCTAGGGCGTTTGAGGAAGCCCATCGTTGGAATATACAAGCCAAGTTCTATAATGAAAATTCCCACTAGTATATGAAAGTGATAACTCAAGAGACTCTCTATATGAAGAACATGGTGCTACTTTGAAGCACAAGTGTGGTAAAAGGATAGTAACATTGCCCCTTCTCTCTTTTTCTCTCATTTTGTTTTTCTTTTTTTCTCCTTTTTTTGGGCCTTCTCTTTTTTTTGGCCTTTCTCTCTTTTTTTAATTTTTTTATTTTTCGTCCGGAGTCTCATCCCGACTTGTGGGGGAATCATAGTCTCCATCATCCTTTCCTCACTGGGGCAATGCTCTAATAATGATGATCATCACACTTTTATTTACTTACAACTCAATATTACAACTCGATATCTAGAACAAAGATATGACTCTA
The DNA here is from genome assembly GCF_018294505.1 of Triticum aestivum. Lineage (NCBI taxonomy): Eukaryota > Viridiplantae > Streptophyta > Magnoliopsida > Poales > Poaceae > Triticum > Triticum aestivum. Next base: position 211,701,856 of record NC_057814.1, read on the forward strand.
TACGAATGCCTCCGGCGGTGTACCGGGATGTGCAATGATCTAGTGTAGCAATGACATCAAAAAATGGACAAGCCATGAAAACATCATGCTAGCTATCTTACGATCATGCAAAGCAATATGACAATAAATTCTCAAGTCATGTATATGATGATGATGGAAGTTGCATGGCAATATATCTCGGAATGGCTATGGAAATGCCATAATAGGTAGGTATGGTGGCTGTTTTGAGGAAGATATAAGGGGGTTTATGTGTGATAGAGCGTATCATATCACGGGGTTTGGATGCAACGGCGAAGTTTCCACCAACTCTCGAGGTGAGAAAGGGCAATGCACGGTACTGAAGAGGCTAGCAATGATGGAAGGGTGAGAGTGCATATAATCCATGGACTCAACATTAGTCATAAATAACTCACATACTTATTGCAAAAGTCTATTCGCCATCGAAACAAAGTACTACGCGCATGCTCCTACAGGGATAGATTGGTAGGAAAAGACCATCGCTCGTCCCCGACCGCCACTCATAAGGAAGACAATCAATAAACACCTCATGCTCCAACTTCGTTACATAACGGTTCACCATACGTGCATGCTACGGGACTTGCAAACCTCAACACAAGTATTTCTCAATTTCACAATTACTCAACTAGCACGACTCTAATATCACCACCTTTATATCGCAAAACTATTGCAAGGAATCAAACATATCATATTCAGTGATCTACAAGTTTTATGTAGGGTTTTATGACTAACCATGTGAATGACCAGTTCCAGTCATCTCTCTAAATAGATATAAGTGAAGCACGAGAGTTTAATTCTTTCTACAAAAGATATGCCCACGCTCTAACAAATATAAGTGAAGCAAAAGAGCATTCTACAAATGGCGGTTGTCTATGTAAAGAGAAACGGGCAATCCAAGCTTCAAATGATATAAGTGAAGCACATGAAGCATTCTATAAAGCCATACTCAAAAGATATAAGTGAAGTGCAATGAGCATTCTATAAATCAACCAAGGACTATCTCATACCAGCATGGTGCAAAAAAGAAAACTGAAAACTAAATGCAACAGACGCTCCAAGATTTGCACATATCGCATGAATGAAACGAATCCGAAAACATACCGATACTTGTTGAAGAAAGAGGGGATGCCTTCCGGGGCATCCCCAAGCTTAGACGCTTGAGTCTCCTTGAATATTTACTTGGGGTGCCTCGGGCATCCCCAAGCTTGAGCTCTTGCCTCTCTTCCTTCTTCTCACATCGAAACCTTCTCGATCATCGAACACTTCATCCACACAAAACTTCAACAGAAAACTCGGTAAGATCCGTTAGTATAATAAAGCAAATCACCACTCTAAGTACTGTTGCAAACCAATTCATATTTTATTTTTGCATTGTTTCTACTGTAATACAACTTTTTCATGGCTTAATCCACTGATATAAATTGATAGTGTCATCAAAACAAGCAAACTATGCATCAAAAACAGAATCTGTGTAAAACAGAACAGTCTGTAATAATCTGAACATTAACCATACTTCTGTTACTTGAAAAATTCTTCCAAAATTAGGAAAATAAAAAAATTGTATATAAAGACTGTGCAGAAAGAATCAGAACCATTTGACGTTCCAGTAAACAATTAAAAATCGCGCACTACAGACAAAGTTTCTGTCCTGCACCATACAAACCAACAAGCATTGTAAACATCCTAAAGGCAAACCTTGGCACATTATTTTTATTTCTAAACTTTATAAGAGCACACAACAGAAATAAATGACTCTATAGAACTTCCGGCTTGTCTCCCTGGCAGCGCTTTCTTTAAAGCCATTAAGCTAGGCATATAGTGCTCAAGTAGTGAATCCACCCGGATCCCAAGGTATATCAAAGCCAATTTTAATTAGCAATGATTTGTAATTTAGTAGTGAGCACAAAGCAACATATATCATGTAATGAAGAAGTCTAACTCTCTTCCTATGCATCGGCATGTCATAAAAGAACAATTCATGCACACATAGTAAAGGCCAATGCATAGTATAAACAGTTTTTGCAATTTTATCGTGTGCGAAACATAGAGAGTTGGAGATATAGTTCCTCTCTCATAATAATTGCAAGTAGGAGCAGCAAGCACATGCATATAATATCTATCAAAATCATCATGTGCAACGGAAAAAGGCAACCCATCAATGTAATCCTTAATAAGTGCAAACTTCTCCGATATAGTATAATCGGGAGAATTCAAAAAGATAATAGGACTATCATGCGTGGGTGCAATAGCAACAATTTCATTCATAACATAAGGAACTATAGCAAGTTCATCTCCATAAGCAAAATTCATATTGGCATCTTGGCCACAAGCATAGAAAGCATCATCAAAAAGGGATATTTCAAAAGAATCAAAGGGATCATAACAGTCATCATAGCAATCATCCTTCGGTAAGCACGAAGGGGAATTAAACAATGTATGAGTTGAAGAGTTACTCTCATTAGAAGGTGGGCACGGGTAGCTAATCCGCTCTTCCTCCTTTTGTTCTTCGCTCTCCTCATCATCTTTTTCATCCAATGAGCTCACAGTTTCATCAATTTCTTCTTCCATAGATTCCTGCAAAATATTAGTCTCTTCTTGGACGGCGGAGACTTTCTCAATAAGTGCATTAATATCGTAATTGTATTCATAATTCTCATAGCAATATTTGAGGATAGCTAAATTTTCAGGTCTATAAACAGCATCATCAAAATCATCAAACTCTTTAAACATAGATTCAATCTCATAAGCACCCATAAAAGCAACAAATTCTTCTATTTGTTCCACATCATAGTAATCATTTATACCATTAGCATAAGAAGCTAAGGTTTTATTTTCATTAAATTTGCATGAAAAGGGAATGTGTGGAGCCTTCATCCTAGAGCAACAAGTATAATCATATCTCAAGCATAGTTGCCTAGCATACCAATGCAACATATGAATTTGATCCCATAATAGTTTCCCTTTTTGAGTCAAGCGATAATCCCTAAAGTATTCACGTTGATCCAACGTTACTCCCATTACATAATTGAATGGGGTTTTCTCAGGATTATTAAAGTAGTAGATAATATCTTTCACATAACCAGCATCAAGGGTTTTAGGAGGTTCCCCATCTCCATGAGCAGCAAGCACACCTAATTTTTTTGGTATTTCGTGTTCCATATCCATAACTAAAGATAAAGAACAACTAAGAACAGCAAATAAAAATTACTTAGTGATAAAGCAAACAAGCACAAACGAGAATATTCACCCCACGCTATTGCTCCCCGGCAACGGCGCCAGAAAAGGGTCTTGATAACCCACAAGTATAGGGGATCAACTGTAGCCTCTTTCGATAAGTAAGAGTGTCGAACCCAACGAGGAGCTAAAGGTAGAACAAATATTCCCTCAAGTTCTATCGACCACCGATACAACTCTACGCACACTCCACGTTCGCTTTACCGGAAACAAGTATGAAACTAGAAGTACTTTGTAGGTGTTGTTGGATAGGTTTGCAAGAAAGTAAAGAGCGAGAATAAAAAGGTAGGGGCTGTTTAGATAAAGACACGACTAAATTAGTTTTAGTAAAGAGCTTGTTGTCACGAGAAAGTTATTTGTCCTTAGGCAATCGATAACTAGACCGGTAATCATTATTGCAATTTTATTTGAGGGAGAGGCATAAGCTAACATACTTTCTCTACTTGGATCATATGCACTTATGATTGGAACTCTAGCAAGCATCCGCAACTACTAAAGATCATTAAGGTAAAACCCAACCATAGCATTAAAGTATCAAGTCCCCTTTTATCCCATACGCAAACAACCTACTTACTCGGGTCTGTGCTTCTGTCACTCACGCCACCCACCATAAACAAATCATGAACATATTGCAAACCCTACAGCGGAAATCCCTCATGCTTGCGCGACACGGAGAGCACCATAGGACAGCACCAATAATAAAACATGCAACTCAAACCAATCTTATTCATCAAATAACCCATAGGACAAAACGGATCTACTCAAACATCATAGGATAGCCATACATCATTGGGAAATAATATATAGCGTTGAGCACCATGTTTAAGTAGAGATTACAGTGGGTAAGAGAGAGGTTACACCGCTGCATAGAGGGGGGAAGAGTTGGTGATGATGGCGGTGAAGTTGTTGGTGAAGATTGCGGTGATGATGATGGCCGCGGCGGCGTTCCGGCGCCACCGGAAGAGAAGGGGAGAGGGGGCCCCTTCGTCTTCTTCTTCCTTGACCTCCTCCCTAGATGGGAGAAGGGTTTCCCCTCTAGTCCTTGGCCTCCATGGCGTGGGAGGGGCGAGAGCCCCTCCGAGATTGGATCTATCTCTCTGTTTCTCTCTGTTTCTCTCTGTTTCTGCGTTCTCCTCTGGTGCCCTTTCACCGTTTCATATATATATGGAGATTCGTAACTCCGATTGGACTAAAACCTTCGCCGTGATTTTTTTACCAAAACTTAGCTTTCTTGCGGCCGAAGAAGGGCATCAACCGCCTTACGGGTGGCCCACGAGGGTCAGGGTCGCGCCTAGGGGGAGGGGTGCCCCCCTGCCTCGTGGCCACCTCGGGCACCGTCTCGCGTGGATTTTTCTTCCGGAATTTTCCAAATATTCCAAAAATAAGCTCCGTCCGTTTTTATCCCGTTTGGATTCCGTTTGATATGGATATTCTGCGAAACATAAAACATGCAACAAACAGGAACTGGCACTGGGCACTGGATCAATATGTTAGTCCCAAAAATAGTATAAAAAGTTGCCAAAAAGTATATGAAAGTTGAATAATATTGGCATGAAACAATCAAAAGTTATAGATACGACGGAGACGTACCAGCATCCCCAAGCTTAATTCCTGCTCGTCCTCGAGTAGGTAAATGATAAAAAAGATAATTTTTGATGTGGAATGCTACCTAGCATAATCTTGATCATATGTCTAATCAGGGCATGAATATTAAGACACGAGTGATTCAAAGCAATAGTCTATCCTTTGACATAAAAACAATAATACTTCAAGCATACCAACCAAGCAATTATGTCTTATTGAAATAACATAGCCAAAGAAAGCTCATCCCTACAAAATCATATAGTCTGGCTATGCTCCATCTTCACCACACAAAATATTCACATCATGCACAACCCCGATGACAAGCCAAGCAATTGTTTCATTATTTTGATGTTTCTCAAACCTTTTCAACTTTCACGCAATACATGAGTGTGAGCCATGGATATAGCACTATAGGTGGAATAGAATATGATGATGGGGGTTATGTGGAGAAGACAAAAAAGGAGAAAGTCTCACATCGACGTGGCTAATCAACGGGCTATGGAGATGCCCATCAATCGATGTCAATGTGAGGAGTAGGGATTGCCATGCAACGGATGCACTAGAGCTATAAGTGTATGAAAGCTCAAACTGAAACTAAGTGGGTGTGCATCCAACTTGCTTGCTCATGAAGACCTGGGGCGTTTGAGGAAGCCCATCGTTGGAATATACAAGCCAAGTTCTATAATGAAAAATCCCACTAGTATATGAAAGTGATAACTCAAGAGACTCTCTATATGAAGAACATGGTGCTACTTTGAAGCACAAGTGTGGTAAAAGGATAGTAACATTGCCCCTTCTCTCTTTTTCTCTCATTTTTTTCTTTTTTTCTCCTTTTTTTGGGCCTTCTCTTTTTTGGCCTTTCTCTCTTTTTCTTTTTTTTTGTCCGGAGTCTCATCCCGACTTGTGAGGGAATCATAGTCTCCATCATCCTTTCCTTACTGGGGCAATGCTCTAATAATGATGATCATCACACTTTTATTTACTTACAACTCGATATCTAGAACAAAGATATGACTCTATACGAATGCCTCCGGCGGTGTACCGGGATGTGCAATGATCTAGGGTAGCAATGACATCAAAAAAATGGACAAGCCATGAAAACATCATGCTAGCTATCTTACGATCATGCAAAGCAATATGACAGTAAATGCTCAAGTCATGTATATGATGATGATGGAAGTTGCATGGCAATATATCTCGGAATGGCTATGGAAATGCCATAATAGGTAGGTATGGTGGCTGTTTTGAGGAAGATATAAGGTGGTTTATGTGTGATAGAGTGTATCGTATCATGGGGTTTGGATGCACCGGCGAAGTTTCCACCAACTCTCGAGGTGAGAAAGGGCAATGCACGGTACCGAAGAGACTAGCAATGATGGAAGGGTGACAGTGCGTATAATCCATGGACTCAACATTAGTCATAAATAACTCACATACTTATTGCAAAAGTCTATTAGCTATCGAAACAAAGTACTACGTGCACGCTCCTAGGGGGATAGATTGGTAGGAAAAGACCATCGCTTGTCCCCGACCGCCACTCATAAGGAAGACAATCAATAAACACCTCATGCTCCAACTTCGTTACATAACGGTTCACCATACGTGCATGCTACGGGACTTGCAAACCTCAACACAAGTATTTCTCAATTTCACAATTACTCAACTAGCACGACTCTAATATCACCACCTTTATATCGCAAAACTATTGCAAGGAATCAAACATATCATATTCAGTGATCTACAAGTTGTATGTAGGGTTTTATGACTAACCATGTGAATGACCAGTTCCAGTCATCTCTCTAAATAGATATAAGTGAAGCATGAGAGTTTAATTCTTTCTACAAAAGATATGCCCACACTCTAACAAATATAAGTGAAGCAAAAGAGCATTCTACAAATGGCGGTTGTCTATGTAAAGAGAAACAGGCAATCCAAGCTTCAAATGATATAAGTGAAGCACATGAAGCATTCTATAAAGCCATACTCAAAAGATATAAGTGAAGTGCAATGAGCATTCTATAAATCAACCAAGGACTATCTCATACCAGCATGGTGCAAAAATGAAAAATGAAAACTAAATGCAAAAGACGCTCCAAGATTTGCACATATCGCATAAACGAAACGAATCCGAAAACATACCGATACTTGTTGAAGAAAGAGGGGATGCCTTCCGGGGCATCCCCAAGCTTAGACGCTTGAGTCTCCTTGGATATTTACTTGGGGTGCCTCGGGCATCCCCAAGCTTGAGCTCTTGCCTCTCTTCCTTCTTCTCACATCGAAACCTTCTCGATCATCGAACACTTCATCCACACAAAACTTCAACAGAAAACTCGGTATGACCCGTTAGTATAATAAAGCAAATCACCACTCTAAGTACTGTTGCAAACCAATTCATATTTTATTTTTGCATTGTGTCTACTGTAATACAACTTTTTCATGGCTTAATCCACTGATATAAATTGATAGTTTCATCAAAACAAGCAAACTATGCATCAAAAACAGAATCTGTCTAAAACAGAACAGTCTGTAATAATATGAATATTCACCATACTTCTGGTACTTTAAAAATTCTTCCAAAATTAGGAAAAATAAAAATTTGTATAGAAAGACAGTGCAAAAAGAATCAGAACCATTTGACGTTCCAGTAAAAAATTAAAATCGCGCACTACAGGCAAAGTTTCTGTCCTGCACCGTACAAACCAACAAGCATTGTAAACATCCTAAAGGCAAACCTTGGCACATTATTTTTATTTCTAAACTTTATAAAAGCACACAACAGAAATAAATGACTCTATAGAACTTCCGGGTTGTCTCCCTGGCAGCGCTTTCTTTAAAGTCATTAAGCTAGGCATATAGTGCTCAAGTAGTGAATCCACCCGGATCCCAAGGTATATCAAAGCCAATTTTAATTAGCAATGATTTGTAATTTAGTAGTGAGCACAAAGCAGCATATATCATGTAATGACGAAGTCTAACTCTCTTCCTATGCATCGGCATGTCATAAAAGAAAAATTCATGCACACATAGTAAAGGCCAATGCATAGTATAAACAGTTTCTTGCAATTTTATCGTGTGGGAAACATAGAGAGGTGGAGATATAGTTCCTCTCTCATAATAATTGCAAGTAGGAGCAGCAAGCACATGCATATTATATCTATCAAAATCATCATGTGCAACGGAAAAAGGCAACCCATCAATGTAATCCTTAATAAGTGCAAACTTCTCCGATATAGTATAATCGGGAGAATTCAAAAAGATAATAGGACTATCATGCGTGGGTGCAATAGCAAAAATTTCATTCATAACATAAGGAACTATAGCAAGTTCATCTCCATAAGAAAAATTCATATTGGCATCTTGGCCACAAGCATAGAAAGCATCATCAAAATGGGATATTTCAAAAGAATCAAAGGGATCAGAACAGTCATCATAGCAATCATCCTTCGGTAAGCACGAAGGGGAATTAAACAATGTATGAGTTGAAGAGTTACTATCATTAGAAGGTGGGCACGGGTAGCTAATCCGCTCTTCCTCCTTTTGTTCTTTGCTCTCCTCATCATCTTTTTCATCCAATGAGCTCACAGTTTCATCAATTTCTTCTTCCATAGATTCCTGAAAAATATTAATCTCTTCTTGGACAGCGGAGACTTTCTCAATAAGTGCATTAATATGGTAATTGTATTCATAATTCTCATAGCAATATTTGAGGATAGCTAAATTTTCAGGTCTATAAACAGCATCATCAAAATCTTCAAACTCTTTAAACATAGATTCAATCTCATAAGCACCCATAAAAGCAACAAATTCTTCTATTTGTTCCACATCATAGCAATCATATATACCATTAGCATAAGAAGCTAAGGTTTTATTATCATTAAATTTTCATGAAAAGGGAAGGTGTGGAGCCTTCATCCTAGAGCAACAAGTATAATCATATCTCAAGCATAGTTGCCTAGCATACCAATGCAACATATGAATTTGATCCCATAATAGTTTCCCTTTTTGAGTCAAGCGATAATCCCTAAAGTATTCACGTTGATCCAACGTTACTCCCATTACATAATTGAATGGGGTTTTCTCAGGATTATTAAAGTAGTACATAATATCTTTCACATAACCAGCATCGAGGGTTTTAGGAGGTTTCCCATCTCCATGAGCAGCAAGCACACCTAATTTTTTTGGTATTTCGTGTTCCATATCCATAACTAAAGATAAAGAACAACTAAGAACAGCAAATAAAAATTACTTAGTGATAAAGAAAATAAGCACACACGAGAATATTCACCCCACGCTATTGCTCCCCGGCAACGGCGCCAGAAAAAGGTCTTGCTAACCCACAAGTGTAGGGGATCAATTGTAGCCTCTTTCGATAAGTAAGAGTGTCGAACCCAACGAGGAGCTAAAGGTAGAACAAATATTCCCTCAAGTTCTATCGACCACCGATACAACTCTACGCACACTTGGAGTTCGCTTTACCGGAAACAAGTATGAAACTAGAAGTACTTTGTAGGTGTTGTTGGATAGGTTTGCAAGAAAGTAAAGAGCGAGAATAAAAAGGTAGGGGCTGTTTAGATAAAGACATGACTAAATTAGTTTTAGTAAAGAGCTTGTTGTCACGAGAAAGTTATTTGTCCTTAGGCAATCGATAACTAGACCGGTAATCATTATTGCAATTTTATTTGAGGGAGAGGCATAAGCTAACATACTTTCTCTACTTGGATCATATGCACTTATGATTGGAACTCTAGCAAGCATCCGCAACTACTAAAGATCATTAAGGTAAAACCCAACCATAGCATTAAAGTACCAAGTCCCCTTTATCCCATACGCAAACAACCTACTTACTCGGGTATGTGCTTCTGTCACTCACGCCACCCACCATAAACAAATCATGAACATATTGCAAACCCTACAGCGGGAATCCCTCACGCTTGCGCGACACGGAGATCACCATAGGACAGCACCAATAATAAAACATGCAACTCAAACCAATCTTGATCATCAAATAGCCCATAGGACAAAACGGATCTACTCAAACATCATAGGATAGCCATACATCATTGGGAAATGATATATAGCATTGAGCACCATGTTTAAGTAGAGATTACAGCGGGTAAGAGAGAGGTTACACCGCTGCATAGAGGGGGGAAGAGTTGGTGATGATGGCGGTGAAGTTGTTGGTGAAGATTGCGGTGATGATGATGGCCACGGCGGCGTTCCGGCGCCACCGAAAGAGAAGGGGAGAGGGGGCCCCTTGTTCTTCTTCTTCCTTGACCTCCTCCCTAGATGGGAGAAGGGTGTCCCCTCTGGTCCTTGGCCTCCATGGCGTGGGAGGGGCGAGAGCCCCTCCGAGATTGGATCTATCTCTCTGTTTCTCTCTGTTTCTGCGTTCTCCTCTGGTGCCCTTTCACCGTTTCGTATATATATGGAGATCCGTAACTCCGATTGGACTGAAACCTTCGCCGTGATTTTTTTACCAAAAATTAGCTTTCTTGCGGCCAAAGAAGGGCATCAACCGCCTTATGGGTGGCCCACGAGGGTCAGGGGCGCGCCCAGGGGGCAGGGGCACCCCCTGCCTCGTGGCCACCTTGGGCACCGTCTCGCGTGGATTTTTCTTCCGGAATTTTCCAAATATTCCAAAAATAAGCTCCGTCCGTTTTTATCCTGTTTGGATTCCGTTTGATATGGATATTCTGCAAAACATAAAACATGCAACAAACAGGAACTGGCACTGGGCACTGGATCAATATGTTAGTCCAAAAATTGTATAAAAAGTTGCCAAAAAGTATATGAAAGTTGAATAATATTGGCATGGAACAATCAAAAATTATAGATACGACGGAGACGTATCACTGCTCCAACGACGAAACCCTCCATCACAGCGGAGCAGTACCCCGGGCTCCATCTCCAGACACCTAAGATCTTCTTCCCCTCCTCCGACAGCCAAATCAGCCAGAGCATCCTCACCGGCTAACCCAATCACGCTGAGATCGACTTGGCTTCGCCAAAGAGGTTGCACACTTGTTGCATCTCTTTTTCACTCTACATGTTATATATATTGTCCACTGAACACACGTAGTAACATGAAATATGATTAGTTTCTCCTACTATATGACAAGCAGTGAGGTACCAGGCAACTTAGCTATCCGTCATGGACTCTCTTGAATGCCATCATTACTTATCTCTGCGCGTTTGAGTTGTGCATTTGTTGATGGGCCTGGGAGTTGAGCTAGTAGGGCAGTGGCCTGGGTCCAAAGTAGTAGAAGTAGCACAAAAACATTTTTTGAGTGTAGGCTTTTCCCTGCTCAAGCCTGCCTACTAGAATCACCAGTGCTTGAAAGGAAAAGTGAAGGAAAAACATAGGAATTGGAAAGTTTCCTATGGTATTACTATTCATGCATTTGGTTCAAAGGAATGGAGCAAAGGAAAAGTATAGGATTTGTTCCTTTAGTGTCTCCTTGAAAGAAAAACCATAGGAATTTTAATATCCACTTGTCCTCCTTTTCAAATTCCTATTCATGAAGCACAAGACTAAGAGATAGTAACATAATAACATTATAACCGTACATTTTCTTATGGTTTGACTTAATCTCACCATTCTTCTTTGCATCCTGTGATATTCCAATTCTTGTGAACCAAACACCCAGATTGGCAGAAATCCTGTGTTTTTTAATTCTCTGTTTTGCATGTGCATTCCTATCCTATTCCTGTGTATTTCCTATCCCTGCATTGTTAGAATCCTCAAATTCAAACAAGCCCTTACACAATTACTTCTGTTACAGATATGTGTCAAAGAAAACCTTGTGTGGTTTGTTCCACTCCTGCTGCACTGTGTTCCACCCCAGCTCAGCTGCCCCAAAGACGGAAGGGTTCACCACAGCAGGGATCCGCTCTCCAGACTGTCTTTCGCTGCCTCAGATCTTCTTCCCCACCGCCAGCAGCCACGACAACTGCATTACCATCATCAACTGAGCAGATGACCTTGAGGACTACACGGGTCCGCAAGAGAGGACGCACTCTTCCGTGTCTGCTTACGTTGTGCATCACTTAATATGATGACATGCTACTATATCATCCTGTTCACCTATTAGACTCCGAGTCAGGTCCAAACTAATGATGAAACTTGAGCTTTTAAATGGTTGTGGGGTACATATTGGGACAGCAATCAGTACTATCTGTCTACTATCTGGTTAATCTCGGGTGTCTACTATGAGTTTCATGTTGGGTGCAAACAAACATTAAAGGAGCCATTATCTGTATTTTTTTAACTAAAGCTATTATCTGCCTGCTATCATTGGTTTTGGGTCTATCCACAGTTTGCTACCATCACTCTGGATTTGTGCATGCACTCCTTACATAATCTCACTATGTTTTATTCCTATGCATGTCAGTTATTGTACACAATGGAACTGAACATGTAGAGAAAAAGAGACGAGCCTTGCGTGGCAATGAAATTTTATGCAGACGTCGCTCCATGGTGGGCGCAAAGGCAGCCCCCCTCCACCCATTTCGGATTGTAATCAAGAGGAAGATAACTATTCTGAGGGGGATTCAGAAGGAGAAGACCACTCCTATTTACCCCCTGAGGTCTTCGCTCTAACTTGGCATGCTGATGTTGGTAATATCATGCATATGGTGCCTTGCATTGCTTACTTTATACATCAAATATGTTATCTGCTTAGTTTAGACATGCTTTGTGTGAATGCCATCTATTTAGTTTCTTTATCGTATATGTGAATCATGCAATGCCATCTTGTTTTGCCAGGCATCATATATGTGAATTTTGCAATGCCACCCTGGTTAGCCAGTCATCTTATATGTGAATTATATCATGCCATCTATTTTTTATTACGTATTAAATTTGTCAACAATTTTAGTACATTCAATTACTCTTCTTGTGCATCAGCCATTCGACACGGTCATGGAAAAATCTGGAGTGGAAACAAGGTCTTCAGAGCAGACAATGCTATCTGACGAAGCGCATGTCTTGCTGGTTACGGATAGCTCCTCAGAGGAGGATTCAGAGACAGGTGACCAGTCTTATTTCCTCCCCGAGGTGCATGCTCTAACTTGGCAGGGTTATGTTGCTCATATCGTGTGTATGGTGTCTTGCATTGCTATGTCATTTGCTTAGTTTAGATATGCTTTGTGTGAATGCCACCTGTTTAGTGTCTAATTACCACATATGTGAATTATGCAATGACATCTTTTTGCAAGACATTATATATGTGAATTATGCAATGTTATCTTGTTGCAAGGCATTATATATGTGAATTATGCAATGCCATGCTGTTTAGCCAAGCGTCATATATGTGAATTATATCATGCCGTCCTTTTTTGTATTTCTCATTGCATTTGTCGACAATGTTTGTATATTCAACTGCTCTTCCTGTGCATTAGCCATTTGAATTGGTGATGGAGAAATCTGGAGTGAAAACAAGGTCTTCAGATCAGACAATGCTACCTGCTGAAGCAGATATCTTGCTGGTTACAGATAGCTCCTCAGAGGAGGATTCAAAGGCAGCTGACCAGTCCTATTATCCCCCTGAGGTGTATGCTCAAACTTGACAGGGTTATATTACTCATATCATGATATGTTGTATTGCAATGCTTAGGTTTTACATCATATACACAGTATTGAATGCCATCTCCTTAGTTGACACATCATATATACGATTGCCCTCTGCTCACTTGCTTAGTATATCAATCATATATTTGAATTATATCATTCCATGATGTTTACATAGACAGCATGTATCTGAATTATGGCATGCCAACCCATTTTCTAAAGACATAATATAGTTATATCATCTCATCCTGTTTACTTAGTCATCATATTTTGAATTATGTCATTATATCCGTGAATTATATCATTTCATCATGTTTCCATCGACGGCATGTTTGTGAATTATGGCATGCCAACCACTTTAATAGACACATCGTATAGTTATATCATGTCATCCTGTTTACATAGTCATCATATTTTGAAGTATGGCATTCTATCATGTTTAGTTAGCCATCATACATGTGAAGTTGTGTCATGCTATCCTGTTTAATTAGCCATCATATATGTGAAATTATGTCATGCTATTATGTTTGGTTAGACAACATAAATGTGAATTATTTCATGCCCTGTTTTCTTCCCTACTATCCATTGCACCTGTCTATCTTACAATGTATGTACATTCAATTACTTTTCTTGTTTATCAGCCATTTGAATTGGAGGGGGTGATGGCAGTATCTGTGGGAGTAAAAACACGGTCTTCAGAAAAGATCGTGCTACCGGTCGATGCAGATAGAACCACGGTAGTACTTTCCCAAGAACCAGCCCACCACACATAACCCAGACTCACGCAGATTGTACCCCTACCCAGTTGGACAGAGAACCAGCTACGCCCCTTCTAACCCCAACCCTAGCAGATAGTAACCCAGTTCCAGTTGACACAGCACCGTCTCCACCACAGAGCACCCAAACACGAGCAGTTAGTAAGGCGACTGCAGTGCCCAAAGCACGAGGACCACCACCCCGAACCCCAAGTCAACGCTTAAAGCAGAAGAAGAATTGTTCTCAAGTTAGGTTCCGTAGCTATGGTACATACTCCTTTGCTCTTGCAACACTGTATTTACTCATACCAACTAATTTCAAATTTGAAGGATGCAATTGAAACTCCAATGGCGCAACATGTATGTTTTAAACCTGTTTATTTAACGTGTTTGCTGTTGTAACTTGCTCTATGTTGATTTCAGTTTCAATTGAATAAAAAGTTATGTTCTCATGCCATGCACATTACAAGTGTTGTTATTGTTGTGCAGTTTCCCACACTTATATTCTATCTATGCTACTTTGTCTTAAATAGATATGATTTGAACTGTTTATCTTGATTTGGCAACATAAACTAGAATGATATAGACCATAAAGTGACCATACTACATAGATATATGTTTGTTTCTCTTTTAGAATGCGGATAAAATATTGGAGAAGAGTACCCCGTTATGCAATAGTAAAGGAAGTAATGCAGATAAGTTTCAAGATAGTGAGACATCCCTGTTGGTCTCGAAGAAAGCTGATAAAAACTATATTGAAGACACTGAGACAACCCCAAAGTCATGTCTTGATGTAGTGTTCGAGTTACTGGCTACTACTGCTGGCACCAGCTCTTCGAACTCGCTGCCTGAATTAGTTTGGCTTCTTGAGTATCAACTTCAAGTTGAAAGACATCGATCAGATTTTATGCGACAGGAAGCCGAAGGACTGAGGAAGTCCCTGCAGAATTCTGATGCATACTTTCTGGTGCAACAGCAAGTGCTGGAGGATTTAAGCGCCAAACAAGAGAAAGTTAGTAAGCTTGCTAAGCATCTTGCCAGCATTATGGGTACCCAGGATATTGTTTCTTGAGCTCTTCTGAAGTGGTTTCAGTTCTAGACTTGTTTTGTTGCAGTGTTTATTTGCACTGGTCGCCAACTTTGACAACCAGGGTATGTGATATGCGGCTTTGTTCCCTATATTTGCACTGGTGGCGAACTTTGATGCCCAGTGGATGTAATATGTGTAATAGTCATGATAGGGTAGCGTAAGTTGCTTGCTTATTTATTTCCTTGTTGTCTTGTTTATTTGTTTGCTTGTCGTCAGTGCAGTTCTTTTTCCGCGGTTTGCTAGTGGCCGCAATAACCTATTTTTAAAAACTAGGCCGCAATAACCATGGGCTACATATTTACTATAGTGACCCTGGGCCTTCTACGGGCCGTAGAAACAATGGGCCTTCTACGGGTCGTATCATCAATGGGCCTTCTACGGGCCGTACGATCGATTGGCCAAACATGGGCCAATAACAAACCACATTATGGGTTGTAAATGGGTTAGAGTTGGAATCGTCCGTTCATGGGCCGACCATAACGGTCGTCGTTAATCGGCCGTATTTGATGACGCTATGAAAGCGGCCCAACGGATTAACGGGCCACAAGCGGGCCGACTGTAACCACGGGCTGAATTTGGCCCACAAGCAGAAAGGGACAGTAACGGGCCATAAGTAACCGAATGCTGGAAATGAGCCCAAGAATAAATGGGCCCTGAGAAGGCCGAAAGATAACATGGGCTGGAAATGGCCCAATGGAATAATGGGCCGTTAATGGGTATAAAGTGATACGCTGTTCATTATGGGCCAGTTTCACCACGGGTCGTTAATGGGCCAAGAGTTACAAAGGGCCTCGTATGGGCCGAAAGACGTCATGGGCCATACATGGGCCGAAAGAACGGGTTGGAATCATATTGGATAGCCCAGATGATGCTACTGGGCCTAATTTGGATAGGCCATAACGGGCCCTGGGTTAGCGGGCTGTAAATGGGCTATATGCGAACAGGCCGTTAACAGGCTTTCCGTGGGCCGGCCCGCTACCTTTTGACCAAGTCAAACGGGCTGGCCTTTTCACAGGAATGGGCCTCTGTTGGGCCATGCCACGTGTCGATGTATCATAGGCGCCTTCGGTCCAATGAGTGGATGACATCTGTCCCAACGGTGAGCCGACACGTGTTTGCTTCAGCCAATGATGATTTTACACATGGAAAATCCCCATTGGTCGGGGCTGTTAACGGGTTATCGGATCCAAACTGGAACCCGATAGCTTAACGGCGACCCGTTATGATGGATGCCACATGTCGGTCACCCTTGACGAAAACACTTCTATGATGCGTGATTTATTGTCATGGAAGTGGACACTTCTGTGATGATAATTTTGGTAATGTCATGGAACACTTCTACGACAGCACAGGTATGACTATCTTGATTCTGTCATAAAATCGTCATGGATGTACATGCATGACAGAAAACGTGACCTACTGTGACAAACACATATCATCATAGAAGTGTATTTTTTTGTAGTGCTCCACCCAAGGGTTATCCCGTGTTTGAGCTTAAACAATTACCTGATACTTTGAAATATGCTTATCTTGATGAGAAAAAGATATATCATGTTATTATTAGTGCTAAGCTTTCAGAACATGAGGAAAAGAGATTACTAAAAGCTCTGAAGAAGCACCGTGCCGCTATTGGATATACTCTTGATGATCTTAAGGGCATTAGTCCCACTCTATGTCAGCACAAAATTAATATGGAGCCTGATGCTAAGCCGGTTGTTGATCATCAACGATGGTTGAATCCTAAGATGTAAGAAGTGGTAAGCAATGAAATATTAAAGCTTCTGGAAGCATGTATAATTTATCCTATTGCTGATAGTAGATGGGTAAGTCCCGTTCATTGTGTCCCTAAGAAGGGAGGTATTACTGTTGTTCCAAATGATAAGAATGAATTGATCCCACAAAGAATTGCTACAGGCTATAGAATGGTTATTGATTTCCGCAAATTAAAAAAGCTACTAGGAAAGACCATTACCCTCTACCTTTTATTGGCCAAATGCTAGAAAGACTATCAAAACATACACATTTTTGCTTTCTAGATGGTTATTCTGGTTTCTCTCAAATACCCGTGTCAAAAGAGGATCAAGAAAAGACTACTTTTACTTGCCCTTTCGGTACCTTTGCTTATAGATGTATGCCTTTTGGTTTATGCAATGCGCCTGCTACCTTTCAAAGATGTATGACTGCTATATTCTTTAACTTTTGTGAAAAGACTATTCAGGTTTTCATGGATGATTTTTCCGTTTACGGAACTTCTTTTGATGATTGCTTAAGCAACCTTGATCGAGTTTTGCAGAGATGTGAAGAAACTAATCTTGTCTTGAATTGGGAGAAGTGCCACTTTATGGTTAACGAAGGTATTATCTTGGGGCATAAAATCTCCGAAAGAGGTATTAAAGTTGATAAAGCTAAAGTTGACGCTATTGATAAAATGTTGTGTCCTAAAGATATCAAAGGTATAAGAAGTTTCCTTGGTCATGCTGGTTTCAATAGGAGGTTTATTAAATACTTCTCTAAAATTTCTAGGCCTCTCACCAATCTTTTGCAAAAAGATGTTCCATTTGTTTTTGATGATGATTGTGTAGAAGCATTTGAAATACTTAAGAAAGCCTTGATTTCTGCACCTATTGTTCAGCCACCTGATTGGAATCTAGCCTTTGAAATTAGTGTGATGCTAGTGATTATGCTGTTGGTGCTGTTCTAGGACAAATAGTTGATAAGAAATTAAATATTATTCATTATGCTAGTAAAACTCTAGACAGCACTCAAAGAAATTATGCTACTACTGAAAAAGAACTTTTAGCAGTTGTTTTTGCTTGTGATAAGTTCAGATCTTATATTGTTGATTCCAAAGAAACTGTTCACACCGATCATGCTACTATTAAATACCTTATGGAAAAGAAAGATGCTAAACCTAGAATTATTAGATGGGTTCTCTTGCTACAAGAATTTGATTTGCATATTATTGATAGAAAGGGTGTTGAGAACCCCGTAGCAGATAACTTGTCTATGTTAGAGAATGTTCTTGATGACCCACTACCTATTGATGATAGCTTTCCTGGTGAACAACTAGCTGTCATAAACGCTTCTCGTAGTGCTCCATGGTATGCTGTTTATGCTAATTACATTGTTGCTAAATTTTTACCACCTAGTTTCACATACGAGCAAAAGAAAAAGTTTTTCTATGATTTAAGACATTACTTCTGGGATGACCCACATCTTTATAAAGAAGGAGTAGATGGTGTTATTAGATGTTGTGTACCTGAGCATGAACAGGAACAGATCCTACGCAAGTGTCACTCTGAGGCTTATGGAGGACACCATGCTGGTGATAGAACTGCACACAAGGTATTACAATCTGGTTTTTATTGGCCTACTCTTTTTAAGGATGCTCATAAGTTTGTCTTGTCTTGTGATGAATTCCAAAGAATAGGTAATATTAGTAGACGTCATGAAATGCCTATAAATTATTCACTTGTTATTGAACCATTTGATGTTTGGGGCTTTGATTATATGGGACCTTTTCCTTCCTCTAATGGGTATACACGTATTCTAGTTGCTGTTGATTACGTTACTAAGTGGGTAGAAGCTATTCCAACTAGTAGTGTTGATCATAACACTTCTATTAAAATGTTAGAGAAGTTATTTCCCCGAGGTTTGGTGTCCCTAGATATTTACTGACTGATGGTGGTTCACACTTTATTCATGGTGCTTTCCATAAATTGCTTGCTTGATGTTAATCATAGAATTGCATCTCCTTATCATCCTCAGTCTAGTGGTCAAGTAGAATTGGGGAACCGAGAAATAAAGTTGATTTTGCAAAAGATTGCCAATAGATCTAGAAAGAATTGGTCCAAGAAACTGGATGATGCATTATGGGCTTATAGAACTGCTTATAAAAACCATATGGGTATGTCTCTGTATAAAATGGTTTATGGAAAAACATGTCACTTACCTATTGAACTAGAACATAAAGCTTAATTGGCAATTAAAGAGCTCAACTATGATTTCAAACTTGCTGGTGAAAAGAGGTTGTTTGACATTAGCTCTCTTGATGAATGGAGAACCCAAGCCTATATGAAAATGCCAAGTTGTTTAAAGAAAAAAATTAAAATATGGCATGATAAAAGGATTCAAAAGCGTGAGTTTAATGTAGGTGACCATGTCTTGCTATACAATTCTCGTTTAAGATTTTTTTGCAAGAAAACTTCTCTCTAAATGGGAAGGTCCTTACATTATCGAGGATGTTTATCATTCCGGTGCCATCAAGATCAACAACACCGAAGGCACCAACCTGAAGTTGGTAAACGGGCAAAGAATCAAACATTATATCTCAGGTACTCCCATAAATGTTGAGACAAATATTATTAATACCATAACACCGGAGGAGTACATAAGGGAGACTTTCCAGAACGTTTCAGACTCTTAAAAGGAATAGGTATGTGGTATGGTAAGTAAACTGATGACCCACAAGTATAGGGGATCTATCGTAGTCCTTTCGATAAGCAAGAGTGTCAAACCCAACGAGGAGCTGAAGGAAATGACAAGTAGTTTTCACTAAGGTATTCTCTGCAAGTACTGAAATTATCGGTAACAGATAGTTTTATGATAAGGTAATTCATAACGGGTAACAAGTAACAAAAGTAAACAAGGTGCAGCAAGGTGGCCCAATCCTTTTTGTAGCAAAGGACAAGCCTGGACAAACGCTTATATAAAGGAAAGCGTTCCCGAGGACACATGGGAATTATCGTCAAGCTAGTTTTCATCATGCTCATATGATTCGCGTTCGTTACTTTGATAATTTGATATGTGGGTGGACCGGTGCTTGGGTACTGCCCTTCCTTGGACAAGCATCCCACTTATGATTAACCCCTCTCGCAAGCATCTGCAACTACGAAAGAAGAATTAAGGTAAACCTAACCATAGCATGAAACATATGGATCCAAATCAGCCCCTTACGAAGCAACGCATAAACTAGGGTTTAAGCTTCTGTCACTCTAGCAACCCATCATCTACTTATTACTTCCCAATGCCTTCCCCTAGGTCCAAACAATGGTGAAGTGTCATGTAGTCGACGTTCACATAACACCACTAGAGGAAAGACAACATACATCTCATCAAAATATCGAACGAATACCAAATTCACATGACTACTTATAACAAGACTTCTCCCATGTCCTCAGGAACAAACGTAACTACTCACAAATCATATTCATGTTCATAATCAGAGGGGTATTAATGTGCATAAAGGATCTGAACATATAATCTTCCATCGAATAAACCAACTAGCATCAACTACAAGGTGTAATCAACACTACTAGCAACCCACAGGTACCAATCTGAGGTTTTGAGACAAAGATCGGATACAAGAGACGAACTAGGGTTTGAGAGGAGATGGTGCTGGTGAACATGTTGATGGAGATTGACCCCCTCCCGATGACAGGATTGATGGTGATGACGATGGTGACGATTTCCCCCTCCCGGAGGGATGTTTCCCCGACAGAACAGCTCCGTCGGAGCCCTTGATTGGTTCCGCCAAGGTTCCGCCTCAAGAAGGCGATGCTTCGTCCCAAAAGCTTCCTTCTGATTTTTACCAGGGCAAAAGACACCTTATACCAGAAGATGGGTATCGGGGGGCTTCCAGGTGGCCCACGAGGCAGCGGGCCGTGCCCCGGGGGTAGGGCGCGCCCTCCAGCCTCGTGGACAGTGGGTGGACCCCCTCTGGTGCTTTCTTCGCCCAATATTTTTAATATATTCCAAAACTGACTTTCGTGGAGTTTCAAGACTTTTGGAGTTGTGCAGAATAGGTCTCTGATATTTGCTCCTTTTCCAGCCCAGAATTCCAGCTGTCGGCATTCTCCCTCTTCATGTAAACCTTGTAAAATAAGAGAGAAAAGGCATAAGTATTGTGACATAATGTGTAGTAACAGCCCATAATGCAATAAATATCGATATAAAAGCATGATGCAAAATGTACGTACCAACTCCCCCAAGCTTAGACCTCGCTTGTCCTCAAGCGGAAGCCGATATCGAAAAATATGTCCACATGTTTAGAGATAGAGGTGTCGATAAAATAAAATACGGACATGAGGGCATCATGATCATTCTTAGAATAGCAACATATATATATATATATATATATATTGTCATATGATTCTTATGCTGAAGTAACAATCTATTCACAATGTAAAGTATGAGTCAGAAACTTCATCGAAAACTAACAAACTATGATCTCAGTCATTGAAGCAATTGCAATTTATCATAACATCGGAAAGAGTCCATATAAGAGCTTTTCAGCAAGTACACATACTCAACTATCATTTAGTCTTTCACAATTGCTAACACTCACGCAATACTTATGGGTATGAAGTTTTAATCGGACACAAAGAAAGATAGGGGCTTATAGTTTTGCCTCCCAACCTTTTACCTCAAGGGTAACATCAACAATAATGCTTTATGAAAACCCACATCCAATTGGATATATATATCAGGATCTTTCCAACACATAGTGCTTGCCAAAGGATAAAGTGTAAAAAGGAAAAGTGAAGATCACCATGACTCTTGTATAAGGTATAAGACAAAAATAAAATATAGGCCCTTCGCAGAGGGAAGAAGAGGTTGTCATGTACTTTTATGGTTGGATGCACAAAATCTTAATGCAAAAGAACGTCACTTTATATTGCCACTTGTGATAGGGACCTTTATTATGCAGTCTGTCGCTTTTATTTCTTCCATATCACAAGCTCGTATAAAGCTTATTTTCTCCACACTAATAGATCATACATATTTAGAGAGCAATTTTTATTGCTTGCAACAATGACAACTTACTTGAAGGGTCTTACTCAATCCATAGGTAGATATGGTGGACTCTCATGGCAAAACTGGGTTTAAGGATATTTGGAAGCACAAGTAGTATCTCTACTTGGTGCAAAGAATTTGGCTAGCATGAGGGGGAAAGGCAAGCTCAACATGTTGGATGATCCATGACAATATAATTTATTTCGGATATAAGAAAACATAACCCATTACGTTGTCTTCCTTGTCCAACATCAACTTTTTAGCATGTCATATTTTAATGAGTGCTCACAATCATAAAAGATGTCCAAGATAGTATATTTATATGTGAAAACCTCTCTTTCTTTATTACTTCCTATTAATTGCAACGATGACCAAAACTATGTTTGTCAACTCTCAACAACTTTTATTCATCATACTTTTATATGTGAAGACATTACTCTCCATAAAGATCAATATGATCTCTTTATTTCTTTTTATTCTTTCTTTTTCTTTTATTCCCTCAAGATCATAGCAAGATAACCAAGCCCTCGACTCAAGACTAATCTTTATTATATATAGCTCACGAACTCGATTACATAGATAAGGATCAACACAAAAACTCAAAGCTAGATCATACTAAACTTTATTCTACTAGATCAAGATATAACCAAAAGGATCGAACTAAGAAAAACGGTAAAGATAGAAGTGTGATGGTGATACGATACCGGGGCACCTCCCCCAAGCTTGGCAGTTGCCAAGGGGAGTGCCCATACCCATGTATTTATGTCTCTTTCTTCGGAGGTAGTGATGTGATATTTTTGGCGATGATGCCCCTTAGGATACGGTTCTCTTCCTCGAGCTTATTGTCTTGCTGCTTAAGATCCATTGTTTCCTTCTGGAGTTTACCCGCGACGGCTAAAGCTTCTTTCACCCATGGATGTTGCATAGCTGCGGGAGAACAAGTAACACTCTTTTTCATATTTTCATAAGAAAGAAATCTAGCATTGGGAGGATGACCGAATTTGGAATTGCTGAGCTCTGGAGTTCCTCCGTCATAAATCTGGCTTGGAGACGAGAGGTAACTTCTTGATCTTCCTCCATGGCATCTATCCTTTTCAAGTCGGCCTCCATCTCTTCCTCAGTGGATGGCCCAAAGTAATCGACATCGTTGTTTGCTTTTGGCCACGGTGTCGGGTGAGATACCCGGCTCTCCCCGACTAACTCTTGAGAAGACATCTTGATCTAATCTGCGGCATAAAAAACTCAAAACAAAAACAGAGGATTTTGTCGTGGTACGGTGGTCAAAACCTTCGGGAGATCATATAATGAATTTTTGCCGACCAAAAGAAGTATCATGCAAGAAAACGGAGTCCGGAGGGCACACGAGGTGTCCACAAGGCAGGGGGCGCTCCCAGGGGGTAGGGCGCTCCCTCCACCCTCGTGGATGCCTCGTGTCCCTTTCGGACTACTTCTTATTTTCCTGTTTTTTTTAATATTCCAAAATGGAGAAAAATTGCTATTAGAACTGTTTTGGAGTCAGTTTACTTATAGTACCACATACCTATTCCTTTTCGGAGTTTGAAACATTCTGGAAAGTGTCCCTTATGTACTCCTCCAGGGTTACGGTGTCAATAACATTGGTTTCAACATTTATGGGATTACCTGAGATATAATGTTTGATTCTTTGACCGTTTACCACCTTCGGATTTGTGCCTTCGAAGTTGTTGATTTTTATGGCACCGGAACGATAGGCCTCCTCATAACGTAAGGACCTTCCCATTTAGAGAGGAGTTTTCCTGCAAAAAATCTTAAACAAGAGTTGTATAACAAAACATAATCACCTACATTAAACTCACGCTTTTGTATCCTTTTGTCATGCCATCTTTTAACTTTTTATTTAAACAATTTGGCATTCTCACAGGCCTGGGTTCTCCACTCATCAAGTGAGCTAATGTCAAATAGTCTCTTCTCACCGGCAAGTTTGAAATCATAATTGAGCTCTTTAATGGACCAATATGCCTTATGTTCTAGTTCGAGAGGTAAGTGACATGCTTTTCCATAAACCATTTTATACTTGGACATACCCATAGGATTTTTATATGCAGTTCTATAGGCCCATAATGCATCATCAAGTTTCTTGGACCAATTCTTTCTAGATCTATTAACAGTCTTTTGCAAAATTAATTTAATCTCTCTATTACTCAGTTCTACTTGACCACTAGACTGTGGGTGGTATGGAGATGCAATTCTATGAATAACATCATACTTAGCAAGCATTTTATGGAAAGCACCATCAACAAAATGTGAACCACCTTCAGTCGTTAAGTATCTAGGGACTCCAAACCTCAGAAAAATAACTTCTTTAAGCATCTTAATGGAGGTGTTATGATCAACACTACTAGTTGGAATAGCTTCTACCCACTTAGTAACGTAATCAACAGCGACTAAAATATGTGTATACCCATTAGAGGAAGGAAACGGTCCCATATAATCAAAGCCCCAAACATCAAATGGTTCAATAACAAGTGAATAGTTCATAGGCATTTCTTGACGTCTACTAATATTACCAATTCTTTGACATTCATCACAAGACAAGACAAACTTACGGGCATCTTTGAAAAGAGTAGGCCAATAAAAACCGGATTGCAATACCTTATGTGCAGTTCTATCTCCAGCGTGGTGTCCTCCATATTCCTCGGAGTGACACTTGCGTAGGATCTGTTCTTGTTCATGCTCAGTTACACAACGTCTAATAACACCATCTACTCCTTCTTTATAAAGGTGTGGGTCATCCCAAAAGTAATGTCTTAAATCATAGAAAAACTTTTTCTTTTGCTCGTATGTGAAACTAGGTGGTATAAATTTAGCAACAATGTAATTAGCATAATCAGCATACCATGGAGCAGTACGAGAAGGATTTATGACAACCAATTGTTCATCGGGAAAGCTATCATGAATAGGTAGTGGGTCATCAAGAACATTCTCTAACCTAGACAAGTTGTCTGCAACGGGGTTCTCAGCTCCCTTTCTATCAATAATGTGCAAATCAAATTCTTGTAGCAAGAGAACCCATCTAATAAGTCTAGGTTTAGCATCTTTCTTTTCCATAAGATATTTAATAGCAGCATGATCAGTGTGAACAGTTACTGTAGAATCAACAATATAAGGTCTGAACTTATCACAAGCAAATACAACTGCTAAAAATTATTTTTCAGTAGTAGCATAATTTCTCTGGGCAGTGTCTAGAGTTTTACTAGCATATTGGGTAACATTTAATTTCGTATCAACTCTTTGTCCTACAACAGCACCTACATCATAATCACTAGCATAACACATAATTTCAAAGGGTAAATTCCAATCAGGTGGCTAAACAATAGGTGCAGAAATCAAGGCTTTCTTAAGTATTTCAAATGCTTCTACACAATCATCATCAAAAACAAATGGAACATCTTTTTGCAAAAGATTGGTGAGAGGCCTAGAAATTTAGAGAAGTCTTTAATAAACCTCCTATTGAAACCAGCATGACCAAGGAAACTCTTATACCTTTGATATCTTTAGGACACGGAATTTTTTCAATAGCGTCAACTTTAGCTTTATCAACTTCAATACCTCTTTTGGAGATTTTATGCCCCAAGACAATACCTTCGTTAACCATAAAGTGGCACTTCTCCCAATTCAAGACAAGATTAGTTTCTTCACATCTCTGCAAAACTCGATCAAGGTTGCTTAAGCAATCATCAAAAGAAGTTCCGTAAACGGAAAAATCATCCATGAAAACCTCAACAGTATTTTCACAAAAGTTAAAGAATATAGCAGTCATACATCTTTGAAAGGTAGCAGGTGCATTGCATAAACCAAAAGGCATGCGTCTATAAGCAAAGGTACCGAAAGGGCAAGTAAAAGTAGTCTTTTTGTAACATCCCAAATTTTCAATTTGGAATGTTTTACAATTATTAGCTAAGCATCTATGCATTTTGATTGAAATTGAGTGGCATTTGAAAATTTCAGAGGCAGTTGAGTTTTTGTTGTGAATGTGAACTTGATTTGGCATTGAAATTTATTTCAAATATCCCTGACAAATACTTGATCAAAAGTATGAGAGGAGCTAACATGACACTCCAAAATGTCAGAAGAAATTAATGCCAAAAGTTTCGAATTCAAATTTGAGTTTTATTTGAATTTCCAAAAAAAATGTTTTTTATAAAGTTTCTTGTTCGCCTTTGAAAAAAATTCACGTTGTAGGATTTATTTTTTTGATTTTATTAATATATATATATGTCCTATATAAAAATACTATAGGTTTTTCTATATTTAGTTTTATCTCTTTGTGGTAATTCAAAAAAAATTAGGAAAAAGACCCAGGCGCAAGCCAGGCCAACCGGCCCAGCCGGCCACCCGACGCGGCCCACCAGCGCGCCAGCCAGCCAGCTCCACCAGCGCCCGACGCCCGAGCCGACTTCGCTTCGGTAGCCCACTCACCTCCACCCCACTCTCTCTCGCTGACGCGCCGGCCCCACCCCTTCTCGTTTCCCCTCGCCCACGTCTCGCCGCGCTAGAGCGCGACCGCCGCCGCCCGTCACCGCGATCTTCTCGGGATCGCAATCCCGCGTCGCCCCTCGCCCAAGACTACGCCCTATAAAAGGCCAAGCCCCTCCTCTCTCGAACCCCTTAAACCCTACGCCCGAAACCCACCAGAGCCGTCGCCCTCTCCGTTCGCATCTCGCCGCCGCCACCTCGGTTCGCCGCCACTTACGCCGCCGGTGAGCACCCCCCTGCCCATCCATGCTACTCCACCTGCACCGCCACTTCATCGCGCACCCCCCTGACATCCTCTCGTCGCCCAGGAACCACCGGAGCCCTCGTCCCCGAGCTTGGCCGCCGCTCGCCGGAGCTGCACCTCACCAGGGAGCTGCCGCTGTTGCCCTCGTCGTCTCAGTCACCTCTGAGCTCCAGCGACTCCACCACCGTCTCCGCCTCGCTCCGCCGCATCGCCCCGACATCACCGTCGTCGCCCCGGACCACCGGAACCCCTCCGCCACCGACGCCCGAGTCGCCGCCGTCGTCTCCGTCCGTCGCCGCCGTCCGCTGTAAGCCCGAGCCCCCTCCATCGTTGGATCTTGCATGTACGGCTTAGATTAGATCCGCGAAGGGTTAGCTTATTTTCAATAAATCGGTTTAGTTTATGGTTTATTTCCGGTTTAGTTCCTGGTTTAGACAGACCGGTCCGATCGGTTTATTCTGCTGAGCCCGTATACGTTTCAGTTAAAGATCGCTCGCGCGTTAGATAGTATTAGAGCGCTCACTATTTCGGCCCGTTAGCGCCTTAGTTGTTTTTTTATTTAATTTTCGTTTCTGTTTTTAACAGAATAGTTCCAATTTTGTTAAATCTATATCTCTTAGGTTATTTAATGTTTTTAGTTGATTCTTTTTTTGTTAGTTTAAAAATTTCCTACAGTTTCTGCAGAAAATAGATTCGGCCATGTTTTAGTTTTTTTAAAAATTGTTTATATTAGTTTTAGTCAGAATAGTATTTTTGCTATAAATTGAGCTAGGATTAATTTTTTTAGTGATTCTTTTTGTAACTGCTTTGTTTTGACCTTGCCTAGCAGTAGGATTTTATTTGGGTATTTTTAGTCTTTATTAAAAATAGTTTTTACGCGAAAACAAGCTTTTCTAGTTTTTTTTAGCTTGCTGCTGTTTTCTGTTGTTCTAGTTATTTTTAAAATTTTATTTTTACCTCTGTTATAATTTATTTTAAATTAGTTTCAGTAGTTTTAGAACGTGAACTTTTATTTACAGAAAAAGAAAATGTTTTTTTCTTCTCCTGCTAGTTGTTGGCTTGTAGCTCAATCGGTTTTCTTTGGTTTTGGTTTGATTGCTTTTGTGTGATTTATGTTAGCTTGCTGTTATGTTAATGCGATTGCATGTTATATGCTTATATGATTATTCTTTGCTTCGATAGAATTTCCAGAGTGTGAAGCCTGCTATTTCGAGTCGCTAGCTTTCGAAGACCGTCAGCCAGGCAAGTCATTTGATCATGTTTTACAATACCTATGATTTTGTTGCATTAGAATTATTCCTCCCCACCATGCATGCAGTAGGAGAATTTTTAGTTATGTTCTTGAGTAGTATCATGAGGTAGGATGAACCCAATTCCCCTTGTTACCATTGCCCGGGACGATGTAGTTTATTTTGCTATGCTCGTAGACGGGGTTGGTTGAGAGATTCATAAGGGAGATGTGAGACTCAAGATGGTGACAACCCCATGACTTCAAGCTCAAGATGGACTTCAAATTCACTACTGGTTGGAGGACGGTTGACGGGCACCCTGGAGAAACCAGCGGATGGTCGGGATGCATGGAGAAGCGTCATGACATCTTGCGGAAAGCTTCACCCAGCCACGAAGAGACGGATGGATACACCTTGACCGGAAGCTTACCTGTGCAGCCGCAAGCCATTATGGGCTCTGGCTGGGTTGACCTTACGCGTGACTCTAGATGGACGGTGCCAGCAGATGTAGAAGAACGGTAGGACATGGATGGGCACCGGCAGTGCCCAGAGAAACTCTACGGAAGACCTTGTTTCGTTCATCCCGTCTTCAAACACCAGGCAGTGCAAAGACTTAAAGGAGGGAACGATTCTTGCGGGTAAAGTGCACAAGACTCTGCAGAGTAGCAACCTAATCGATTAGCCGTGTCCCCGGTTACGGACAAATGAGCCTCTGGAATTGGAGTATTTAGGAAATCTCAACACCGAACTTAATAAATTAATTGAGGGGTTATTTAATATTTGGGAATGAGACATTGGTTGGCAGAACCATCTCAATAACAATCAACATTTTGTAGTAATTGCAAGCAAGTCCTTTTGTTATAGGAAAAATTGGCCTTTTCACAAAACAATGAAACTTAGAGCCCCACAGCCAAATTGCATATAGTATTAGTAATTTTATTGTTGTTCTCTCTTCATGACTTGCCAGCATATTCAAAAATGCTGACCTACACAGCTGCAACGTCTTATGTTGCAGAGGAGTTTTCCGATCAGGAGTGAGGCTACGATCCACGCTTGGCGATTGCCCTATGGAGTCGGATGGACTCGCTATTCGTCTACGCTTCTGCAGCTTTATCTAGTTTATTTCTCATGAGTTGGCCTTCGGCCGAATTTATTATCTTGTAATAAAGACTCGATATGAGAATCGTGTAATAAATTCAGGTGTGATTGAACTTTGAATCTTTTCATCAATGTACTATGTGTGCCAGCATGATCTTGGGATGGTACAGCTACACAGATACTTGACCGATTTCGGGTCGGGTCGCTACAGAGATGGTATTCAGAGCACACGCTGACCGTAGGACGTAACCCCTAGGATCGGAAAGCCATAGGAAGAGACTATTTTATTTTATATCCTTATCATTCCGTAATTCTCCCCTGTTCATTTCTGACTTCTCTCCGATTTTCAACATTCTAGATGGCCGCCGAGTTCACCCCAGTTCTGCTACCGGAGTTTTGCCAGCCAGATGAGACGATGCTTCTCGGCAAGAAGCTGGTTCAGATCGTGAAGAAGCTGAAGATTGCTCTGCCCTCAATCACCGGGAAGCCTACCAATGCACTTCCGATGGATACCCGCTACAGGATTAAGGTGCACATTCTAGGGAGGACCTTCAGAGGACATTCAGAGCCCATTGACTTTGAGTTTACCGATTTCACTTGGATCCTCGGAAGAGACATGGCGATTTATCGTGCACTTGGACATCTCCAAGAAGAGTACAGGGCCGAGCTCGACCCATCAGACCTCGCCATGATTTCTCGCAGAGCTAGGAATGGAGATATCATCCGTACCATAGAGGACGACTCCATTCTTTCATATGTCCAAGACTTGGAGAGTCTCATCAGGAACCGGGAAATCCAGACGCGCTGAAACTCGAAGGTACACAGGAGGCTGTTGTTCCATGAACTGGAACTGGAGGAGAAAGCACGCGCGGACTTCCTTGAACATGAAGAAGAAGTCAAGGATTTTATGGATAGAATTGAGGACCGGGATAAATATATTGCCACACTGGAGGAGAAGATGGACCTGGGAGAAGACCTTTTTCCGAGTGGAGATGATGGACCCCTCGTGAGAGATGACCAGGATTATGAAGAGAGCTCCACCGAAGGAAGCCACAAGAGGAGACGCCGCTCTAGAGGACGACGCACCAGAGGACGCCGCACCGGAGGACGCAAGGATAATTGATGAAGACATTTAGTCGACCGCCATGTTATATTTTTTTAGTCGATCAGTTAGGCCGTTATTTTCGATTAGTCGCGAGATTTTGTAATCCGAGATGGAACCTTGTTTGAGATGAATGAATAAATGATTGGTGTGATTATGATTGTGCATTCATATGGGTAGTGCTATTTTCTCATTAGACCCTTGTTCTATTCTAATTTCTCATCCACTCCAAAAAACCAGATGCCTCCGAGACGTGACCCCGGTTTCAACTTTCCGCCGGAGCTCACCCAGCTGATCCAGCAGCAGAATGCCCTGATGCAGATGCTCATCCAGAACCAGAACAACAACAACAACAACAACAACAACAACAACAACAATCCACCGCCACCACCCCTGTTGACAACTTGACCCGCTTCCTAAGGCTGAATCCGCCAGTGTTCTCTAGCAGCACTGAGCCAATTGTAGCCGATGATTGGCTCCGCAAGGTCGGAAGGGAGTTAGTCGCTGCTGGGTGCACAGATGCAGAGAAGGTGCGCTTTACCGCACATCAGCTTGATGGACCTGCAGCCTCTTGGTGGGAGAACTACACCGCCACTTATCAGGTCACCACCATGACATGGGATCAGTTCCAGCAGGCTTTCCACACCGCTCATGTCTCAGCTGGAGCCATGAGTCTGAAGAAGCGTGAGTTCCGCAACTTACGCCAGGGGAACCGTACTGTGGGGCAGTACGTGGATGAGTTCAGCAAATTATCTCGCTATGCCCCAGATGATGCGGCCACAGATGCCGCAAAACAAGAGAAGTTTCTTGAGGGACTCAATGATGAGCTAGGAATGCAGCTAATGGTGGCTACCTTCAACAACTACCAGGAGCTGGTAGACAAGGCCACCATACTTGAAGGCAAGCAGCAGCAGATTGATAGCCGCAAGCGGAAATATGGCCAGGGAAAGTACAACCCCGGAGCTCAGTAGAAGCCCCGCTATGCCCCATACACGGGAGGACATACCCATCACATCCATGGAGGACATAATCATGGAGGACATAACCATGGAGGGAATGGGAACAATCGCAACCACGACAACAACTCCAAGTCAGGCAATGGAGGCAATGGCAACCAGCACCGTCCTGCTCCGGCTCAGAAGGATCTAAGTCATATCACCTGTTTCAAGTGCCGAAAGACAGGACACTATGCCACCGATTGTCCGGAGGCCAAGCAGAGGAATGGAAACGGCAACGGCAATGGAAGCTCAGCAAAGAAGCCCAACCCTTTTCCTCGTGCTCAGGTGAATCACCTTGACGTGGAGGACGTCTATGATCAACCAGACACTGTGGTTGGTAAGTTTTTATTAAATTCACATCCAATATTGGTACTCTTTGATTCCGGTGCAACGCATTCATTCATATCAAGGGTAGTTGTGGAAAATTAGGGGTTGCCCACTAGAACCCTTAGAACCCCGCTTCAGGTCACTTCCCCAGGAGGAGAGATGACGGCAGGCTTAGACTGTCATTCGACCCTCAGCATCGGAAACCATGATTTTCCCGCAGACCTCATAGTATTGGAATCCCAGGGATTGGACGTAATCCTAGGCATGGATTGGTTGACCAAGTTTGAAGGAAACATCGACTGTGCCCGCAAGACACTTTTGCTCACCACCCCAGAGCAGAAGAGGATCAAGTATGTATCCAGACGCACACCAATGAAGAATCGGGTGAATTCCCTCACGGGAGTTGTTCAGGAGGAAGCGCCCGTAGTGCAAGATTTTCCCGATGTGTTTCCAGAGGAATTACCAGGAATGCCACCGGACAGAGACATTGAGTTTTTGATTGAGTTATTGCCCGGCACAGCCCCAATATCCAAGAGACCCTATCGGATGCCCCCGAATGATTTGGAAGAGATCAAGAAGCAAATTAAGGAGCTATTGGAGAAGGGATATATTCGGCCAAGCTCGTCACCTTGGGGAGCCCCAGTTCTTTTGGTAGAGAAGAAGGATGGAACCCTGAGAATGATTGTGGATTATCGTTCATTGAACGATGTGACCATCAAGAACAAGTAACCTCTGCCGATGATTAATGATTTATTTGATCAGCTAGTTGGAGCCAAGGTATTCTCCAAGATCGATCTTCGATCAGGGTATCATCAGTTGAAGATTCGTGAACAGTATATACCCAAAACAGCTTTCACCACCAGGTATGGTTTATATGAGTATACCGTCATGTCATTCGGATTGACTAATGCCCCTGCGTATTTCATGAGCATGATGAACAAGGTGTTTATGGAATATCTGGACAAGTTTGTCGTGGTGTTCATCAATGACATATTGGTTTTCTCCAAGAGCGAGGAAGAGCATAAGGAACATCTGCATCTAGTTCTGGATAAACTCCGAGAACATCAGTTATATGCCAAGTTCAGCAAATGTGAATTTTGGCTGAAGGAAGTCGGATTCCTCGGACATGTTATTTCAGGAGAAGGAATAGCAGTCGACCCCACCAAGGTCGAATCGGTCACCAACTAGCAGTCCCCCACCTCAGTCAAGGAGATCCGCAGTTTTCTCGGACTCGCAGGATATTATCGGAGGTTTATTGAGAATTTCTCCAAGATTGCCAAGCCCATGACTGAGCTGTTGAAGATGGAAGCCAAGTACATTTGGACCGAGGATTGTGAAGCCAGTTCTCAGGAGCTGAAGAAACGTCTGGTTACAGCCCCAGTGCTCATTTTGCCAGACATACACAAGGATTACCAGGTATATTGTGATGCTTCTCGTCAAGGACTCGGAGGAGTGCTCATGCAGGAAGGAAAAGTTGTAGCTTATACCTCCAGACAGCTACGACCTCACGAGATGAATTATGCCACACATGATTTGGAGTTAGCAGCCGTAGTGCACGCACTCAAGACCTGGAGACATTTCCTTGCCGGAAACAGTTGTGATGTTTACACGGATCATAAGAGCCTGAAGTATATTTTCACGCAGAAGGAATTGAACCTCAGGCAGAGGAGATGGCTTGAATTGATCAAGGACTACGACATGAGATTGCATTATCACCCAGGGAAGGCAAATGTTGTAGAAGATGCCTTGAGCCGTAAAAGTTATGTGAACACCCTCATAGCTGGAGGATTACCTCAGGAATTAGCCGACGATCTCAGAGAGCTCCGACTGGAGATAGTACCGAGAGGATTTGTCGCCACCTTGGATATACAGTCCACTCTGACCAAAAGAATCCGTGAAGCCCAGAAGGCAGACAAGGAAATTGCAGAGATAAAGGAAAAGATGAGTAACGGAAAGGCTAAAGGTTTTCGTGAAGATGAGCATGGAACTTTATGGTTTGAGGATCGCATCTATGTGCCTAATGACCCAGAGGTCAGGAAGTTAATTCTTCAGGAGGCCCATGATTCACCGTACTCGATTCACCCAGGCAACACCAAGATGTATCTAGATTTGAAGGAAAGTTTCTGGTGGACAGGTATGAAGAAGGATATTGCCGAGTACGTAGCAGTATGCGATGTTTGTCAGCGAGTAAAGGCGGAACATCAGAAGCTGGCAGGGTTACTTCAACCTTTGCCGATACCCGAGTGGAAATGGGAAAAACATGGAATGGTTTTATCACAGGATTACCAAGGACCCGTTCAGGTTATGATTCTATCTGGGTAGTGGTTGATCACTTGACCAAGGTAGCTCATTTCATTCCCGTGAAGACCACATATACCAGCGCTAAGTTAGCCAAGATATACATGATCAGGATCGTATGTCTGCATGGAGTTCCGAGGAGTATCGTGTCAGATAGAGGAACGCAATTTACCTCAAAGTTTTGGAATCAGTTGCATGAAACTTTGGGTACGAGGCTGGAGTTCAGTACAGCTTTTCATCCGCAGACAGATGGATAGACCGAGAGAGTCAACCAGATTCTGGAGGACATGTTGAGAGCTTGCGCACTAGACTATGGATCTAGCTGGGATGACAATCTGCCATACGCAGAGTTCTCGTACAACAACAGCTATCAGACCAGTCTGAAGATGGCCCCTTTCGAAGCTCTATACAGAAGGAGGTGTAGAACACCATTGCTGTGGGATGGTGTTGGAGACCGAAAACTTTTTGGTCCCGATATTATCAGAGACTCCGAAGAGAAGGTCAAGTTGATTCGAGATAGACTCAAGATAGCCCAGTCGAGACAGAAGAGTTATGCCGACAGTAAACGCAAGGAGATAACATATGAAGTTGGAGACCGAGAATATCTCTGTGTGTCCCCACTTCGAGGAATCAAGAGGTTCGGTGTTAAAGGAAAGTTAGCACCCCGGTTTATAGGCCCCTACAAAATCCTCGAACGCAGAGAAGAAGTTGCATACAAGCTAGAATTGCCAGAAGGATTGTCAGGAGTTCACGATGTCTTCCATGTTTCCCAGCTGAAGAAATGCCATGCTGAGATGGCTGATATTCCTTTGAGAGACACAGTGCCCCTAGAGGCCATATAGCTCGACAGTGATCTGACTTATGAGCAGAAACCCGTCAGAATTCTCGAGACTACGAACAGAGTTACCCATAGCAAGATCATCAAGTTTTGCAAGGTTCTGTGGAGTCATCATTCCGAGGAGGAAGCCACCTGGGAGCGAGAAGAAGATCTCCGCCGAGACCACCCGCACCTATTTGCTAGCAAACCCGAATCTCGAGGGTGAGATTCATCTTAAGGTGGGTAGGTTTGTAACATCCCAAATTTTCAATTTGGAATGTTTTACAATTATTAGTTAAGCATCTATGCATTTTGATTGAAATTTAGTGGCATTTGAAAATTTCAGAGGCAGTTGAGTTTTTGTTGTGAATGTGAACTTGATTTGGCATTGAAATTTATTTCAAATATCCCTGACAAATACTTGATCAAAAGTATGAGAGGAGCTAGCATGACACTCCAAAATGTCAGAAGAAATTAATGCCAAAAGTTTCGAATTCAAATTTGAGTTTTATTTGAATTTCCAAAAAAATTGTTTTTTATAAAGTTTCTTGTTCGCCTCTGAAAAATGTTCACGTTGTAGGATTTATTTTTCTGATTTTATTGATATATATATGTCCTATATAAAAATACTATAGGTTTTTCTATATTTAGTTTTATCTCTCTGTGGTAATTCAAAAAAATTTAGGAAAAAGACCCAGGCGCAAGCCAGGCCAACCGGCCCAGCCGGCCACCAGACGCGGCCCACCAGCGCGCCAGCCTGCCTGCTCCACCAGCGCCCGATGCCCGAGCCTCCTTCGCTTCGGTCGCCCGCTCGCCTCCACCCCACTCTCTCTCGCTGACGCGTCGGCCCCACCCCTTCTCGTTTCCCCTCACCCACGTCTCGCCGCGCTAGAGCGCGACCGCCGCCGCCCGTCACCGCGATCTTCTCGGGATCGCAATCCCGCGTCGCCCCTCGCCCAAGACTACGCCCTATAAAAGGCCAAGCCCCTCCTCTCTCGAACCCCTTAAACCCTACGCCCGAAACCCACCAGAGCCGTCGCCCTCTCCGTTCGCATCTCGCTGCCGCCACCTCGGTTCGCCGCCACACGCCGCCAGTGAGCACCCCCTTCCCATCCATGCTACTCCACCCGCACCGCCACTTCATCGCGCACCCCTCTAACATCCTCTCGTCGCCCAGGAACCGCCGGAGCCGGAGCCCCCAAGCTTGACCGCCACTCGCCGAAGCTGCAGCTCACCAGGGAGCCGCCGCCGTTGCCATCGTCGTCTCAGTCACCTCCGAGCTCCAGCGACTCCACCACCGTCTCCGCCTCGCTCCGCCGCATCGCCCCGACGTCACCGCCGTCGCCCCGGACCACCGGAACCCCTCCGCCACCAACGCCCGAGTCGCCGCCGTCGTCTCCGTCCGCTGTAAGCCCGAGCCCCCTCCATCGTTGGATCTCGCATGTACGGCTTAGATTAGATCCGCGAAGGGTTAGGTTATTTTCAATAGATCGGTTTAGTTTATGGTTTATTTCCGGTTTAGTTCCTAGTTTAGACAGACCAGTCCGATCGGTTTATTCTGCTGAGCCCGTATATGTTTCAGTTAAAGACCGCTCGCGCGTTAGATAGTATTAGAGCGCTCACTGTTTCGGCCCGTTCGCGCCTTAGTTGTTTTTTTTTGTTTAATTTTCGTTTCTGTTTTTAACAGAATAGTTCCAATTTTGTAAAATCTATATCTCTTAGGTTATTTAATGTTTTTAGTTGATTCTTTTTTTTAGTTTAAAAATTTCCTATAGTTTCTGTAGAAAATAGATTCGGCCATGTTTTAGTTTTTAAAAAAATTGTTTGTATTAGTTTTAGTCAGAATAGTATTTCTGCTATAAATTGAGCTAGGATTAATTTTTTTTAGTGATTCTTTTTGTAACTGCTTTGTTTTGACCTTGCCTAGCAGTACGATTTTATTTGGGTATTTTTAGTCTTTATTAAAAATAGTTTTTATGCGAAAACAAGCTTTTCTAGTTTTTTTAGCTTGCTGCTGTTTTCTGTTGTTCTATTTATTTTTAAAATTTTATTTTTACCTCTGTTATAAGTTATTTTAGATTAGTTTATGTAGTTTTAGAACGTGAACTTTTATTTACAGAAAAAGAAAATGTTTTTTTCTTCTCTTGCTAGTTGTCGGCTTGTAGTTCAATTGGTTTTCTTTGGTTTTGGTTTGATTGCTTTTGTGTGATTTATGTTAGCTTGCTGTTGTGTTAATGCGATTGCATGTTTGTATGCTTATATGATTATTGTTTTCTTCGATAGAATTTCCAGAGTGCGAAGCCTGCTATTTCGAGTCTCTAGCTTTCGAAGACCGTCAGCCAGGCAAGTCATTTGATCATGTTTTACAATACCTATGATTTTGTTGCATTAGAATTATTCCTCCCCACCATGCATGCAGTAGGAGAATTTTTAGTTATGTTCTTGAGTAGTATCATGAGGTAGGATGAACCCAATTCCCCTTGTTACCATTGCCCGGGACGATGTAGTTTATTTTGCTATGCTCGTAGACGGGGTTGGTTGAGAGATTCATAAGGGAGATGTGAGAGTCAAGATGATGACAACCCCATGACTTCAAGCTTAAGATGGACTTCAAATTCACTACTGGGTGGAGGACGGTTGACGGGCACCCTGGAGAAACCAGCGGATGGCCGGGATGCATGGAGAAGCGCCATGACATCTTGCGGAAAGCTTCACCCAGCCACGAAGAGACGGATGGATACACCTTGACCGGAAGCTTACCTGTGCAGCCGCAAGCCATTATGGGCTCTGGCTGGGTTGACCTTAGGCGTGACTCTGGACGGACGGTGCCAGCAGATGTAGAAGAACGGTAGGACATGGATGGGCACCAGCAGTGCCCAGAGAAACTCTACGGAAGACCCTGTTTCGTTCGTCCCGTCTTCAAACACCAGGCAGTGCAAAGACTTAAAGGAGGGAACGATTCTTGCGGGTAAAGTGCACAAGACTCTGCAGAGTAGCAACCTAATCGATTAGCCGTGTCCCCGGTTACGGACAAATGAGCCTCTGGAATTGGAGTATTTCGGAAATCTCAACACCGAACTTAATAAATTAATTGAGGGGTTATTTAATATTTGGGAATGAGACATTGGTTGGCGGAACCATCTCAATAACAATCAACATTTTGTAGTAATTGCAAGCAAGTCCTTTTGTTATAGGGAAAAATTGGCTTTTTCGCAAAACAATGAACTTAGAGCCCCACAGCCAAATTGCATATAGTATTAGTAATTTTATTGTTGTTCTCTCTTCATGACTTGACGGCATATTCAAAAATGCTGACCTACACGGCTGCAACGTCTTATGTTGCAGAGGAGTTTTCCGATCAGGAGTGAGGCTACGATCCACGCTTGGCGATTGCCCTATGGAGTCGGATGGACTCGCTATTCGTCTACGCTTCCGCGGCTTTATCTAGTTTATTTCTCATGAGTTGGCCTTCGGCCGAATTTATTATCTTGTAATAAAGACTCGATATGAGAATCGTGTAATAAATTCAACTGTGATTGAACTTTGAATCTTTTCATCAATGTACTGTGTGTGCCAGCATGATCTTGGGATGGTACAGCTACACAGAGACTTGACCGATTTTGGGTCGGGTCGCTACACTTTTCTTGATCCTCTTTTGGCACGGGTATTTGAGAGAAACCAGAATAACCATCTAGAAAGCAAAAATGTGTATGTTTTGATAGTCTTTCTAGCATTTGATCAATAAAAGGTAGAGGGTAATGGTCTTTCCTAGTAGCTTTGTTTAATTTGCAGAAATTAATAACCATTCTATAGCCTGTAACAATTCTTTGTGGGATCAATTAATTCTTATCATTTGGAACAACAATATTACCTCCCTTCTTAGGGACACAATGAACGGGACTTACCCATCTACTATCAGCAATAGGATAAATTATACATGCTTCCAGAAGCTTTAGTATTTCATTTATTACCACTTCTTTGATCTTAGGATTCAACCATCGTTGGTGATCAACAACTAGTTTAGCGTCTTTCTCCAATTTTATTTTGTGCTAGCATAGAGTGGGACTAATGCCCTTAAGATCATCAAGAGTATATCCAATAGCAGCATGGTGCTTCTTCAGTGTTTTCAATAATTTCTCTTCTTCATGCTCTAAAAGGTTAGCACTAATAATAACAGGATATATCTTCTTTTCATCAAGATAAGCATATTTAAGAGTATCAGGTAAAGGTTTAAGCTCAAACACGGGATCACCCTTGGGTGGTGGAGGATCCCCTTGGATTTCAACAGGCAAGTTGTGTTTCAATATAGGTCCCTATTTAAAGAATACTTCATCTATTTCCCTTCTTTCATTCATGAACATATCATTTTCATGGTCAAGCAAGTATTGTTCTAAAGGATCATTAGGAGGCACGGCAATAGAAGCAAGACCAATAATTTCATCTTTACTAGGCAATTTTTTATCATGAGGTTGTCTACAGAAGAAAAATTAAAATCACGGGACATGTCCCCTAAACCAACAGTAACAATATCCTTTTCGCAATCTATCTTAGCATTAACAGTATTCAAGAAGGGTCTACCAAATATAATGGGACAAAAGTCATCTTGTGGGGAACCAAGAACAAGAAAATCAGTAGGATATTTAACTTTCCCACACAAGACTTCAACATCTCTAACAATCCCAATTGGTGAAATAGTATCTCTATTGGCAGTCTTAATTGTAACATCAATATCTTCTATCTCAGCAGGTGCAATATCATGCATAATTTCTTCGTATAAGGAATGAGGTATTGCACTCGCACTAGCACCCATATCACATAAGCCATGATAACAATGATCTCATGTTTTAACAGAAACAACAGGCATGCCTACAACAGGTCTATATTTATTTTTAGTATCGGGTCTAGCAATTCTAGCAGCTTCATCACAGAAGTAAATAACATGCCCATCAATATTATCGACCAAGAGATCTTTAACCATAGCAATACTAGGTTCAACTTTAATTTGCTCAGGGGGTGTAGGTATTCTAGCATTACTCTTACGAACCACAGTTGAAGCTTTAGCATGATCCTTTATTCTAAAAGGGAAGGGTGGTTTCTCAATATAAGCGGTAGAAACAATAGGATCAACGTTATAAGTAATAGTCTTTTCTTCAACTTTAATAGGTTCTACTACTTTTACTTCAATGGGAGGATGATATTTAAGCCACTTCTCCTTAGGGAGATCAACATGAGTAGCAAATGATTCACAGAAAGAAGCTACTATCTCAGAGTCAAGTCCATATTTAGTGCTAAATTCACGAAAAGCATTGTATCCATAAAAGATTTAACACAATCAAACTTAGGTGTTATACCTGACTCCTTACCTTCGTCGAGTTCCCAATCTTCAGAGTTGCATTTAATTCTTTCCAATAAATCCCATTTGAATTCAATAGTCTTCATCATAAAAGAACCAGTACAAGAAGTATCGAGCATGGAGCGATTGTTGAGAGAAAGCCGAGCATAAATTTTTTCAATAATAATTTCTCTTGAGAGCTCATGATTGGGGCATGAATATAACATTGACTTAAGTCTCCCCCAAGCTTGAGTGATACTTTCTCCTTCGCGAGGCCAAAAATTATATATATAATTACGATCACGATGAACCAGATGCATAGGATAAAACTTCTGATGAAATTCCAATTTCAATTGGTTGTAGTTCCATGATCCAATATCATCACATAGCCTAAACCATGTCAATGCCTTTCCCTTCAAAGATAAAGGGAAGACCTTCTTCTTGATAACATCCTCGGGCATACCTGCAAGCTTAAATAATCCACAAACTTCATCCACATAGATTAGGTGCATATCGGGATGTAATATTCTATCTCCTGTAAAAGGATTAGCTAGCAGTTTCTCTATCATACCTGAAGGAATTTCAAAGTAAACATTTTCAGTAGGTTCAGTAGGTTGAGGAGCAACTCTTTGCTCTACTGGTCGAGATGAAGATACCCCAAACAAGCCCCTCAAAGGATTAATTTCCATAGTAACAAGTGACAGTAAATTTCAGCACACTATATAAATTTTTCCTTACCAAATTCCACCTACCAGAGGCGCTTCACTCCCCAGCAATGGCGCCAGAAAAGAGTCTTGATGACGCACAAGTATAGGGGATCTATTGTAGTCCTTTCGATAAGTAAGAGTGTCGAACCCAACGAGGAGCAGAAGAAAATGACAAGCAGTTTTCAGTAAGGTATTCTCTGCAAGCACTGAAATTATCGGTAACAGATAGTTTTATGATAAGGTAATTCGTAACGGGTAACAAGTAACAAAAGTAAACAAGGTGAAACAAGGTGGCCCAATCATTTTTGTAGCAAAGGAAAAGCCTGGACAAACTCTTATATAAAGGAAAGCGCTCCCGAGGACACATGGGAATTATCGTCAAGCTAGTTTTCATCATGCTCATATGATTCGCGCTCGTTACTTTGATAATTTGATATGTGGGTGGACCGGTGCTTGGGTACTACCCTTCCTTGGACAAGCATCCCACTTATGATTAACCCCTCTCGCAAGCATCCGCAACTACGAAAGAAGAATTAAGGTAAACCTAACCATAGCATGAAACATATGGATCCAAATCAGCCCCTTATGAAGCAACGCATAAACTACGGTTTAAGCTTCTGTCACTCTAGCAACCCATCATCTACTTATTACTTCCCAATGCCTTCCCCTAGGCCCAAACAATGGTGAAGTGTCATGTAGTCGACGTTCACATAACACCACTAGAGGAAAGATAACATACATCTCATCAAAATATCGAACGAATACCAAATTCACATGACTACTTATAAAAAGACTTCTCCCATGTCCTCAGTAACAAACGTAACTACTCACAAATCATATTCATGTTCATAATCAGAGGGGTATTAATGTGCATAAAGGATCTGAACATATAATCTTCCACGGAATAAATCAACTAGCATCAACTACAAGGAGTAATCAACACTACTAGCAACCCACAGGTACCAATCTGAGGTTTTGAGACAAAGATCGGATACAAGAGATGAACTAGGGTTTGAGAGGAGATGGTGTTGGTGAAGATGTTGATGGAGATTGACCCCCTCCCGATGAGAGGATCGATGGTGATGACGATGGTGACGATTTCCCCCTCCTGGAGGGACGTTTCCCCGGCAGAACAACTCCGCCGGAGCCCTAGATTGGTTCCGCCAAGGTTCTGC
This sequence comes from Triticum aestivum, assembly GCF_018294505.1. Taxonomy (NCBI): domain Eukaryota; kingdom Viridiplantae; phylum Streptophyta; class Magnoliopsida; order Poales; family Poaceae; genus Triticum; species Triticum aestivum. The sequence continues at coordinate 211,743,743 of NC_057814.1, forward strand.
CTCGAGACGGCGACGCTTTGTCCCGAAAGCTTCCTTATGATTTTTCTAGGGAAAAAGACACCTTATACCAGAAGATGGGCATCGGGGGGCTTCTAGATGGCCCATGAGGCAGGGGGCACGCCCAGGGGGGTAGGGCGCAGGATAGGTCTCTAATATTTGCTCCTTTTCCAGCCCGGAATTCCAGCTGCCGGCATTCTCCCTCTTCATGTAAACCTTGTAAAATAAGAGAGAAAATGCATAAGTATTGTGACATAATGTGTAGTAACAACCCATAATGCAATAAATATTGATATAAAAGCATGATGCAAAATAGACGTATCATAAACCGACTCCAAAACTTTGCCAGAAGCAATTTTACTTCGTATTGGAATATTTACAAAATTAGAAAAATAAGAAGTAGTCCGGAAAGTGCACGAGGAGGCGACAAGCCGTGGGGGCGCGCCCTACCCCCCTGGGCGTGCCTCCCAGGCTTGTGGCCACCTCGTGTGCCCTGCGGACTCCGTTTTCTTGTAGTACAATTCTTTTGGTTGGTAAAAAATCATTATATAATCTCCTGAAGTTTTTGACCACCGCACCACGGCAAAATCCTCTGTTCTTGTTTCGAGCTGATTTTCTGACAGATCTAGATCGCTATGACGCCCCCAAGCGCTCCGAAGGACAAGTTCCTCGAGAAGGTCATCAACCCTTACCTTGCGGAGGTGCTACAACACCCTCAAACCATTGAGATGGATGAGAGGGTGCTGCACATCCGCGATGTTCAAGGGCCAAGGAAGACCGGAAGCGTGGAGACAAGGCTCGAGGCAATGGAGCAGCAAGTCTTCAAGTGCCAAGGGATGGTGGAATGCGGACTCAACGCCAATCACTCCGTGATCACGAAATTTACCCGTGACCACAAGTTGGATGCCAAGAGTATCGGAGAGGCCATCTTCAAGCTTCACAAGAAAATCGAGCATCTCCAAGCCCAGATCTATGACCTGCAAAACCAAAACTGTGAGTATGAATACAGATTTAAAATGATGAGTTTGCCTGCCAATTTGAGGATCCCGGAGACTCATTCATCTTTCTATGATGATGAGCCTATGCCCTGGAAGATGGAGGACAAGCCTACAACATCATCATCACCTCCGAAGAAGGAAACCTAAATACATGGGTATGGGCACTCCCCTTGGCAACTGCCAAGCTTGGGGGAGGTGCCCCGGTATCGTATCACCATCACACCTTTACCTTTATCGTTTTTCTTAATTCGATCCTTTTGGTTATATCTTGATCTAGTAGAATAAAGTTTTTAGTATGATCTAGCTTTGAGTCTTGCTTTGTGATCTATCTATGTAATCGAGTCCGTGAGCTATATAATAAAGAGTAGTTTTGAGTTAAGGGCTTTTCTTTCTTGCTATGATCCTGAGAAAAAGAAAAGAATAAAAAGAAATAAAAAAGGGAGTATATAATAATCTTATGGAGAGTGACGACTTCACATATAAGAAGTATGTTGACTGAAACTTGTTGTTAGTTGACAAACATTGTTTTGGTCATTGTTGCAATTAAAAGGAAGTAATAAATAAAGAGAGGTTCACATATAAATATATTATCTTGGACATCTTTTATGATTGTGAGCACTCATTAAAATATTATATGCTAAGAAGTTGATGTTGGACAAGGAAGACAACATAATGAGTTATGTTTGCTTATTTTCGAATAGAAGTTATATTGTCATGGATCCTCCAACATGTGACGCTTGCTTCCACCTCATACTAGCCCAAAACTTCCGCACCAAGTAGAGATACTACTTGTGCATACAAACACCCTTAACCCAGTTTTGCCATGAGAGTCCACTATACCTACCTATGGATTGAGTAAGATCCTTCAAGTAAGTTGTCAGCGGTGCAAGCAATAAAAATTGCTCCTTCAATATGTATGATCTATTAGTGTGAGGAAAATAAGCTTTATACGAACTTGTGATACGGAAGAAATAAAAGCGACGGACTGTATAATAAAGTTCTTTATCACAAGGGGCAATATAAAGTGACGTTCCTTTGCATTAAGATTTTGTGCATCCAACCATAAAAGCGCATGACAACCTCTGCTTCCCTCTGTGAAGGGCCTATCTTTTACTTTTTAGTACTTACCTTTATGCAAGAGTCATGGTGATCTTCACCACTTCCTTTATTTTGCCTTCTTCTCTTGGCAAGCGTCATGTGTTGGGGAAAGATCTGGACAAATATATCCACTCGGATGTAGGTGATCATGAGTTATTATTGTTGACATTACCCTTGAGGTAAATAGTTGGGAGGCGAAACTATAAGCTCCTATCTTTCTCTGTGTTTGATTGAAGCTTTGATCTCATAAGTACCGCGTGAGTGTTAGCAATTATGAAAGACTAAAAGATGATTGAGTATGTGGATTTGCTAGACAAGCTCTTATATGGACTCTTCTGATGTTATGATAAATTGCAATTGCTTCAATGACTAAGATCATAGTTTGTTGGTTTTCAATAGAGTTCTTGATTCATACTTTATCTTGTGAATGAATTGTCACTTTAGCATAAGAAATTGTATGCCAATATATGTTGCTATTCTAAAGATGATCATGATGCCTTCATGTCCATATTTTATTTTATCGACACCTCTATCTCTAAACATGTGGACATGATTATCGATTTCGGCTTTCGCTTGAGGACAAGTGAGGTCTAAGCTTGGGGGAGTTGATACGTCCATTTTGCATCATGCTTTTATATTGATATTTATTGCATTATGGGTTGTTATTACACATTATGGTACAATACTTAAGCCTTTTCTCTCTTATTTTACAAGGTTTACATGAAGAGGGAGAATGCCGGCAGCTGGAATCCTGGACCGGAAAAGGAGTAAATCTGAGAGACCTATTCCGCACAACTCCAAAAGTCCTGAAAATTTATGAAGAATTATTTTGGAATATATTAAAAATATTGGGCGAAGAAATACCAGAGGGGGACCCACCAGGTGGCCACAAGCCTGGGGGCGGGCCCCTAGGGCTTGTGGGGCCCCTCCGGTGCCCCTCTTCTTCTATATGATGTCTTTTGACCTGGAAAAAAATCAGAAGGAAGCTTTCGGGACGAAGCGCCGCCGTCTCGAGGTGGAACCTGGGCAGAAGCAATCTAGGGCTCCGGCGGAGCTGTTCTGCCGGGGAAACTTCCCTCACGGAGGGGGAAATTAAAGCCATTGTCATCACCAACGATCCTCTCATCGAGAGGGGGTCAATCCCCATCAACATCTTCACCAGCACCATCTCCTCTCAAATCCTAGTTCATCTCTTGTATCCGATCTTTGTCTCAAAACCTCATATTGGTACCTGTCGGTTGCTAGTAGTGTTGATTACTCCTTGTAGTTGATGCTAGTTGGTTTATTCGGTGGAAGATCATATGTTCAGATCCTTAATGCTATTCAATACTCCTCTGATTATGAACATGCATATGCTTTGTGAGTAGTTACGTTTGTTCCTGAGGACATGGGAGAAGTCTTGTTATAAGTAATCATGTGAATTTGGTATTCGTTCGATATTTTGATGAGATATATGTTGTCTTTCCTCTAGTCATGTCATGTGAACGTTGACTACATGACACTTCACCATGATTTGGGCCTTGGGGAAGGCATTGAGAAGTAATAAGTAGATGATGGGTTGCTAGAGTGACAGGAGTTTAAACCTAGTTTATGTGTTGCTTCGTAAGGGGCTAACTTGAATCCATATGTTTCATGCTATGATTAGATTTATCTCAATTCTTCTTTCGTAGTTGCGGATGCTTGCGAGAGGGGTTAATCATAAGTGGGATGCTTGTCCAAGTAAGGACAGCACCCAAGCACCGGTCCACCCACGTATCAAATTATCAAAGTAACGAAAGTGAACCATATGAGCATGATGAAAACTAGCTTGACAATAATTTCCATGTGTCCTCGGGAGCGCTTTGCTTTATATAAGAGTTTGTCCTAGCTTGTCCTTTGCTACAAAAAGGATTGGGCCACCTTGCTGCACCTTAGTTACACTTGTTACTTGTTACCCGTTACGAATTATCTTATCACAAAACTAACTGTTACCGATAATTTCAGTGCTTGCGGAGAATACCTTGCTGAAAACCGCTTGTCATTCCCTTATGCTCCTTGTTGGGTTCGACACTCTTACTTATCGAAAGGACTATGATAGATCCCCTATACTTGTGGGTCATCAGGCGCACCCCACCTGGTGGGTCCGCTCCTGGTATTTCTTCGCCCAACATTTTTATATATTCCGAAATAATTCTCCGTAAAATTTCAGGACATTTGGAGTTGTGCAAAATAGGGATCTCATATTTGCTCCTTTCCGGTCCAGAATTCCAATTGCCGGCATTCTACCTCTTCATGTGAATCTTGCAAAATAAAAGAGAAAAAACATGACAATTGCATCATAAAGTTTAATAACAATCCATAATGCAATAAATATCAACATAAAAACATGATGCAAAATGGACGTATTAGCAGGCGGAGCAGCAGACCATCCTCGATTCCCTCCGGTCGGAGTCGGCTGCGGAGGTAAGACGTCGTCGCCGGCAGGAGATGGAGGCACAAGAGGCCGCGGAGGAGGCGGAGATGTTTGCCTACATGGATGAGGTCGAGCAGGAGGAGGATGAGCCGGAGCCCTCCTATCCGCCCGTCCAACCGGCGCCCGGCGCCGTCGTCATGGACATCTCCGACGACGAATAGTAGCTAGGGTAGTACGTAGATGTAGTACGTAGGATTTCTTTTGCATGCTTTGTGTGGATCTAGGGGATGACATATGAGAGAGGTGAATGCAAAGTGCCTAATTTGAGGGGTGCCCGGTCAATGCCCGTGGACGTGCCCGGGTGTGTCCGCGGGCGTTTGAGGGGCCGGATTTGCCAAGTCCGGCTGTAGATGCTCTTAGCACGACGACTCCTTGGATGTCTACTACAACAATCTTTGTCCGACTCTGGTGAGAAAGGGACGATGACGGTGTCACGCCTTCGCCTCGTTCCGGTGCTTTTAGTTGTCGCTAGGTAGTCTACGAAAATGGATGTAAGTTTCGTTACTTCCGGTGTTATTTGTCGCGCGGTGCGGGTCGGGTCGGCGCCTGCCGGGTTAGGGTTGGGCCGGGCCTGGCCGAGAAGAGTAGCTACCAAGCAGGGGAAGCAGGTGGCAACCGAACAAGAGGTCGGCAGTGGTAGCTGACTGGTGGGTCCCACCTGTCTGCCTACTGGCCGGCCGGCTTAAGCTGCCGTTCTACTCAGACGCTGCCGATGCAAATTGCAAACATGCGCTGTCTTGTCTTCAAGTTCAAATATTTTCCATATCGTGAGTTCAGACTGCTTACAACGTGGTACGGAGGGAGTAGTTTGTAAACTGGATTGCAATTTAGCACACCTACTAATGAGACAAAAAATGCACAGAAAACAAACAAACAAACAAAATGTCGTTTTGTTTTGGATCGGCTTATATATATAGATAATAATATATAATTATTATTGTGAAAATGCTGCAGTACAAAAAATGAAAATGGGAAGAGAAAACCCATTTTTTTTCTTGGAGAAAAGAAGGAGAGAAACCATTTGCCGGTTGGTAATGGTACCCTCACCAATGGTGACCGGATCCGGGCCGTGTCGGATGCTTCCCAAGCGGAAAAGGAAAACACACTGGATGGCCGATATAAGCAGCGACTCCGCCTCCTCCCCCACACACGACCCCCCCCCCCCCCCCCCTCTCTCTCTCTCTCTCTCTCTACACGACGACCACTTCGCCCACCACTCCCACGCCCGCACCGGCAGCGCGCCAGTTCACCCACGAGCCCGACGTGCGTCGCCTCTCGCGCCGACAGTCGCGCGCGGCGCCAGACGCGGGGACCCCCACCTCGAGCAAGGCAGAAGCTGCCGCGAACTCCTCTCCTGCGCCAGCTCCCCGCATTGAGCCGCGCGGCTCCCGGCGAAACGCCACGCCGGGGCGGTCGCCGCCTGCCGTCGCGCCGGAGTCGGTGAGCGCTGATTTTGTATTCCGTTCGACCGCTGCGCTCGCCCGAGCCTGGAACCGTGCTCCGCGATGCCCCCACCGGATCTCCGGAGGGAGGGATTCGTGAACCGCGTGGCTCTTGATTTGGACAGCCTTCGGCGCCGGATTTGCTTCTTTCTTGGTTTATACTGTATCTGGGAGTGGTTCCGCTTGGAGTTCCATCGTTCTGCTTGCGACCAGCGACCGGGATCTCTGATTGAGCGGCATTGTTTCGTTTGTGTCTAGACTGACCTTCTGTTTTCCTGATGGGAATTGGGCATTTGGGGTTGTGGAGTGGACTGGTGGTAGTTTGCGGTACGCATTCACGAGTTTTGCAGCCCCGTTGTTCCCGTGACCACTTGATTTGCCGGTGCACTCTTGCCCGCCTTTTCCTTGTCGTCCACGGCGAGCTCTCGCTGTGATACGAGCAGGTTGGTTGCAGACTTGAATAGTATTAGGAATTTCGGAGCGGCGGTTTGGTTTGGTTGGCGATCATTTACCATCTGCATTTATGGAGGAATATTGCCCAGCGAACTAGTACTAATTTCTTCATTTAAGATGTTCGATGAACCAATTGGCCATCAACAGCAATTACTGGAGTTGTTCTTGGTGATAATTGTTAGTAATTTTAGGCAACGATTAAGACTTGCTGGTCTGCTATGCCATCTCGTGTGAAGTAGTTAAGCAGCTTATTTTTTTTTTAGATCTTTTTTGAGAACTTGGCTGTATTTACTTTTAAAAAGAAAGAAAGATGAATTTTAGTTTACTTGCAGTACTCCCGCTGTCCTCCTCACTATAACCGAGTAGCAAATTTTTGGATGAAGTTAAATATAACATGGACGAGACGCCTAAAGTCTCTTATCAGTGGAGTCCTTTGGCACCTTCCTTGATTTCGACATCACATCCTATGTGAAAATGAGAATGACGATTTGGTTCAGAAAGTTGCGTCTTCACCTTTTTGAATTAGACAGCACGTCTTGGAGGTGTGTATCCTTACTACTGCAAACCAGTATAAGCCACCATTTTGTGTAGCGTTTCTTCTTCCGACCTGTTTGTTTAAATTTCCTTTATGCCTGAATTTGAATGATGTATTACTTTTCTTCTGGCATCGACATTTTTCTCATTTTTCAGTCTTATTTGGACAGGCTTGCTTTGCAAACGTGGTTCTGTAATTATTTGTGTCTACCATTTCTCCAGGAATCAGATTAACAAATTAGAGGTATCCTGAAATGGGTGCCAAAGAGAATGGCGAAGTGAGAGATGAGAAGGGAGTTAGATCAGATTATGAACCATCCAGAGTTTCTGTTCCCTCACAAGGTGAGGCTCATGGTAATGAAGACAATAGAGCGAAAAGAGGTTCAGTAGTTCCAAAGAAGCTCTTGAAAAAAGAGACCAAAGAAAATAGCCCTCGCATGGCCAAAAGCAGCACAAGTCGTCAAGTTCAAAACAAGGTGCAGCAGAAAGCACCAAACAACACTCAGAACAGATCACCAAAACCTAGGAAAGCAGCAGTTAATGCTGCTAGAGCAATTGAAGTTAGAAGACCAGATATTGTAAAAATACCTTCTCGCCCTCCATCAGAACTGTCCGAGGAGGCAGATGATATAGTTAGTGAAGCAGGAACCATTGATGATAGAGGCAATGAAGAGGCCAAAGAGATTGATGTGTTAGACGAAGCTCCACACTGCGATCAGAGTACTGGTACTGACGATGAAATTGCTGATATTGAAGAAAAGATGGTTGATGATGACAAAGCAGTTTTACATCGGAGAAATGAGGAACTACAGTCAAAACTTGAGAAGATGGAGCAGGAACTTCGTGAAGTTGCTGCACTCGAAGTTTCTCTTTACTCTGTATTGCCTGAGCATGGAAGTTCAGCACATAAGTTGCATACCCCAGCTCGGCGCCTTTCTAGGCTGTACACTCATGCATCCAAGTTTTGGTCCCCGGATAGGAGAGCTTCAGCAGCAAAAAATACTGTTTCTGGTCTTGTTCTCGTTGTGAAATCCTGTAGTAATGATGCTTCAAGGTAAGATATGACTACACTTAATCTCAATTTCGAATTCAGCGTATGAATGTGGCACAAGAATAAAGCTTCCCCCATTAACAATCTACTGTTGATGTAGGTTAACATACTGGCTGTCCAATACAGTTGTTCTCCGAGAGATAATTTCAAAATCTTTTGGCATCTCACGTCAATCAACTCCAACCATGACGTCTAAAAACTTAAATGGCAGTGCACAATGGTTTGATGGAAAATCCACGCCCAGATCCATGCCAGTGCCATGGAACCACTCCAATGGCAAGCAAACTGAACTTGCTTTCATACAGATAGCAGATAATTGGCAGGAAACTAGTACACTTTTGGCCGCATTAGAGAGGATTGAATCTTGGATATTTTCTCGGATTGTCGAGACAGTGTGGTGGCAGGTAATATTTTCCTTGGGCCATATAATCCCTTGCTCCAAACTGGTCTTGCATTCCTAGTTCAGTGTTTCGCAAAGAAATAGTCTGCAGAGATTCTCTTACGGACCTACTGTTCTCTAAATTTGTCTTATTTCTCCACATTGTGGACTTCCTGAAGAATATTTCTTTTCCAGGCATTAACTCCTCATATGCAAACCCCGGCAGAAGGTTCGTCTACCCCAAAAGCTCGGAAAGTGTTAGGCCCTTCCTTGGGTGATCAGCAGCAAGGCACCTTCTCCGTTAACTTGTGGAAGGCTGCATTTCACGATGCATACAGCAGACTCTGCCCTCTTCGTGCTGGTGGGCATGAGTGTGGCTGCTTGCCAGTATTGGCAAAACTGGTATTCATTGACATCTCTAATTTAAAAAAAAACATATTTATTATTTCTAATTTGTGTATTTGACGTGTTCTACTATTATCAGGTGATGGAGCAATGTGTAGCCCGTTTAGATGTTGCAATGTTTAATGCCATTCTTCGTGAATCAGCTAGTGAGATACCAACTGATCCAATATCTGACCCAATCGTTGACCCAAAAGTCCTCCCGATCCCAGCTGGTGAGCTAAGCTTTGGGTCAGGAGCGCAGCTGAAAAATTCTGTATGTACCTGATTCCAACTTTTGAGTGCACCCCGAAATAATTTTCCTATATTTTCTTTATCAAATTGTTTGTTGGGATGATGATTGTGGTTGAGATCAAAATTATTGTGCATTTTCACATATTATGAATGTGCTAGTCGATTTATATTAAATGAATGTCTATGCAGATTGGAAATTGGTCGAGATGGTTGACGGATAACTTGGGCATTGATGCTGATGACCCTGAGGATGAAGGTTTCGACATAGGAAATGGGAATGATGAAAGAATTGGTGCAGCTGAAGCAAAGTCTTTTAAGTTGCTTAATGAACTGAGTGATCTCCTGATGACCCCGAAGGACATGCTTATTGAAAAATCCATCAGGAAAGAGGTCAGTGTCCGCGCATGGCTCCAGACAAGTTTACCGTACTGTTTTCTGTTGGATTGAGCTGTTGTTAAGCTTTTGCACTGTCTATCAGATCTGCCCTTCGGTCGGGCTTCCACTTGTAACAAGAATCCTGTGCAACTTCACTCCTGACGAATTCTGCCCCGATCCTGTCCCTAGCATAGTCTTAGAGGAGCTGAATTCTGAGGTGTTATTTCTCTCTCTCACCACAATGTTTTGGGATTATATAGTTCCAAGCATTATCATGCTGACATATCGAACATTTGCGCAACAGACATGGTAGTTAACACTACACTTCATATTATGATGCAGAGCTTGCTGGAGCGTCACACCGCAAAACATGCGATCAGCGCATTCCCGTGCATCGCTGCTCCTATCGCGTACCGCACCCCTTCCCAACTGGATGTGGAGGAGAAAGTGTCGGTAGTCGGAGGCAGCGCAAAGCTGGACAGGAGAGCCTCAATGGTCCAGAGGAGAGGGTACACCAGCGACGATGATCTAGATGACCTGGACTCCCCCCTCGCGTCCCTGTTCGACAAGAGCGCCCCACCTTCGCCGTCAAACGGCACCACGCCTTTCACTGCTCAGCAGAGAGGAGCTTCCATGGAGAACGCGAGGTTTGAGCTCCTGAGGGAGGTATGGCTGGAGCGGCGCGGCAGTGATCCGGTGAACTTGTGAAGATCACCTCTATAGTTACTCCTTATATTACATAAAAAGAAAAAAGGGTTGGGAAACCCTGGAGAGGTGAAAACCGCGAAAGAAGTTGCTTTTGCAGCAGAACTAGGGCCCCTTGTATGATATCTTTGTACATCTCTATATATATGTTGTTTCTTTTTTCTGTAGTAGTGTATAGGACATAAATGGACAGCACTATGGCCCCCTGGAGGCTAAAAAGATTTGGTCTATGTCCTTTGCCGATTCGTCAGCAGTTCTATACTGTTTCTTCCTACCGACGAATCTGACGAGCGCTTTCGTGTGAGCTGTCTCCACTAGTCTAAACATATCGATGGATGTGAAGATGCGAATGCGACGGCCCAACGGCAGCCGGTCGCCGTCGTCAGACGATTCGGATGGCCGCCGACGAAGGGGACTCGCCACCCGCACCTCCGGATGCCGCATACATATGTCAACCGCATTGGCAGCATTGCTCGTGCAGTAATGGTTCCGCCGTCTGTGGTGCAGCGGCGACCTGACGTGAGGGAGACTGTGTTTGGCACGAGTGTACAGATAGAGATCTGGTTGATGGTTTTGATACTTTCTCTGGGCTTGCAAATGGAGGTGCTGCTGGTGCCACCGACGGCCGGCTCGTTCGTCGGGCCAAAGATGGCCGCGTCAGGGTTCCACTCCGCCGACTGTCTAGCGAGAACAAGATAGAGAGCGGTGGCAGCGGTAGGTATCGGTGCCACTGCCACATCGCATTTTAGAAATAGCGTTTTCCTTAGAAATATCGGCTTTGGAATCTATCGGTACTCAAGCCACACATAAAGCGTGTTTGAAGGATTTTTAGACCGATACCTCCTCCGTCCCATAATATTTATGAATTAGTGTTAAAAACGCTCTTATGTTATAAGATGGAAGAAGTATTTTGTAAAAAAAATTATCATCGGTGGTCTCATGCACTATTTTCAAGAAAAAGCTTTCATGACCATTCACAGGGGTAACAAAAATCTAGGAGGTTCATCGACCCAATTACAATCAGGTCTAGAGGTATAGCAATCCCAGCGACTTCATGAGCCGCGCCATTAGCTTTTCTAAAACAATGTTGAAATTTTACTCTTCCTGCATTGGCGCCCGGCGCAGTTGCTCCCACCAAGCCATTCCTCTCATCAACATGAAACGAGGCATCAACATTAATTTTCACTAATCCTGCATCTGGTTTACTCAATCACATTGTAGATCTTTTACCTATGTGTTTCCTTTAAGATTCGCATGATTAGAGCTACAGCTGCATACCTCAAAAGTGACCCCTCATATGATAGGGCCCGGTCACCCCTCATTTTTCGTTCCCCACAACCACAACCTCAAGTATCACACCCTAAATCCACACTACACCTTGCAACACAAAACTACGTACTACTATATGGAAAAAACAACCCTACTACTACTCGTCATCGGAGATGTCGACGACCTCTGTGCCGATAGTGCCGGACGGACCGGCCTCCCATTCGTTGGTTGTGGCCCGCAACTTCGGCTCCTCGTTGGAGTCCAGCTCCACCACGAAGACTTCCTCCAACCCCGCGTCCACCTGGTGGAGGTAGCGGCGGTTTGTCGCGACTTCGAGCTCCGACTAGATGGAGTTGAGGATGTCCTGCTGCTCCGCCGCCTCCTCCATTTAGGCCACCTTGAACTCGGCCAGCAGTCTTTCCCATGCCGAATTCGGCAGCAGGAGGCACTCGCCTTCTTCCTCCTCCGTTTCCACATCTGGCGCCTCTTGCTCCTCCTCCTCCTTCTCCTGCTCTGAAAAGTTTGGAGACAAGCTAGCTGCAATCCAAGCGGCACGTCGTGTCTAGATCTCTGCTAGGAGCTCCGAACGGCGCTGCGGAGTGAGCATAACGAAGGTGACGATCTGGTGGCGGACCATGGCTGCGGGCGAGCTCGGAGGAGCACAAGGGTGGAGATAGGAGTGGCTCGGGTTGGAGCTCGCCGTCCGGCTTAAATAGCCGGATTTGGCCCCTCGAGTGGTGCGCCGGAGCGGCTTTCTCACCGGACCGATGGGTTTCGACGTGTATTCATGTGGTTCTCGTCCGTTAGTCTGACATGACGGAACGTCCGGGCTTGACTTGGCCTCCTCATATCCGTCCCAAATATGGGGGTGTGGGTCTGCCCGGGCATACATTGGCCAGTTTAAGGAGCCCGGCTGGATAACTATTTGATGAGCGGGTGGTTGTAGATGCTCTGAGAGGCCATAGCAAGAACACAAGGGTGAATAGGTGGTACATTTTCTCCATTTGTGATCTCCACCACAAGTACCAACGGGGTAATGACCTCATGAACTCGAATCTTCAGGACACCATGTCGTCTAATACAACTTTGTTTTTTCTAACTCTCCAAGCCTCTTTATTTAATCAATGGTAAATAACAAGGTATCTTTTACAATGAAAGGGGCTAAGGCACTAGGGGCCTCATCAAACCAAGTACTAGGGGGGGAGGAGAACCTAGCTAATCTTGCTAGCTCATGAGCAACCGAGTTTGCTTCGCGATGACAATGCTCGAACCGGGCTTGAACTAGATCATGCGACATATGATAACAATCGTCTATAACTACTGTAGTCGGTCCAGCAAAAAGGCCACCATCTTGCATTGCTTGGATCACATCACTATTATCAGAATTTATCACCAATCTTGAGCACCCATAGCTTTGCGCCAAGTTCAGGCCGAACCAAAGCGCAAGGGATTCAGCCATGAAAACATCCTTGCATTCACCAGCAGACATTATTTCCGGCTGCCAAAAATTTCCAGAGCTATCCCGCAGTATTGCACCAACTGTACCTTGTAAAGTGTCGGAGTCAAATGCCGCATCAACATTGAGTTTCACTGTCCGAGCAGGCGGTTGCACCCATGGATTCTTCTGGATTTTTGCCTTCGGCAAAGAGGCAGCCAAGAAGTTTGTTGCAAGGCCCCGAACCGATGCAACAATTTCAGAAGGCTGGGTTGTCCGCTCTTTACGGACAAGCTTCCTGCGTTCCCATCACATACCGCGATGCAATTGACACAATAAGATTTGCTCTTTCTTGTCCCAATACAACTGTTTCATTTGCAGGTAGGTCCAACAGATGTTCAAGCACAGTTTCTCCTGAATGGTCTATCTCACATGCCTGTGAAATAACCTCCTCAAGTCCCAATTCTGTCCACACTTGTTTCCCCTTTGGGCACTGGAATAACATGTGTTTAACACTTTCACGCCCCTCGCACGCCGGGCATTTTGTATCAATCTTCATGTGTCTATCAGCCAGTGTAGTTCTACATGGTAGAGTTCCATGTAATGTTCGACAGAGGAATATTTTTAATTTGGCAAGGCAAGGTAGTTTCCACATAACATCCCAGATAGGGTTCAGTGATGCGGAACTAGGTCCATGTGTGGTTCCTCTCGCCTCATACTTAAACTTCCACGTGACATAATAAGCTGATTTCACCGAGAACGTCCCTGCTTTTGTTAGATGCCATGAGATGAAGTATCAACAGGATGCGTGGTACATCGATGCAGGGCCGGCCCTAGGCCATGGCGAAGAGTGCGACGGCCTAGGTGTGACACCCAAGTTTTTATTTGGATTTTTTCAAAAGATTTTTATTTAACTTGAGAGGAGTGATTTAAATTTTTCTTCAAGAGAACTCTCCCTCTCATATAATTTTTCCTTATGGCAAAAACTTTATTGGGATTCACCCAAGATCTGCCTTTGGTCTTGGAAGTCCTTGCTTTTCATTTGGACTCAAGACAAAATGTTTTTCATTTGGGAAAAATAACTTTTGAAAACCTTTTTGAATTTTTGCACTATGGCTTTTGGAAAGTCCTTTGCCACTTTCAACAATTCCTCCTTGCCATGGCCCTAGTGCAAATGCTCTCTCCTAACCCTTCCCTCACCTTTGGATCATGTTTTACACCAAATCCAGCAAGTTGAACCTCCCCATGTATCTATTTCCATTCAAATTATATTCAAACAAATTTCTGTCCTCTATTCTACCACTTGGAGATTTACAAAGGAACTCCATTTTCTGTTTTGATTTTTGCCACCAAACCAACTCTCCCTCCTAGTCCTTTGAACCCCCAACCTAGAACTATGAAGATCCACTGGTCTTCAGTTCAAAATTTTCAAACTACACTTGCTGCAAGTTTGGACCAGATTTGTCAAATTTGGTGAAATTCATTCAAAACCTTCTCCAAAAATTCCAAGTAAAATCAGGCAGCCCCTGGGTGCTTTGAGTGGTCATCTCACCAAGTTACAGCTCCAGAAAAATTTATCTCATGGCCAAAATCTTTTGTCGAACACCTGCAGTGCATGGTCATTGTCAAGTTCAGAGTTTCAGAGATTCAGTCAAGTGGCTGCTGTCGTTTTCTTCAGAAGCGGACGTCGATCTCGCCAGTGCCACCGCGTCGCCTTGCTCCTCGTCCCCGCCCTCTTGTTCCTGCACCACACGAACGCCTGGCGCCTTGCGGGCGTCGGCGACGAGCAGCAGAAGGTGCGCCGCCCCGTGACCGACGCCGGCGGCGGCTTTGCGGACGCCAGCGGGAGACACGGCGCCGACGACGCCACCCAGCGCCGCCCAAACCACCGGAGCTCGCCGCGTGGCCTTCCACTCCCCTGAACGCGCTGCCGCTCTCGTCGTGAACTGCAGGGCGCGGAGCGCGCTCTCTGCCGCCGTTGAGCCCATGCGGTCACCTCACCGTGGACCGACGCCATTACGCTAAGACCAACCCCGTTTAGCTGTAAAACGAATCCAGTAACCTCCACTGATGCTGCCCGGCCGCTCAAACCACCTGCCAACCCACTGCTCCGCCGTAATCGCTCGCCGGAGATTCTCCGTTCATGGCCACCCCGTCGATCTGCCTATAAATAGGGGCCCCGAGCTTCAACTCGAGCACCCACCAGCCCTGCACTCCCCCTAGAGCACGCCTAGCCACTGGAAGAGCCCCGAGGAGGTCTCCTTCCTCAACTCCGGCCGCCGCGACCCGCCACGGGATCCAGCCCGATTCGCCCCCGTGTGTGCTCCTCCGCCTCCATTCTCTTGCCAGTAGCTTCACCTTGCATCACTCGTTCTAACCCGCGCCTCAATTCGTAGTTTGCAGCCCTCCACCGGAGTTCCCCATCCTCACCCGAGCCGCCGTCCGCCGGAGAAAGTGCCGCCGTCGACGTGGTGCTCCCCGTTGGACGAGTCCACCACCCACCGACGCGGAAGAAGGCGCTGAAGCTCTTGGTACCCTCCGTTTCTCCTAACTCGCCGTGGTTCGACGCCGGCGTCCACCGCAGTCTTCGGGCGCCGGCGAGCTTTTCAAACCTGACATGTGGACCCCGCGTGTCAGCCTCTGTTCTTTTATTCGCGAACCGTTTTCTGTTGGCGCCTTCGGGCAAAATACGTCTTCTCCTTTGCGCTTGCGCATTCCCAGCCGAAGCGTTTTCTGTTTTCTCAGTTAAAACCCTGGAACTTTTCTGTTTCATTACAGATAAGTCCCTGGACAGAAACCTTTATAACTTTTTAATAAAAAGGTATTTTTGAGTGATTCTTTTTCTTACAATCTTCAAATTTTGTCTAGTTTTTTATGGGATTTATTTGAAAAATATTTGGAAAAGTTTCTGTGTATGTGTTGGTTTTCACGTTAGTACCCGTTTCGTGATTGCCGTAGGTTCCGGGAGAGGTGAAGGGGCCGCGAACTTCACCGAGCTAGACTCCGACTTCTCCGAACCAGGCAAGCATGTTTTGAACATTTGATATGACAGATGTTTTTCATGTTCACGTGAAAGTTTTGTGCGTGGCATATGAGTGTCGGTAAATGCCTCGTTGCTTGTAAGGCAACAACCCGGTTGTTCCAAAGTTGCGATGACCTCTGATGAGAGGTGGCCAAATCATGTGGTGACATGAAGGGCAGCAAGGTGGTACTGTTGTAGCATACCAGCCTTGTGTCATCCGACTTTCTTCGACGCTAACGTGGTTGGAGCTACGTTATCGTTCTTTTCCCGCATGTTCCAGAGTTGCGATGATCTCTGATGAGAGATGGCCTAATCATGTGATGACATGAAGGGCAACAAGGTGGTACTGTTGTAGCATACCAGCCTTGTGTCATCCGACTCTTCCGACGTTAACATGGTTGGAGCCGTGTTATCGTTCTTTCCCTATTCCGTGCTACCACATGTCTCATTGCCAGGGTACGGCTTAGTAAGTTGGTAACCTCTTTCCGTGTACACACCAAACAGAGAGGCCGGGATGATGGTACCTTGGCCCAGGATTAAAGCCAGTCATCCGGTCAGGGGGCATGGGTGTTTCCGGTTGGGACCGAGAGGGGGGGCACCCCCTTAGAGCGCGCGTATAAAAATTTGATCCCATGCTACGCGAGGTTGTAGCCTCCCCGTCTCAAGGTTTTTCTTGGACGTTGCCGAGGGTGATCCCTGGCTTCGGATGGTTGAATTGGGTGTGTACTGGTTAGACGTGTTTCTTCCAAAACACCGTAGACGGAACTAGTCCCCGTGACTACTGAAATCCGTTGGCTGTGGTTAAGTACAAACTCTGCAGAGTCAATTCTTTCCAAATCATCGTATCCATGATCAAGCAGTGTAAGTATTATATCCATATCCATCTGTGTGAAAAACTTGTCCCCGGAGAACAAGCTCAAGTGGTAAATTCAGATTTATTGTTATTCCTGTGGATGGACTAACTTTATATTTGTCTCATGCTTGTGATACTTATGTTCCCGAACCAATGTATTATTGAGTTGTGATATAAGCCCTTTATGAGACGTCGCGCAGACGTCCGACTGTGGCGTGTTCTTGTTCTTTACTTTAAATATAAGCCCTTTCTGTGATGTCGCTCAGACGTCCGACTGTGGCATGCACTGCCTTTATTTTCTGTAATAAGCCCTTTATGTGGTGTCGCCCCGACGCCCGACTGTGGCATTATTATTCCGCATTTTCCTCTCAAGGAGTCTTTCAGACACTCGTTTGGCACCAGTATTACTATTTCTGCAGTTTCCGCTCGAGGTGTCATTCAGACCCTCGCTTGGCACCCAGTATTTATTACCTCTATGTCTGATCGCACTGGTTAATTTGTTCATGTGCTTCATGTTTACCTTTGTCATACCTTATGTCCAAACTGTCTTGCGAGTACTTTCATAGTACTCACCTGGCTTGTTGATTTGGCCAGATGTTGACGAAGGCGATCTCTTGGATGAAGAGTTTGATAGCGCGTCCGACGCCTAGAGGAGTCCCAGTCAGTCCTGCGCGATCCCGGATATTGGTCACTTGTATTGTTTACGCTTCCGCCACCCGCAATAAGTCTTCTCGAGCCTCACTCCGACGCTCGATGAGTTGTAGTCTTCTGGAATCATATCACTCGCTTCGCGGTGATATTTCCACCACCGTTATTGTCGTGAGTTAGTAGTTTCCACCCTATCCGCCGTTTTGTTTTAGCGGCGTGCATGTAATAAATTGTTGGGCAGTCCCTACTCAACCTTGTATTATATTTAGTACTCCTGGTATTTTTCTTCTGTGACCAAGATATTGTCTATCAGTGAGAAGGAATTCTTCCTCGCTGGTCCGTAAAAGGGATCGGTCTCTCAATAATTATTTTATTGAAAAACCGGTCGCGACAAGCTTGGTATGAGAGCCAGGCTGACTGTAGGAAGCCACTAGGTGCGATCGCTAATCGGTTATTAGCGTCTTTTGCGCTTTTTCAGCATTTTGCAATTGTAGCTATTTTCTGTTGGTCATCATAAATTTATGACATGACTACTCAGAATTTTTGCCTACTTTTGTAGATGGCTGGCGGCAGCTGTGAGAATCGAGTGTTCACCAACGTGCCCGAGGGGTTTGTCAAGCTCCTCGTCTCCATCACCAAGCTCGCGATCGGGCCAGCAGCTCGCCCGGAGTTCACACTCTATCAGCACAAGCTCAGTGACGACGTGTCTATGCACCAAGCTGTGGTGCAGTTCAGGGGAGGATGTTCTGCTGCTCGTCACTTCCGTTTTACGGGAAGGGCCATGCCTACGGAGAGGCATGCCATGCAGATGGCTGCCCGTGAGGCGATAGCTCGCCTTCGGGACATCCTTCCTACGATGAAGACTCGTCGCTACCGCTACCTCCCATGCCATGTGCCCTACACCAGCCACTATGTGTTCGCCTGCCATCGGGGAGAACGAGATGAAGCCATCGAGATGGTTGTGGAGTATCTCAAGGCTCTGGAGGAGTCTTTCGACAACCTCGTAGATGATCTTGTGGCTGCCCGCATGGACTTAGTCCGGGGCGGTCCTGCCAGCAGGAAGGAGCTTCTCCACACGGCGCCGCCTTTGACATTCGTCTCGTCTTCAGCCTCGTATGCACCGGCCGTTTTGGCCACTGCTCGACGTCTGCCTACCACTGAGGAGTTCGACCGAGTCATCGCTCCTACTCCAGTCAGAGCCGCACCGCCTGCCGCACGCGCTCTACCACCAGTCGCCCCCGCACCATCACCGCAGCGCAGCGTCCCGCGCCAGGAGCCAGCTAGAGAGGAGGAGGTTGATTCTCCTGGACCGCTGAGCCTGGCCATCGGCAAGGGGAAGGAGATCTTCACCATCTCCGACTGAGAGCACCGAGTAGCAGCGTGTCATGCCTGCTTGTATGATGTGTTGTTTTATCTGTACGCTAGTTTGTATTGGTGTGTTTGCTGCCTTCCGGAGTAGTACGCTAGTTTTAATAACATGTCAGGATTGTGTACGCGCATCCTGAGTGCTGTATCTTGTGTTTGCTTTTCGCATGTATGGTTTATGTTAAGCACTTCTTCTCCATGAAAAATCATTTGTGTTTCTTTGAAAACCTTGAAACCTTTTTATTTTTGCCCTTGCGAGATTTTTGTGCTACACAATTTTTTTCTCATGGGTTTTGCAAATAATACCCCAGATTGGAAAAATGTCTCGCCCATGGACTCGCTCCATGCCCAATCAGCCAGAAGAGGTTTACGGGACACAGACCAGCAACAATTTCACTCAGAGTCAGTCCAGCCAACAAGACAGCGAAGCGGCACTGTCTCAAGTATGCCGTCTCTTCGAGCAAAGCCAGCAACAGCACCAAGAGATGATGAACCATGTCATCAACATGGGAAACCACCGTGAACCCTATCAACCCCATTCCAAGTTATCTGAATTACAGAAGACTCGCCCCTCAACTTTTGCTCACACCGACAGACCGCTGGAAGCCGATGATTGGCTTCGTGAGATTGAAAGGAAACTGATTATTGCTCAGTGCTCAGATCATGAGAAGGTGCTTTATGCACCACACTACCTTACTGGAGCAGCCGCAGCATGGTGGGAAAACTTCCTACACATGCATCCCAGGGAACACAACATCACCTGGGAAGAGTTCAAGGAAGGCTTCCGTGGGGCACACATCCCCAGGAGCATCCTAAAGATCAAGAAGAGAGAGTTCGATGACCTGAAGCAAAGAGGCATGTCAGTGACCGAGTACAATGGTCAGTTCACCCAGCTGTCTCGTTATGCCTACGACGAGCACATGACAGAAAACAAGAAGATGGAAAAATTCCTAGACGGCCTGGCACCAGCGTTAAGATGCCAACTGATCGTGCACACCTTTCCGGATTTTAAGACGCTGGTGGACAAGGCCATCACCCTGGAGAATGAGCGCCGTAGTCTGGAAGATATCCGCAAGCGAAAGAGGGACAAGACGACTCTTGCCCGCAGCAACCGAGGCAAGACTGAGGTCCCAAGGACAGACACAAGGAGATCCACGACTACTGAGCCAAGACCCGTCGGACAATTTCATGCCAGAGACAAGGAGTTCACATACCGTCCAGGGGTCACCTGCTATACTTGTGGTCAACAAGGGCATTATGCTAAACAGTGCCCGAAGCCAAGAGACTCCGCACCCAAGCCGAACAATGGTGGAAACAATCCAGCCCCCAAGCGCAACAACTTCAACCCCAGCAACAACCACAGGAAGGGTCACCTGAACCATGTGACCAGGGAAGAAGCGCAGAATGCCCCAGACATCGTGCTCGGTACGTTCCCTGTCAACACAGTACCTGCCACGGTTTTGTTTGATTCTGGAGCTTCCCATTCGTTCGTTTCGAAGAGTTTTGTTTCGCAACATGGTTTTTCCGATACTTCCCTTGGAAAAATCTATGATCATCAAGTCTCCCGGAAATAAGCAAATCGCTCAAGGTTACTGCCAAGGAGTGGTCATTGAGTTCGAAGGACTACAATTCCACGCGAATCTCATCGTGTTGGAAAGTAAAGGACTGGATGTCATTTTAGGGATGGACTAGTTGACCACCAACAAAGGATTCATCGACTGTTTCAATCGGACAGTGATTCTCACTCACCATCACGGCAAGACTATAAGAGTTTCTGCCCAAGAAAGGCCACGATCACAGCAACCAAAACTGAACAAAATGGACATTGCAGAACTGAGGAAAGTTCCAGTGGTATGCGAGTTCCCTGATGTGTTTCCTGAAGAACTACCAGGCATGCCACCAGACCGAGAGATCGAATTCAGCATTGAACTAGCACCTGGCACCGCTCCCATCTATAAGAAGCCTTATAGAATGGCACCCTCAGAATTGGTGGAGTTGAAGAAGCAGATAAAAGAATTATTGGACAAAGGATTTATTCGAGCCAGCTCCTCACCATGGGGTTCGCCTGTGCTGTTCACTAAGAAGAAAGATGGGACACTGAGGCTGTGCATAGACTATCGAGCCCTCAACATGGTCACCATCAAAAACAAATATCCGATGCCACGGATCAATGATTTGTTTGACCAGCTCGCACAAGCCAAGGTATTTTCAAAGATTGATTTGAGATCGGGATACCATCAACTGAAGGTACGGACAGAAGACATTCCCAAGACAGCTTTCACTTCCAGATACGGGTTATACGAGTTTACCGTGATGCCTTTTGGACTAACGAACGCCCCCGCATATTTCGTCCACCTCATGAACAAGGTATTCATGAAATTCATGGACAAATTTGTGGTGGTATTCATTGACGATATTCTGGTTTACTCAAGGACACCGGAAGAGCATGCTGAGCACCTCAGGATTGTTTTGGGAGAATTGAGGAAACATCAGTTGTACGCCAAATTTAGCAAGTGCGAATTTTGGCTAAGACAAGTTGGTTTCTTGGGCCATATATTGAACCAAGAAGGCGTGGCCGTAGACCCAGAAAAAGTCAAGGCCATACTAGACTGGAAACCACCCGCCAATGTTACAGATGTGCGGAGTTTCCTAGGAATGGCCGGATATTACAGGAGATTTATTGAAGGTTTCTCCACTGTGGCAAAACCTATGACACAATTACTCAAGAAGGACAAGAAATTCATATGGACGGAAGCATGTGAGCAGAGCTTCCAAGAGCTCAAGAAGAAGCTGACAACCGCACCGGTCTTAACGGTGCCAGACATACACAAGAGCTTTGAAGTGTATTGTGACGCGTCCCGAAAATGTAACATCCCAAATTTTTAATTTGGAATGTTATACATAGATCATCATTTGCATATCATGTTTTGTTGCATTTTGACAAATCCTCGATAAATCCTAAGCAACTCAAGGACCCTCGGAGAGAGTTGGGGATTTTCCCGAATTTTTTCAAATTAATTTTCCAACGAGGATTTTGGTTTTAATTATTTTTCTCTTCGGACAAATATTTCAATTTTAAATAAATGAGAGGAGAAAATAAGACTTCTCCAAAACAATTGAAATACTGGAGGAAAAATGTTAAAAACAATATTTGGGATTTATTTGGATTTTATTTGCAATTTTTATTGCATTAAAAATATTGCATGTTTTAAAAATATTTATTTTTGACTTTAAAAATGTTCACCCTATTCTAGATTTTCTAACTAGACGGGGAAAATTTATTTCATATTTTTCTGTTATTTATTTATTTTTCTACGCAATATTTTCCGCGGAACTTATTTTAAAAAAAAACGCGCCCGCGCCGACTGGGCCGACGGCCCTCCCGCGGCCTCTCCTCCTCCCGCACGGGACCTCGCCGCCTGAGTCCGGCCGCCGCACGACACCGCCGGCCGACCCCTTCCCCAAGTCGCCGCCGCCCCCCCTCCTTAAATACCCCCCCTCTTTTCTCTCCTCACCCCGAGCCGCCGCCGCCGACATCGCCGCCGCCACCCGCCCGCATCATCGCCGCTGCCGCCGCCGGTTGCCTCGCCCGCCGCCGCCGCCGGGAGCCCGAAGTCGCCGCCCTCGCCGCCTCCCCGAGCCCCGAGCCCGCCGCCGAGCCCCGCCCGCCGGAGCCCCTCGCCGGAGCCCGCCTGACGAGGTACTGCCGCCGGCCGCTTTCCCGTCGTTGACCGGTTTTCTGTAAAACAAAACCCTTCGTTTAAAAAAAAACCCTAGATCGGGTTTTTTTCGGTTTTCTTATTTCGCGAGCGTTCACCGAACCGTTCGTTTTAACGAACGCGTTCGTCGGTTTTTCTCTGTTAACGAACGTCCGTTATTTAACCGTTCGTCCGTTTTTCTTTTTCGTCGGATTTTCTCGTTATTTTCTCAGATTCGATTTCTGATCGAATCTTCGATTCTGTTTAACTTCTCGCTCGTTTATCGGAATCAGGCGATTCAAGCGCCTAGAGTTTCGTCTCGAAATTCTCTTTCCGTTTAACCTACTCAAACAAGTTTTTGCTACAGTAAAATTTGACCTAGATCCAGATTAGCAAACGAAGTTTCTTTCTTTCGCCGTTTGACTTTCGTTGCTTCTTTCGAGTTGATTCTTTTTGCAAACCGGAGTTCTTAAGTTGAACTTTCTGGTTGGATCTTTCATTCGAGTTTTACCTGTGCATTAGTTGAGTACTGATTGTATGCTTGTTTGTTTGCGATAGAGTACCCGGAGTGTGCCGCTTGTTACTTCGACTCGCTAGGTTTTGCGGATCATCAGCAAGGCAAGTAACACTTTGATCATACCCGTTCATACCCAGTTTTATTGCATTAGATCTTTTTCCTCAAACACATTGCATGATTAGGATCTAAATAAACTGTGGGTATCTGGGAAGTAGTTGAGGTAGTACCTATTACCTGTTTTACTTATCAAACCCTTGGGAGTTACTTCTACGTTGCTATTATATTGCCATGCTATGCTCGTAGACGTGGATTGGGTTTGAGTGATATTCATGACAGATGTGAGATGTTTAATAATGGTTCAACTTAAGGTGGCAACTAAAACTCACATCTGGGTGGATTGAGGCACCTGGAGAACCCAGTGTTGTCTGTATGTATAAGGTCCGCCACCCAGGCTCAAAGGGATCATAAGATTATTCATGCTAGAAACTTCCGTGTGCAGCCACAAGCTATTATGGGCTCTAGCATAGCTGAGTAGGTTACAGGATCTCTTGAAGAGGTGGACTAGCAGATGTAGGGGAAAGTAGGTGTACCGGTCCATCCAGAGTAAAGAGTGATTGTTTCTGAAAGACTGTGTCTCGGTCATCCGTTTCTCAAACATCATGCAGTGCGAGAATCAAGCGGAGGCGATCGAGTCTTGTGGGGAAAAGTGCACAAACCTCTGCAGAGTGTACAAACTGATCATGATTAGCCGTGTCCCCGGTTATGGACAACTTGAGTATCTAGTATCTGGATTATCATTTGAATCTCATCACCGTGATACTTATAATTAATTTTGTTGGGTTAATGATGTTACTTAATTGGGATTGAGTTGGAGGTACCTTCTCAATGTTTCAACCACCATGATAGTTAAATAAAATTTATTCCTTTGCAGTAGGATAAAATTGGCTTTTCGCAAAACTGTAACCATAGAGCCTTTCCACCAGCCATATATGCATATAGTATAGCATTATTATTGTTCATTGCTCTCTATGTGTTACATTGCCAGCATATTCTATGTGCTGACCCGTTTTCGGGCTGCAACGTTTCATGTTGCAGACTTTTCAGACGACGAGTAAGGTGCCTTAGGTCGTGGTCTTATACTCAGTGATGCCGCTGGAGTTGATGGACTCACTTATCTTCCAAGTCTTCCGCTGTTATCGTTATTAGATGGCCTTAAGCCATGTTTTCATACTTAATCTCTTTGGAGATATTCGATGTAATAAGTGTGTGATTGCTACTCTGTTATAAATCCTCCATTTGTACTGTGCGTGTCAGCATTACTGATCCAGGGATGACACTGGTGCACAGCAGCACAGGCCATTTGAGGTCTGGTCGCTACAAAGTTGGTATCAGAGCACACGCTGACTGTAGGACACGACCACTAAGCTTAAGCCCTAGAAAACTTCTCTCTTCTCATTTCTGACCCCTCTCCACTTTCTACTCTTTTAGGAATGGCGAATGCAAGGAGCAAGTTCATGCAACCAGATGAAGACACGCCGTTTGGACGACATTTGAAGGAAGTCACCAAGTACTTGAACATAGGAATACCAAGCATCACCGGAACCTACAACGCCACCTTACCTGAAGAGGAGAGCTGGAAGATTCAAGTTATCATTCCAGGAAGAACGTTTGCCCAATTACGGAACCCATGAGATTGGTTTTCGAAGCACCAACTTGGAGTTTAGGGAAGAGCATGGCCGCACATATCGCCATGGGACGCATTGGAGAAGTCTATCACCAGGAGCTTAAGGATACGATTTATCAAATTTGTGGACGTCAAGACGCGCAATGGGAGATGATCAAGACCAAGAAGGATGGATCAATTGCAGCTTTCATCCAGGAGCAGAACCAACATATTCGACGCCAGGAGAATCAGATGTGCACGGACAAGGAAGAACTGAAGAAGGCATTCACGAAGATCAAGGAACTCCAAGAAGAACTCAAGGCTACACGCGAAGATTATTTGGAGGAAATCAACGCACTAGTCGGGAAGATTGACGACCTGGAGAATAAGATTGGATCATTCGTGGGAAATCCAGTGCCAAAAGCAGAAGTCGACGAATGCACTTGTCCGGATAACTACATCATCATCGACGACACCGACTCGGAACCAAGTGAAGACGAATGGATTGATGAAGCTGGAGCAGACATCATGGAGTCTTCAACGGATCAGAATTTTTAGTAGACCACCATATCAGTAGTAGTTTTTCCCCATTTAGTAGTATAGTTCAAGCACTTTGTAACGCTAGTTAGATCGATTGTTTTGCCTTGTTTGGATTGATTGAGTGATATTGATTGAATTTGTCTCATGAGCATATGGGTAGTGTTTTCTCTCTAGACCTCATTCTATTCTTAATTCTCATCTTTTCTAAACCTATCAGATGCCTCCGAGACGCGACACCGGATTTGTTTTCCCGCCAGAGATCACCCAGTTGATTCAGCAACAGAATGCCCTAATGCAAGTGTTAGTGCAGAACCAAGGCAATAACAACAACAACAACCCACCGCCACCACCACCTGTTGATCACTTAGCCCGTTTCTTAAGGCTAAACCCGCCGGTGTTTTCCAGTAGCACCGAGCCGATTGTTGCAGATGATTGGCTCCGCAAAGTTGGAAGGGAGTTGACCACTGCAGGATGCACAGATGCGGAAAGAGTGCGTTTTGCCGCACATCAGCTTGATGGACCCGCAGCATCATGGTGGGAGAATTATA
Source organism: Triticum aestivum (assembly GCF_018294505.1). Classification (NCBI taxonomy): domain Eukaryota; kingdom Viridiplantae; phylum Streptophyta; class Magnoliopsida; order Poales; family Poaceae; genus Triticum; species Triticum aestivum. The sequence continues at coordinate 211,769,421 of NC_057814.1, forward strand.
CAGCCACGCACCCTATTGACACTGTCACATGGGACCAGTTTCAGCAAGCTTTCCGTACAGCTCATGTTTCAGCAGGAGCTATGGCTATGAAGAAGCGTGAGTTTCGCAACCTACGCCAAGGAGGACGCACCGTAGGCCAGTATGTGGAGGATTTCAGTAAGTTAGCACGTTATGCACCAGATGACGTTGCTACAGATGCTGCCAAGCAGGAGAAGTTTCTGGAAGGATTGAATGATGAGCTGAGTATGCAGTTGATGGTAGCAACCTTCAACAACTACCAGGAGCTGGTAGATAGAGCTCTCATGATTGAAGGGAAGCAACAGCAGATTGAAAACCGCAAGAGGAAGTATGGACAAGGGAAGTACAATTCTGGAGCCCAGCAGAAGCCACGATTTACCCCGAAGCCGGGAGGACAGTTTCAGCATACCCATGGAGGAGGTAGTTCGCACAACCATAATGGCTCCAAGAATGGTAATGGGAATGGAGGAGGAAACGGACAGAACCGCACCAACCCATCTACCCCAACCAAGAGAGATCTAAGTCACATTACCTGTTTCAAGTGCCAGAAGACGGGACATTACGCTACCGATTGTCCCGAAGCCCAAAATGGAAATGGCAATGGAAGCTCTGGGAAGAAGCCGAACCCGTTCAACAAAGGACATGTGAACCACGTGAGCGTGGAGGAGGTTGAAGCTCAGCCTGATGCAGTAATAGGTAAGTTTTTGGTTAAGTCATTTACTGCAACCGTTCTTTTCGATACTGGTGCATCGCATTCATACATATCAAGGGGATTCGTAAACAAGTTTAAGATGTCCACCCAAGTTCTCAAAAGCCCCATGTTAGTAACCTCGCCAGGAGCAGAGTATATGGCCACCCAAGGATGTTTTCAGATACCGTTGGCCATTGGTAGGCATGTTTTCCCCTCAGACCTCATTGTTTTGGAATCGCAAGGTTTGGATGTGATTTTGGGAATGGATTGGCTATCGTTGTATGGAGGAAACATCGATTGTGCCAGCAAGACGATTTTGCTTACCACCCCGGAAGGAAAAAGGATCAAGTATGTATCCAGGCATATGCCGAAGAGGACTCAAGTGAATTCCTTATCAGGAGTTGTACAGGAGGAAGTACCAGTGGTGAAGGACTATCCGGATGTATTTCCAGAAGAGTTGCCAGGCATGCCACCAGATAGAGACATTGAGTTCTTGATTGAACTTTTGCCAGGCACAGGGCCAATATCTAAGAGACCGTACAGGATGCCCGCAAAGGATTTGGAGGAAATTAAGAAGCAGATCAAGGAGTTACTGGATAAAGGCTATATTCGCCCAAGTTCGTCACCTTGGGGATCACCAGTACTTCTAGTGGAGAAGAAAGATGGATCACTAAGGATGGTTGTTGATTACCGAGGATTGAATGAAGTGACCATCAAAAACAAGTACCCACTGCCGATGATCAATGATTTGTTTGACCGCTTGCAAGGAGCTAAAGTATTTTCCAAGATCGATCTACGATCAGGATACCATCAGTTAAAGATTCGAGAGCAGGATATACCTAAGACGGCATTTACCACCAGATATGGATTGTATGAGTATACCGTTATGTCATTTGGACTGACTAACGCACCGGCCTATTTCATGAACCTGATGAACAAAGTGTTTATGGAGTTTTTGGATAAGTTCGTCGTGGTGTTCATTGATGATATTTTAATCTTTTCCAAGGATGAAGAAGAGCATGAGGAGCATTTACGATTGGTACTTGAGAAGCTCAGAGAACATCAGTTATATGCCAAGTTCAGCAAATGTGAGTTTTGGTTGAAGGAAGTTGGATTCCTTGGACATGTTATTTCTGGAGAAGGAATAGCAGTAGACCCTGCCAAGGTTGACACAGTGACAAGTTGGGAATCACCCACGACAGTTGGAGAAATCCGGAGTTTTCTTGGACTTGCAGGATACTACCGGAGATTTATCGAGAATTTCTCAAGGATTGCTAAGCCCATGACTGAGCTATTGAAGAAGGACACCAAATTCAATTGGACTGAGGAATGTGAAGCTAGTTTCCAAGAGTTGAAGAAACGATTGGTTACCTCACCAGTGTTGATTCTGCCAGATCAACGCAAGGACTATGAAGTTTATTGCGACGCTTCTCGTCGAGGACTTGGAGCAGTGCTTATGCAGGAAGGAAGAGTTGTTTCGTATGCTTCACGACAACTTAAACCCCATGAGAAGAATTATGCTACGCATGATTTGGAATTAGCAGCCGTGGTGCATGCATTGAAGACATGGAGACATTTTCTCATCGGAAACCATTGTGAGGTGTACACGGATCACAAGAGTTTGAAGTACATTTTCACGCAGAAGGAGTTAAACCTCAGACAGAGGAGATGGTTGGAGCTCATCAAAGACTATGATATGAGATTGCATTATCACCCTGGAAAGGCTAACGTAGTAGCAGACGCGTTGAGCCGCAAGAGTCATGTCAACACCCTCATGACAGGAGAGTTACCTCAGGAGTTAGCCGAGGACCTACGTGAGCTATGTTTGGAGATAGTCCCTAGAGGCTATTTAGCGACATTGGAGATTCAGTCTACCTTGATGGAAAGGATCAGAGAAGCTCAGAAGACAGACAAGGAGATTGAAGAGATAAAAGAGAAGATGAGCAAAGGAAAAGCCAAGGGATTTCGTGAGGATGAGCACGATACCTTATGGTTCGAGGACCGCGTATATGTGCCAAATGATCCGGAGATCAGGAAGTTGATTTTGCAAGAAGCCCATGATTCACCGTACTCGATTCACCCAGGAAATACCAAGATGTATTTGGATTTGAAGAATACTTTCTGGTGGACCGGAATGAAGAAGGATATTGCGGAGTATGTAGCAGTTTGTGATGTATGTCAGAGAGTGAAGGCAGAGCATCAGAAGCCAGCAGGATTGCTACAGCCATTGCCGATACCCGAATGGAAGTGGGATAAAATAGGCATGGATTTTATCACAGGATTACCCAGGACTCGTTCAGGCTATGACTCGATATGGGTTGTAGTCGACCGTTTGACGAAAGTGGCTCATTTCATTCCAGTGAAGACCACTTACACCAGTGCTAAGTTGGCAAAGATATACATGACCAGGATAGTATGTTTGCATGGAGTTCCGAGGACCATTGTATCAGACAGAGGAACCCAATTTACCTCGAAGTTTTGGAAGCAGTTACATGAAACATTGGGAACCAGGCTGGAATTTAGTACAGCATTTCACCCACAGACAGATGGACAGACCGAGAGAGTCAACCAGATTTTGGAGGACATGTTGAGAGCATGTGCACTAGATTATGGATCTAGTTGGGACGACAATTTGCCATATGCGGAGTTTTCATATAACAACAGTTATCAAACCAGTTTGAAGATGGCCCCTTTCGAAGCTTTGTACGGAAGGAGGTGTAGAACACCGTTGTTGTGGGACGAAGTTGGAGACCGTCAGTTGTTTGGACCAGATTTGATTAAGGAGTCTGAACAGAAAGTAAGGTTGATTCGCGATAGGCTCAAGGTAGCCCAGTCCAGGCAGAAGAGTTATGCCGATTCTAAACGAAAGGAGACAGTTCACGAAGTCGGAGACAGAGTGTATCTTCGAGTATCACCACTTCGAGGAGTGAAGCGCTTTGGAGTTAAGGGAAAGTTAGCGCCCCGTTTTATCGGACCATACAGAGTGTTGGAACGTATGGGAGAAGTTGCCTACAAGCTGGAATTGCCCGAAGGATTGTCTGGAGTACATGATGTATTTCATGTTTCGCAGTTGAAGAAGTGCCACGCAGAGATGGCTGAGATACCACTAAGAGATACTGTGCCACTAGAAGCGATTCAGTTGGAAAGTGATTTGACTTATGAGGAGAAACCAGTTAAGATTCTCGAGTATGCCAGCCGAGTTACCCGCAGCAAGGTTATCAAGTTTTGCAAAGTCCAGTGGAGTCACCACACGGAGGATGAAGCCACCTGGGAGCGAGAGGAAGATCTACGGAAAAACCACTCCCACCTGTTTTCTAGCCAACCCGAATCTCGAGGGCGAGATTCATCTTAAGGGGGGTAGGTTTGTAACATCCCAAATTTTCAATTTGGAATGTTATACATAGATCATCATTGCATATCATGTTTTGTTGCATTTTGACAAATCCTCGATAAATCCTAAGCAACTCAAGGACCCTCGGAGAGAGTTGGGGATTTTCCCGAATTTTTTCAAATTAATTTTTCCAACGAGGATTTTGGTTTTAATTATTTTTCTCTTCGGACAAATATTTCAATTTTAAATAAACGAGAGGAGAAAATAAGACTTCTCCAAAACAATTGAAATACTGGAGGAAAAATGTTAAAAACAATATTTGGGATTTATTTGGATTTTATTTGCAATTTTTATTGCATTAAAAATATTGCATGTTTTCAAAATATTTATTTTTGACTTTAAAAATGTTCACCCTATTCTAGATTTTCTAACTAGACGGGGAAAATTTATTTCATATTTTTCTGTTTTTTATTTATTTTTCTATGCAATATTTTCCGCGGAACTTATTTAAAAAAAAACGCGCCCGCGCCGACTGGGCCGAAGGCCCAGCCGACGGCCCGCCCGCGGCCTCTCCTCCTCCCGCACGGGACCTCGCCGCCCGAGTCCTGCCGCCACACGACACCGCCGGCCGACCCCTTCCCCAAGTCGCCGCCCCCCCCCCCTCCTTAAATACCCCCCCTCTCTTCTCTCCTCACCCCGAGCCGCCGCCGCCGACATCGCCGCCGCCGCCCGCCTGCATCATCGCCGCCGCCGCCGCCGGTTGCCTCGCCCGCCGCCGCCGGGAGCCCGGAGTCGCCGCCCTCGCCGCCTCCCCGAGCCCCGAACCCGCCGCCGAGCCCCGCCCGCCGGAGCCCCTCGCCGGAGCCCGCCCGACGAGGTACTGCCGCCGGCCGCTTTCCCGTCGTTGACCGGTTTTCTGTAAAAAAAAACCTTCGTTAAAAAACCCTAGATCGGTTTTTTCGGTTTTCTTATTTCGTGAGCGTTCACCGAACCGTTCGTTTTAACGAACGCGTTCGTCGGTTTTTCTCTGTTAACGAACGTCCGTTATTTAACCGTTCGTCCGTTTTTCTTTTTCGTCGGATTTTCTCGTTATTTTCTCAGATTCGATTTCTGATCGAATCTTCGATTCTGTTTAACTTCTCGCTCGTTTATCGGAATCAGGCGATTCAAGCGCCTAGAGTTTCGTCTCGAAATTCTCTTTCCGTTTAACCTACTCAAACAAGTTTTTGCTACAGTAAAATTTGACCTAGATCCAGATTAGCAAACGAAGTTTCTTTCTTTCGCCGTTTGACTTTCGTTGCTTCTTTCGAGTTGATTTTTTTTGCAAACCGGAGTTCTTAAGTTGAATTTTCTGGTTGGATCTTTCATTCGAGTTTTACCTGTGCATTAGTTGAGTACTGATTGTATGCTTGTTTGTTTGCGATAGAGTACCCGGAGTGTGCCGCTTGTTACTTCGACTCGCTAGGTTTTGCGGATCATCAGCAAGGCAAGTAACACTTTGATCATACCGTTCATACCCAGTTTTATTGCATTAGATCTTTTTCCCCAAACACATTGCATGATTAGGATCTAAATAACTTGTGGGTATCTGGGAAGTAGTTGAGGTAGTACCTATTACCTGTTTTACTTTATCAAACCCTTGGGAGTTACTTCTACGTTGCTATTATATTGCCATGCTATGCTCGTAGACGTGGATTGGGTTTGAGTGATATTCATGACAGATGTGAGATGTTTAATAATGGTTCAACTTAAGGTGGCAACTAAAACTCACATCTGGGTGGATTGAGGCACCTGGAGAACCCAGTGTTGTCTGTATGTATAAGGTCCGCCACCCAGGCTCAAAGGGATCATAAGATTATTCATGCTAGAAACTTCCGTGTGCAGCCACAAGCTATTATGGGCTCTAGCATAGCTGAGTAGGTTACAGGATCTCTTGAAGAGGTGGACTAGCAGATGTAGGGGAAAGTAGGTGTACCGGTCCATCCAGAGTAAAGAGTGATTGTTTCTGAAAGACTGTGTCTCGGTCATCCGTTTCTCAAACATCATGCAGTGCGAGAATCAAGCGGAGGCGATCGAGTCTTGTGGGGAAAAGTGCACAAACCTCTGCAGAGTGTACAAACTGATCATGATTAGCCGTGTCCCCGGTTATGGACAACTTGAGTATCTAGTATCTGGATTATCATTTGAATCTCATCACTGTGATACTTATAATTAATTTTGTTGGGTTAATGATGTTACTTAATTGGGATTGAGTTGGAGGTACCTTCTCAATGTTTCACCACCATGATAGTTAAATAAAATTTATTCCTTTGCAGTAGGATAAAATTGGCTTTTCGCAAAACTGTAACCATAGAGCCTTTCCACCAGCCATATATGCATATAGTATAGCATTATTATTGTTCATTGCTCTCTATGTGTTACATTGCCAGCATATTCCATGTGCTGACCCGTTTTCGGGCTGCAACGTTTCATGTTGCAGACTTTTCAGACGACGAGTAAGGTGCCTTAGGTCGTGGCCTTATACTCAGTGATGCCGCTGGAGTTGATGGACTCACTTATCTTCCAAGTCTTCCGTTGTTATCGTTATTAGATGGCCTTAAGCCATGTTTTCATACCTAATCTCTTTGGAGATATTCGATGTAATAAGTGTGTGATTGCTACTCTGTTATAAATCCTCCATTTGTACTGTGTGTGTCAGCATTACTGATCCAGGGATGACACTGGTGCACAGCAACACATGCCATTTGAGGTCTGGTCGCTACAGAAAAGGTCTCGGATGTGTGCTAATGCAGGATGGCAAAGTTGTCGCATATGCCTCCAGGCAGCTGCGAAAACATGAGGAAAATTACCCAACACATGACTTGGAGCTAGCAGCAGTTATACATGCACTCAAGGAGTGGAGGCACTTTCTGTTGGGAAATCGCTGTGAAATATACACGGACCATAAGAGCCTCAAATATATTTTCACACAGCCAGAGCTAAAGTTACGCCAACGACGCTGGTTGGAACTGGTCAAGGACTATGACGTCGGTATTCACTACCACCCGGGGAAGGCAAATGTAGTGGCTGATGCCCTTAGTCGAAACCCCAGCCCGGACAGTGACGGTCAGCAAAATTTGAGGCCTGAATTTCAGCGAGAGTTCACTAGGCTCAACATGATGTTAGTCTCTGAGGGCACCGTATCGAACCTGGAGATACAGCCCACCCTAGTGGAACAAATCAAGAAGGCTCAACAGGGACATCCCAGCATTGAAGGCATAAAGAAGAAAATGAATCTTAGTAAGACTTCAGAGTTCGTCACAGACAGTGAAGGGACATTATGGTACCGAGACAGACTTTGCGTACCTAACATTGAGGAACTCAAGCAACAGATCTTGACGGAAAGCCACACCGCCCCATACTCGATCCATCCTGGAGGAACCAAAATGTACAAGGACATCCAGGAAAGATTTTGGTGGCACGGTATGAAAAGAGATATAGCCACGTTCATTGCTTGTTGCGATTCATGTCAGCGCATCAAGGCCGAGCACCAAAAGCCAGCAGGGCTACTCCAGCCTAACAGGATACCGGAGTGGAAATGGGATGAAATCGGAATGGACTTCATTGTCGGATTACCCCGATCACAACGCGGAAATGACGCCATATGGGTCATCACAGACCGACTAACCAAGGTTGCTCATTTCATTCCCGTGAAGACTACCTACTCCACACAAAGACTGGCAAAACTTTATCTCTCCCGTATAGTTTGCTTGCACGGAGTCCCAAAGACTATAATATCAGACCGAGGCACCCAATTCGTCTCCAAATTTTGGGATCACCTACAACAAGCTCTGGGCACGCAACTAGCTTTCAGTACAGCATACCACCCTCAGACTGATGGACAGACGGAACGTGTAAACCAAATCCTAGAGGATATGCTAAGAGCCTGTGTGCTCACCTATGGATCCAGTTGGGAAGAAAGTTTGCCGTATGCCGAATTTGCTTACAACAACAGTTACCAAGCCAGCTTGCAAATGGCACCCTTTGAAGCGTTGTACGGACGAAGGTGTCGTACCCCTCTGAATTGGTCAGAAACAGGTGACAGCCGTATCTTCGGCCCAGACATGCTTAAAGAGGCCGAGGAGAAAGTTAAACAAATCAGGGACAGACTCAAGACAGCACAGAGCCGACAAAAGAGCTACTATGATCAGAAGCATCGAGAGGTCAGATTTGAACCCGGTGATTCCGTATACCTCCGAGTATCTCCAATGAGGGGTCTGCAACGATTCAAGATTAAGGGGAAGCTAGCCCCAAGATTTATTGGACCATTTTGTGTAAAGGCACGAAGAGGCACGGTTGCCTACCAGCTAGACCTACCCAAGGAGCTGTCAGACGTCCATGACGTGTTCCACGTCTCACAGCTAAGAAAATGTGTGAGCAACCCAGAAAAGCATGTACCTCATGAGGACATTGATATGCAACCAGATCTCACCTACAGAGAAAGGCCAGTAAAGATCTTAGAAGAGTCTGAACGGAGGACCCGTCAGAAAACGACAAAGTTTTTCAGGGTTCAGTGGAGCAACCACACTGAGGATGAAGCTACATGGGAAAGGGAGGATTTCCTTCGAGCAGAGTATCCATACCTATTTGAGGGTCAGCAGAAATCTCGAGGACGAGATTTTCCTAAGGGGGTAAGTGTTGTGACATCCAAGTTTTTATTTGGATTTTTTCAAAAGATTTTTATTTAACTTGAGGGGAGTGATTTAAATTTTTCTTCAAGAGAACTCTCCCTCTCATATAATTTTTCCTTATGGCAAAAACTTTATTGGGATTCACCCAAGATCTTTCTTTGGTCTTGGAAGTCCTTGCTTTTCATTTGGACTCAAGACAAAATGTTTTTCATTTGGGAAAAATAACTTTTGAAAACCTTTTTGAATTTTTGCACTATGGCTTTTGGAAAGTCCTTTGCCACTTTCAACAATTCCTCCTTGCCATGGCCCTAGTGCAAATGCTCTCTCCTAACCCTTCCCTCACCTTTGGATCATGTTTTACACCAAATCCAGCAAGTTGAACCTCCCCATGTATCTATTTCCATTCAAATTATATTCAAACAAATTTCTGTCCTCTATTCTACCACTTGGAGATTTACAAAGGAACTCCATTTTCTGTTTTGATTTTTGCCACCAAACCAACTCTCCCTCCTAGTCCTTTGAACCCCCAACCTAGAACTATGAAGATCCACTGGTCTTCAGTTCAAAATTTTCAAACTACACTTGCTGCAAGTTTGGACCAGATTTGTCAAATTTGGTGAAATTCATTCAAAACCTTCTCCAAAAATTCCAAGTAAAATCAGGCAGCCCCTGGGTGCTTTGAGTGGTCATCTCACCAAGTTACAGCTCCAGAAAAATTTATCTCATGGCCAAAATCTTTGTCGAACACCTGCAGTGCATGGTCATTGTCAAGTTCAGAGTTTCAGAGATTCAGTCAAGTGGCTGCTGTCGTTTTCTTCAGAAGCGGACGTCGATCTCGCCAGTGCCACCGCGTCGCCTTGCTCCTCGTCCCCGCCCTCTTGTTCCTGCACCACACGAACGCCTGGCACCTTGCGGGCGTCGGCGACGAGCAGCAGAAGGTGCGCCGCCCCGTGACCGACGCCGGCGGCGGCTTTGCGGACGCCAGCGGGAGACACGGCGCCGACGACGCCACCCAGCGCCGCCCAAACCACCGGAGCTCGCCGCGTGGCCTTCCACTCCCCCGAACGCGCTGCCGCTCTCGTCGTGAACCGCAGGGCGCGGAGCGCGCTCTCTGCCGCCGTTGAGCCCATGCGGTCACCTCACCGTGGACCGACGCCATTACACCAAGACCAACCCCGTTTAGCTGTAAAACGAATCCAGTAACCTCCACTGATGCTGCCCGACCGCTCAAACCACCTGCCAACCCACTGCTCCGCCGTAATCGCTCGCCGGAGATTCTCCGTTCACGGCCACCCCGTCGATCTGCCTATAAATAGGGGCCTCGAGCTTCAACTCGAGCACCCACCAGCCCTGCACTCCCCCTAGAGCACGCCTAGCCACTGGAAGAGCCCCGAGGAGGTCTCCTTCCTCAACTCCGGCCGCCGCGACCCGCCACGGGATCCAGCCCGATTCGCCCCCGTGTGTGCTCCTCCGCCTCCATTCTCTTGCCAGTAGCTTCACCTTGCATCACTCGTTCTAACCCGCGCCTCAATTCGTAGTTTGCAGCCCTCCACCGGAGTTCCCCATCCTCACCCGAGCCGCCGTCCGCCGGAGAAAGTGTCGTCGTCGACGTGGTGCTCCCCGTTGGACGAGTCCACCACCCACCGACGCGGAAGAAGGCGCTGAAGCTCTTGGTACCCTCCGTTTCTCCTAACTCGCCGTGGTTCGACGCCGGCGTCCACCGCAGTCTTCGGGCGCCGGCGAGCTTTTCAAACCTGACATGTGGACCCCGCGTGTCAGCCTCTGTTCTTTTATTCGCGAAACGTTTTCTGTTGGCGCCTTCGGGCAAAATACGTCTTCTCCTTTGCGCTTGCGCATTCCCAGCCGAAGCGTTTTCTGTTTTCTCAGTTAAAACCCTGGAACTTTTCTGTTTCATTACAGATAAGTCCCTGGACAGAAACCTTTATAACTTTTTAATAAAAAGGTATTTTTGAGTGATTCTTTTTCTTACAATCTTCAAATTTTGTCTAGTTTTTTATGGGATTTATTTGAAAAATATTTGGAAAAGTTTCTGTGTATGTGTTGGTTTTCACGTTAGTACCCGTTTCGTGATTGCCGTAGGTTCCGGGAGAGGTGAAGGGGCCGCGAACTTCGCCGAGCTAGACTCCGACTTCTCCGAACCAGGCAAGCATGTTTTGAACATTTGATATGACAGATGTTTTTCATGTTCACGTGAAAGTTTTGTGCGTGGCATATGAGTGTCGGTAAATGCCTCGTTGCTTGTAAGGCAACGACCCGGTTGTTCCAAAGTTGCGATGACCTCTGATGAGAGGTGGCCAAATCATGTGGTGACATGAAGGGCAGCAAGGTGGTACTGTTGTAGCATACCAGCCTTGTGTCATCCGACTTTCTTCGACGCTAACGTGGTTGGAGCTACGTTATCGTTCTTTTCCCGCATGTTCCAGAGTTGCGATGATCTCTGATGAGAGATGGCCTAATCATGTGATGACATGAAGGGCAGCAAGGTGGTACTGTTGTAGCATACCAGCCTTGTGTCATCCGACTCTTCCGACGTTAACATGGTTGGAGCCGTGTTATCGTTCTTTCCCCATTCCGTGCTACCACATGTCTCATTGCCAGGGTGCGGTTTAGTAAGTTGGTAACCTCTTTCCGTGTACACACCAAACAGAGAGGCCGGGATGATGGTACCTTGGCCCAGGATTAAAGCCAGTCATCCGGTCAGGGGGCATGGGTGTTTCCGGTTGGGACCGAGAGGGGGGGCACCCCCTTAGAGCGCGCGTATAAAAATTTGATCCCATGCTACGCGAGGTTGTAGCCTCCCCGTCTCAAGGTTTTTCTTGGACGTTGCCGAGGGTGATCCCTGGCTTCGGATGGTTGAATTGGGTGTGTACTGGTTAGACGTGTTTCTTCCAAAACACCGTAGACGGAACTAGTCCCCGTGACTACTGAAATCCGTTGGCTGTGGTTAAGTACAAACTCTGCAGAGTCAATTCTTTCCAAATCATCATATCCATGATCAAGCAGTGTAAGTATTATATCCATATCCATCTGTGTGAAAAACTTGTCCCCGGAGAACAAGCTCAAGTGGTAAATTCAGATTTATTGTTATTCCTGTGGATGGACTAACTTTATATTTGTCTCATGCTTGTGATACTTATGTTCCCGAACCAATGTATTATTGAGTTGTGATATAAGCCCTTTATGAGACGTCGCGCAGACGTCCGACTGTGGCGTGTTCTTGTTCTTTACTTTAAATATAAGCCCTTTCTGTGATGTCGCTCAGACGTCCGACTGTGGCATGCACTGCCTTTATTTTCTGTAATAAGCCCTTTATGTGGTGTCGCCCCGACGCCCGACTGTGGCATTATTATTCCGCATTTTCCTCTCAAGGAGTCTTTCAGACACTCGTTTGGCACCAGTATTACTATTTCTGCAGTTTCCGCTCGAGGTGTCATTCAGACCCTCGCTTGGCACCCAGTATTTATTACCTCTATGTCTGATCGCACTGGTTAATTTGTTCATGTGCTTCATGTTTACCTTTGTCATACCTTATGTCCGAACTGTCTTGCGAGTACTTTCATAGTACTCACCTGGCTTGTTGATTTGGCCAGATGTTGACGAAGGCGATCTCTTGGATGAAGAGTTTGATAGCGCGTCCGACGCCTAGAGGAGTCCCAGTCAGTCCTGCGCGATCCCGGATATTGGTCACTTGTATTGTTTACGCTTCCACCACCCGCAATAAGTCTTCTCGAGCCTCACTCCGACGCTCGATGAGTTGTAGTCTTCTGGAATCATATCACTCGCTTCGCGGTGATATTTCCACCACCGTTATTGTCGTGAGTTAGTAGTTGCCACCCTATCCGCCGTTTTGTTTTAGCGGCGTGCATGTAATAAATTGTTGGGCAGTCCCTGCTCAACCTTGTATTATATTTAGTACTCCTGGTATTTTTCTTCTGTGACCAAGATATTGTCTATCAGTGAGAAGGAATTCTTCCTCGCTGGTCCGTAAAAGGGATCGGTCTCTCAATAATTATTTTATTGAAAAACCGGTCGCGACACTAGGGCCCAGCCTCAGCAGGGGCCCATACGCTGTGCACCTACATGCTATATACAATGTATATATTTCTTGAAAAAGGAAACAAAGTCACACACGAACATCAATCCCTTCTCCTTCGCTGGCTCCTTGAATCACGCCCTCGTTCATCTCCCGTTCTTCATCTTCTTTACCAAAAATTGATTGCCCCGACTTCCTAAGAGGCTAGGCCCCAATTTACGAAGTTAATCAATAAATTACTTTGGTTCCTTGCATTCTATAAACAGCCCCAAGGGACCCCGACAGATGGAGGCCAGCCAACGACACACTCGGGTCCCTGGGCCCCTGGCAGGAACGCGTGAGCAGCAACCTGCAGCATGGCCGTCCATGGTGAGAGCCGTGTTCAGGGTGAAGGGCAGGCGGTGGAGATGTGAAGTCCAGGCACTGTTCAAGGTAAGAACCAAAGCCATTGCTCATTCGTATAATTTTTTGATCCCAATTCTTTGATCCTTGTCTATTTATTTCTGTTATATGATGAGCTGATGTAATAAACAAAAATCATGATAAGCCATTGCTGATGTCTGACCTACTTAATTTCTCTTTTCTTGTATGAATTGCAGTCAGGTAATTCTGCAGGTTGTGGCATTGCAAAAAAATTTGATTATTGGATAGATGGACCATGAAATTTCTTCTAATTTACTCCAAAACCAAGATTTAAGAAATCAGGTTCTCTCCTTTTTTTTAACAATGTTGGCAAAAAAGCAATTATCTGGTTGTGAGAAAAGAAAAAAAGAACTAACATCTAAATCAATTAATTGAATCTCAAAACGGTGCTACATCCTTTACTGGAAGACATTATAGGGGCCCATTAGATGAAGCTCGCACAAGGGCCTCTAAGATGTGAGGGCCGGCCCTGCATCGATGGGCCAGAACGTCTGCTCAATCAACTGCACGTTCCACTGCTGTTGTTGGGTCTATAAGATTAACCACCATGGATAACAAGTTAGCTCCGCGAGGTGTAGTCGGTCTTCGTTGTTGGATTGTGGTATCCATGCATCTGACCAAATCTTTATTTTGTGTCCATCTCCTATCCTCCAAATATATCCCAACTTCAAAGTCTCCACACCCTCCATGATACTTTGCTTTCTTCTTTAGTGTGGCATTAAGCAAGTCCCCTTCCGGATAGTATTTTGCCCTGCGAATCCTTGCTCAAATAGAGTCAGGGTAATCAATCTGTCGCCAAGCTTGTTTGGCCAACAAAACAAGGTTAAGGCAGTGTATATCTCGAAAACCCCATTCCTCCCTCTTTTTCCATCTTCCACAGGCGAACCAGTGCATCCTCTTCCGGGTTCCCTACTCCAACTTATTTGGGACAAAAGGTTGTTATTGTCTGATATGTGGAATATCAGTTTATATAAAAAAAATTAAGAGATTAAATACACTGACTACAAATTCTACGTTTTAGATACGGTGCAACAAAACACATCAATACAAATTCCTGAAAAAACATGCAACACCAATCGATCATGCACTATCTATTGACACAAAAGGTATGTACCTTCAGGCCTTCCAATTCTTAAACCATACGTGGAAAACATTAATCACACTACCAACTATGAACCACATTTCCAACTGCAAGCTCAACTGCACATCCTGTATTGACGCCAATAACGAGCACAGTATGAAGGACAAAACCAATCATCAAGATTTAGATGAAGGAAAATAGATAGCTCCCGATATTCCATACTCCAAAACTTCTGCGGGATACAAAAAGCATGCTGGTGCAATTCCAAATAACAGCTCATTCTAACGATGTAGATAAAGAAAAGAGTCTACTCAGTGTCATCGACGACCTTGGTTCCCAGCCCCTTCAAACCCTCAGCAGGCACCTCGGCAACGGTGACGAGTGAGTAGAGCTCCTCCTTGGCGTCCTCCTCATCGTTCCTCCTGCGGGCAATCCTCACGCGAACCCTACGGGGCACGCTTCTGATCCCACTGCTCCAGATGAGCTTGTTGAGCTTCACGTCGATCCTGACGTCTGTCGTGCCCATAGCCTTCTGTGCAAACTTCCTGAGCTCTTTGATGGCATTAGGTGCCTTCTTCTTGAAGGTACTGTCAAACATTATAGAAGACTAAGAAGGGACCACATTTAACTGTAACACACATCAATATTGATAAACTGGTTGGGGTAAATGTGAATAGAACAGTTTCATATGGCAGCTAAAAGCCTAAAACATGGTATCATGATATGTTAGCTGAGAATACTCAAGTAGGTTAGTTCAATGACAAGTAGAAATAATTAAATAGAGCATTTTAGTTCGGGATTGAGTCGGATCAAAGTGTAACAAGGTATGCCATCTGAGGCAGGCGGCACATTAAGATCAAAGTAGTTTCCATGATAAGTGATTGGTTCAAATCACTGATATCCAAACTAGCCCTAATTTAACCAACTCTGACAACAAGAAAGCAGCTTTATTCATGACCTGAATGAACTACGTTTAAGCACCGTTCCTACAATTCGAGAGCAGAATAAAAACTGATTGTACACAAACCATTGGAAAATCTTATCGAACAAGCAACTGTGCCAGGCTGATCTGGTTCAACCTTCTTAGGTGGGGCAAGCAAATTTAACTGCCCATGGGCATAGCTAAATTGTCATAGAGTTAACGACCAACATGAATAGGATTACAACTAGTTGCATGAGTAGGTTGCAAATGGAATGTGATGGTACAGCTCTCTTAGTATGTAAGCTCTCGGCTTATGCATCAACGAGACCGGAGAATAAAAGCTAGCAACTCATAATAACAACTGGATCACAGTACAGCTAGCAGTAATCCAAACTGAAAAATGGAGCGTGATAGTACAGCTCTATGAGTATATACCTCTCAGCTCACGTCCATACGAGATTAGAGAAGTATGACAGGGCACATTCTATAATAAGTTGATAACAGACACAGCAGCATCAGGAAATTGTTCAATCTATTCGAACCAAGACGTGCGAGAACAGCGAGCACGATCTTGGCACCGCAAATCGAAATCTCACTACATATTGATGTTCTTGGCATGAATACAGCAGGACGGCGTGAACAATCGAGTCAGATCTTGTAGCGGGAACGGACCGGTGAGCAGAAGTAGCAGGGCTGGGAGGATGCATACCAGCCATGGAGGCGCTTGTGGAGGTTGACGGTGTACTCCCTCGTGACGACCTCCTCCTTCCTCGGCGCTCCGCCCTTCTTGTCCGCCATCCCCTCTACTCCTCCCTCGCTGACCTGCTGCTGCTGCTTCCTCCCTCCGGGTCGATTCTGTTCCGGCGGCGCGAGAGGAAAACCCTACCAGCGACGGGGAATGGCTTTTATATGCTCGCGTTCGGAAGGGCGCACGTGCCGCTGATATGTCATGGGCCTCCGTTTAGCCCATGACCCAGCAAAGTGGGGGCGGGCCGCGCGGAGAAAACCTTTGGCAATGGACTTGGGGAGCTTGCTAAAGGTCCGTATGCGCGCTCACCGCTCCTGGTCTTTTTAAGCGACACATAGGCTATGGTCACTACAAATCTTATTCTTTGCCAAAAAGATGCACAGCTTGCCTACAGTGCCGGCCAAATTAGCTACGGTTTTAGGAAGGTTCTGATCATTCACTCTTCTTTTCTGTGTTTCCTTGTTGTTGCTGCTTTATTTTGTTTTTACTTTTTTACTGATTTCCTGCTTTATGTTTTCATTTGGTTTCTATTTTCCATCTTCGTTTTTCCTTTCAAATTCATGAACTTTTCTAATCTGCCCAGTTTAAGTGTACAAATATTTTCTTATATATCATGGACATTTTTTTAACAAATTACATGTTACATTTTTAAGAACATTTACAAATGTGTGAATATTTTACAAGCGTTATGGTCATTTTTAATGCTACAAATATATTTTTTCATATGTACTGAACAAGTTTTCAAAAATGGCACAAATAAATTTACATTTCATGAATTAAAATGACTGAATACTTTTTAATTATAACTAAATTATAAAAATAATTAATTCTTTAAAACAAATGTGTAATTGTTTTACATTCCAAGAATAATTTTCGAAATGTCATGAACAATTTTCTAAATGTATAAACATTTATTTAAATTTCATGATTTTTTATTAAAGTTTGTTTTTTAAAATGTTATGAATATTTTATTAAATATTCTGCAAAAAAAATTAGTCTGCATAAACAAATTTGTAAATACATATAGAAATTTTTACATAATATATTTTTCTCTACAAATATTTTTATAACACTTGTAAAAAATAGCAAAAAGGGGGGAAATATAAAGACAATATATTTATACATGCATCAGCGAAATCACTTGTTAAAACTAGTGTTTCACCAGAAAGCACATTTGTGCTTTCCTTTTAACTAGTGCTTCACCGTGATAGCTACATTGCACGTTAGAGTCCCATCCCAAAAAGGGGGGGGGGGGGGGGGACTAGAAAAGAAACAAAAAAATGAGCAGTAATAAAGGAAACATAAAAACTGGGTGAAGAAAATCCTTGATCTGTTTTACACCAAAAATAAATAAATTGCCAAAACAAGAAAATGCTAGATTAAAAAAAAGAACGGTTAGAGTACGATGGCTATTCTCGGTGCCTCGCTCCGCTCGGTAGGTTGGCCAGCCGCCACATGGGAAGTAGCCCGTGTCCGTCGGATACTAGGATCGCCAAAAAGCAGGGATTCCCCTTCAAAAAGGGTGCCCCCGTGGGGCACTTCTATACCTTGCTTCTTCTTTTTTGAGACAATTCTATACCTTGCTTCTAGCCGATGGACGACTCGTCTGAAGAGAGGCGCTAGATGGGCCACAATCACGGGGAGGCCACGACCTTGCTTTTTTTATTTGTTTCACTTTTTTTCCGTTTTCCCTCCTTTTTACTTTCATTTATTCTTCAAAAATGTCAACCAATCATTGAAAAATGTTGAAAGTTTAGGAAAATGTGTCTCATGTTACAAAAAATATACAAATAGTGTGAAAAAGTTGACCACGTATTCAAAAAATGTGGATCTTGTATTTGAAAATGTTACTCAAGCATTTGAAAAATATTAAATTTGAGTAGAAAAATTGTTGATCATGTATCAAAAAAATGTTTACTTGTATTTGAAAATGTTAATCAAGACTTTAAAAAAATGACAAAAATGTATTGAAAAAATGTTGACCATCTATTGAAACAATGTAGATATGGTATTTGAAAAATGTTACTCAAGCATTTGAAGAAAAAAAACTGTATAAGAGAAATGATTCCATCCGCACGCGTACAATTATTCCACCAAGTGATGACATCTCCCTCGTAGCCCAGATCACTCAATTTGCACTCCTCCGGCGCCTCCTTGAACTGGTTCATACATCCCTCCGATCGGTCCACACCCCCCTCTTCTCCTCATTAGACATTATCTCATTGAAATCTCCCAAGCATAACCACGGTCTACCCTCCTGGTGTTGCTGATTTAGCAAGTGCATCGTCCTCCAGGTTTCCTTCTTTCTTCCCCACTGTGACTCCCCATATACACCAGTAAGCCTCCAAACTGAACCATCCTCCTCCGTTATATCCGCATCAACGTGCCTTCTACCCACAGATCGCAAAGAGAGATTGATTCCCCTCCTCCAGAAGATACCAACCCCCGACTCCTCCCCTATGAGTTTTTTGCACACATGTTTGCCAGTCCAAGCTTCCACCAATACTGCTCCAACTCCTTCTCCAACAACTTCGTCTCACACAAGAACAGAACATCGGGATCCTCCACCCTCTTGAGGTCCAAGAGGCCACGAACTGCCGGGCCGTTCCCGAGTCCCCGGCAGTTCCAGCTTACAATCCTCATTGCGCCCGGCGGGGCTGCTCCTGCAGCCCGGCCGACATCGTATTTGTCGGACACGTCTCAACTGCACCCGCCATCTTCTCACCCCCACCTTCCACTCTTCCCTTCTTCCCCAATTCATCCTCATCCTCCCCCTCCACACCCCTCTTCTGCCCTAACACACAACCCACCAAAATGTCGTCCTTCGAAACCACCAGCCCTTCCCTTCTCACCTTCTTGTATTTCTTCGGAATGTGGCCACCACTCTTCCCTCTCCCATCCTCCCCCGCACCACTCTCTACCACTGCTGCCTTCAAGTTCTGCACCTCCGGTTTCTGCACATCCCCCCTCTCGACCTTCCCTTTTCCTCCACCACCACGCGGTCCGCTCCTAGACCCCCCCACCATGGGCACTAGCATCTAGCCCCTCTTTGCTTCCACCGTCCTCGTGAAAGGTTAGCCTCTTTTGGTGCGCCCCACCCCCGCTCACCTTAGTTAACTTGCTAGGGCTGGTGACCTCTTCCCCTTCCTCCGTCCGGCCCCCAGCTGTCTTGGTATCAAATTTTCGCCAACTCAGGCTATCACTTCGAGACTTACCGACCAACCTCCCACCACCATATGATCGACCACTGCCAGAGCCACTCCCGCTTCCACTTTGGTTATTTCTCCACGTCCTTCCTTCCTCTAACCCACGGCGTCTCCCCATATCAGCTCGCAGCCGTCGCCCATACTGCGCCTTCTCACCCTTCTTCAGTTTTGTAGAACAAGCTTTGTCCACATGTCTAATGATTCCACATATATAGCAGAAGTCGGGAAGGTACTCATACTCAAAATGACAAAACGACCTCTCCTTGTCTTTATCTCCTTCGTGTTTGCGGCCAATCTCCTCATCGCTTTCAGACTCCTCATCCAGCGCGACACCCCTCATGATCGGTTTGTTGATCGGCATGCGAACCTTAATGCGCAAAAACCTTTCTACCGCCGAGCCATCCACCCCGGAGTCCATCTCCATGTACTTGCCTACCAGATTTCCAATCTCCTCAGCCATCTCTTCCTCCATCTTCCCCAGCGGCAGTCCAAACACTCTGAACCAAACCGGAACCTCGTCGAACACATACTGCTCAATCCGCTTGCTCGGCACATAATCCACCATCACAACTAGATCATTATCGAACATCCATGGTCCATCCTCCAACGCCTTGCGCTTGCCTGACTCTTGTTTGAAGGTGAAGAGGAAGATATTCTCATCCAGCTCTTTGCAGTCCACGCCCTTCAGGGGGCATCAGCACTTCCCAAGCGACAGGCAGATCGCATCCGGGTGCGCGGGCCTCTCCGACATCACCTTCCCCACCGCCTGAATCTCACCCTTGTTCTCCTTTGCCCGCGACGTCCACCGGATCTTCACTCCTTTCCTCTCCTACTCAGAGAGCTTCATCTTCTCCATCAACCCCGCTACCTTCTCCATGGCGGCTCGGAATCAACGCCTGTGACAGAAACCCTAGAGAGGTGTTTTACGATCGCGTGCCCTAGGCAGCACACGAAAGGCTTTTGGTGGGGGATGGGGAAACCCTGCAGGGCGGCCTCGCCGCTGGACGGCGGACCTCACGAGGGCACCCACCGGCGATCAGATCTAAACGCTCGGGGCGGGCACAGTGCGGGAATCAGGGAGGAGCGAATCGCCTCCGTGATCGCCGGACACACTAACCGTCAACGTATTTATATCCCCACGCTGCAGCTAGGAGATTGCGGGATCGATTCCCACGGGCAACCCTTTTATCGCTATTTCATTTAGCGCGAAATGGGCCTGCCCACAAGTCTAATGGCTTCAGCGAGACAGGAAGATTCGATATAAGCGAGATAAAGCCTTTGTGGCCCGTGCACTAGGCGCGCCAAGCGCATGTCTCCCGTTGCTTGCTGGGCCAGGCCCATCTACGGAGAGGTACAGACGAACGCAGTAAAAATGGTGTTTGTAAGGTTTCGAACTCAGGATCCCTCGTTAAAGGATGCAGCGCACTGACCATCAGGACAACGAAGCACTTGCGTCTAACACTTCTTTCCTTTCTTTTATTTCTTTTAGGTCGCGATCTCACTGGTTGGCTGATTTCTGGGCGGTATTTTTCTCTTTTTTTCTTTCTCCTTTTTCATTTTATATTCTTAAATGCATGAACAATTTTTTTTTCAAATTCCATGAACTTTTATCAAAATCGATGAACTTCTTTTCAAACTAGATGAACTTTTTTTCATTCGACGAACTTTTCTCAAATTCGGCGAACTTTTTTCAGATTTGATGAACTTTTTTCAAAATTGAGAAACTTTTTTTTTCGAATTTGATGAACTTTTCTCAAATTCGTTGAACTTTTTTCAAAGTTGATGAATTTTTTTTCAAATTTCGATGAACTTTTTTGAAATTCAATGAACTTTTTTCAGAATTGACGAACTTTTCTCAAAGTCGATGAATGTTTTTTCAAACTCGATGAACTTTTTTCAGAATCGATGAACTTCTTTTCAAAGTCGATGAACTTTTTTTAAATTTGATGAACTTTTCTCAAATTCGATGAACTGTTTTTCAAAACGATGAATGCTCTCAAATTAGTCAAAAAAATTCATATTAATGAACTTTGTGAATATGTGAACGTTTTCTAATTCGTGAACTTTTTTTGAATAGACAAATGTTTCTTTGCTTGTTCATGATTTTTTTAAGAAAATCATGTTTATCCAAATTGACTTTCCTTCTTTTAAAAGAAAATCACGTTTATCCAAATTGTTATCAAATAATTCCAAAAAAATAATTGATACACAGATAGAGCGGCTACTATCATTCTTATAATGTTCGCGCTGATTTGATACAGAAGTATGTGGCTAGTCCAGTGGTTCGCAAAATGCATGACGAATGTAGTGTGCGGGTTCGACTCCACGTACCGCATCTTTTTGGAGCGTTTTTGGTGTGAGCAGCAAGCGCTTCCGTTTTTGCCACGTGATGGGCCAGCCCATATCAGGAAGCGCGTGGGCGCCAGAAACTCCAGCCGGCGCTGAAGGCGCCGGTTAGGAGCTCCCCCTATTTGCCGCACTCTGCGGTAAATAGTTGGGGTTCCGCACAGGGGAATATCGAGCGAGCGGCGCCCGTGGGCTGGCCGCGCTCCAAGTACACCGGTTTTGGGAACCTTCTATTATTGCTCCTAGCCGGGTTTTTTCCGGTTTTGGGAACTTCTAGAAGGTTCCTGCACCAGTTTTTTCTTTTTATATTAATTGCTGTTTTTTATTTTTTATTTTTCTTTCCTTTCTCGTTTTTTCTCTTTCATTTTTTGTCTTTTTTTTCTTTCTTCTTGCTCTTTATCTTTTTTCAATGAATGTTTTCAGAATTTTATCTAAAAAGTGAATTTTTTTGATTTTGTTCCTTTTTCCAGAAAATGTTCCTGTTTTTCAAATTTTTGTTCAGAAATTTCATAGAAATTTCGAATTTCAAAAATTGTTCGCTTAAAAAAACTATTCGTCTTTTAAAATTTTGTTCACAAACTAAAAAATGTTTAGTTTAAGAAATATGTTCCCGTTTTAAAAAAATCGAAAATTCTAAACATACTCATATTACAAAATTTTCTTGCAAATTTAAAGTGTTCGTGTATTTAAATTTTGTTCACGAATTAAAAAATGCTCAGGAATTTTAAAAAATGTTCCCATTTTGGGAAATTGTTAAAAACAATTTCAGAAAAATGTGCACGTTCTCATTTTTGAGTTTCGAAATTGTTCAGTTTCATATTTTTGTTCACAAATTACGAAAAGTGTTCGGGCGGTTCAAAATATGTTCCCGTTTTCAAAAATTGTTCGCAAATTTAAAAAATGTGCACATTTTAATTTTTTCAGGAGTTTCAAATTTTTGTTCACAAATTTGAAAAAATGTTCGGGCAGTCCAAAACATGTTCCCGTTTTCAAAAATTATTCACAGATTTAAAAAATGTGCACGTTTTCGTTTTTTCAGGAGTTTTGAAATTGTGCAGTTTTATTTTTCGTTCACAAATTTCAAAAATGTTCGAGCAGTTCAAAACATGTTCCCGTTACCAAAAATTGGTTGCAATTTTAAAAAATGTGCATGTTTTCATTTTTTCAGGAGTTTTGAAACTGTTCGGTTTCAAATTTTTGTTCACAAATTTCGAAAAGTGTTCGGGCGGTTCAAAATATGTTCCCGTTTTAAAAAATTATTCGCAATTTTCAAAAACGTGCACATTTTCATTTTTCAGGAGTTTCAAATTTTTGTTTACAAATTTCAAATAATGTTCGGGCAGTTCAAAACATGTTTCCATTTTGAAAAAAATATTCACAGATTAAAAAAATGTGCACATTTTCATTTTTGTCAGGAGTTTTGAAATTGTGCAGTTTTAATTTTTTGTTCACAAATTTCAAAAAATGTTCGGGCAGTTCAAAACATGTTCCCGTTTCCAAAAATTGTTTGCAATTTTAAAAAATGTGCATGTTTTTTTTCAGGAGTTTCGAAACTGTTCGGTTTCAAATTTTCACATTCTGTCTTGGAATTTTGAAAAATGTTCGTGTTTCAAAAAAGTGTTCCTGACTTTCGCAAATATTTCAGTTTTGGTTTTCTTTTTTGCAAATCAGAAATTTGTTCGTGTGTCAGAGATCCCTTCGTTTTTTCAATAAAAAATGCTTTTGAAATTCACGATATAATTTGGATCTGCGCCGCAGGAATTGTTTTAAGCTTGGCGCTGGTATAGAAACGTTAAGTAGTGCTAGCTCAACTGTTAGTACCACGTTATGTACAGTGTGAGGTCCTAGGTTCGAATTCCCTCGAGCATGGTATTTCTTTTTTAGCTACAGCGCACAGTCTTTCGCTATATTCATGGGCCGGCCCAGTTGGACACCCACCTGTGCGAAACCGCGCCTGTTTGCCGCAGCCAGCGGCGAATAGGAGCTCCCCCTATATCTCGCCTTTAGCGAATCTGGTTTCTGACTCACTGAAGGGGCGAGCGGGATGGGCCGGCCCACAAGCGCAGAAGTCCACATCCAATTTTTCTATTTATTTTTATTATTTCTATTACCGTTTTTTGGTTCATTTTTTACACTTTTGAATATTTTATAACACTTTACAAAAACATATTTGGGAAATGTTGAACAAGTCTTTGCAAAATGTTGAACGTGTATAGAAAAATTGTTGATGACCTATTAGAAAAATGATGAATTTTTTGGATCATGTATAAATGTTAATCAAGCATTTGAAAAAATTGAACAAATATTTGCAAGATTTTAATCAAGGATTCGAAAAATGTAGAACGTGCATAGAAAAATTGTTGATCATGTATTAAAAATTGCTGATTTTTTTGTCATGTGTATCAAAATGTTAATTAGGAATTTGAAATAAAAATGTTGAACAAGTATTTCAAAATTTTAGTCAGGCATTTGGGAAATGTTATTTTTTATAGGACAATGTTGAGCATGTATTAAAATATGATGAAAAAATTGATCATGTATATCAAAATGTTGATCAGGCATTTAAAAAAAATGTTGAACAAGTGTTTGAATAATATTAATCAAGCGTTTGGAAAATGTTAAGTGCGTATAGAAAACATTTGAGCATGTAATCAAAAAATGTTAATCTTTTAGTTGAAAACTATTAGTCAAGCATTACAAAAATATTACTCTTGTATTTGAAAAATCTTATCCAGACATTGAAAAAATGTTGAAAATATGTATAGAGAAAATTTTGACCATTTATTTAAAGTGGTAATGTTTAGTAAAAACGTGAAAAATGTATTAGAAAATGTTTTTGACATATACAAAAAATGAAGAGTGAAAATTAAAAGAAATATAAAAAACCAAAAGGAGAAGAAAAATAAATCAAAACAAATAACAAAGATAAGAAAAAAGAAAACAAAAAAGACAAAAAATGAGAAAGAAAGAAACAAAACCTAAGAGAAAGGAATAAAATTAAAAAACCGGTGAAAACCTGGAAATAAAATCAAAGAATGACAACAAAAAGAAAAGAAAAGAAAATAAATCAAATGAAAATAGAGGAAAACTTGTGAAAAAACGAAAAAAAAACCCTGAAAAATAGAGAAGCAAAACAGTGAAAACCGGCGCATTTCTACTTAAGTAGTCCCACCCTTCCAGTAAATCACCAAGCCGAGAGCAGTGGCTTGCAGTGTTCCTAGCAACGCGGAGACCACAGTTTGATTCCCCAGTGTGCTTTCTTTTCATTTCTCTTTTTCCTTAACTGTATGCTTGAATGGACCGGCCCCATTATGGTTTACCCTTCGGCGGGAGTTTTATCCAACTCACTGAAGGCGAGATATAGACGCCACGAAAGTCGATACATAGACGCTCCCAAAAGAGCTCCTAGTCCACTCACAAGGTCGGGGGATAGCGAGCAATAGCGTCCATCTGCGTGCTTTGGGCTGGCCTATTGGGCAGGACGCTCTCGATTTTTTTCCTTTATTTTTTTTTATTTTCAGTTTTTTGTTTATTAATTTTTTTTCAAGATTCAGAAAATAGTTTTGAATTTTAAATTAATCTTTTTTTAAAAATCTTGAATTCACAAAATATTCCTGAGTTCATAAAATAAACTGAAAAAAAACCATGATCCCATAAAATTATCATGAATATTAAAAAATGTGCACATGTTTAATATATGTACGTGATTTTTAAAAAAGGTTCATCAATTAAAAATTCTTTTCAGGAAATTTTTGTGAATTAGTAAAATACGTTCCTGAATTCAAAAAATGTTCACAATTGGGGAATATTTTCACGGATTTTTTAAAAATTATCATGATTTCACAATATATTCACGAATTAGAAAAAATCATGGTTTTGTAAAATGTTAAAAAATTTAAAAAATCACGAATTCAATAAAAAAATGATGATTTCAAATATTGTGCATGAATTTGAAAGATGGCTGCAAAATAAAATTAAATAGAAGTGAAAAATAAAATGGAAAACAAGAGAAAAAGCACAGAAAACAAACAGAATGAAAGGAAAAAAAATATTGTGCAGGTCACTGGGTAGGGGGTAGCTTGCAATCGCATACCCCTGATGTCAAGAGTATCTGTAGCCGGGCGCCCCGAACCCGTCTGAAACGCCCAGGCGGACGACCCGGTCAGTGATCGGTCATAAAAAAAGACCTAGACGGGCTCCTCAAACGCCGGGATGACTGACACCCCTCATATCCATGCCAAATCTAGGGCGGATATGGTGGCGTATGGGCGTATCCGCCACGTCGGACTGACGATTGGGTCCCACACAGAATCGCCCGAAAACCTAGCGGTTCGACAAACGTCTCCTCCGGTGGGGGTGTGAACGTCACGTGGCGCCGCTCCGGCTCGCCGCTCGAGTCCGAATCCGGCTATTTAAGCCAGCCGACGTCCTCCAACCCTAGCCACATCCACCTCCTCCCTCTCCGCGCGGCCAACCCGAGCCCATCCATCTCTCTCTCGCTCCGCCGCTCTTCCCACGCCCTCTGGCTTCGCTATGGCTCGGCAAAAGAAGACCACGTATGCTATGCTCACCCCGGAGCGCCGGTTCCAGATAGAGGAGGATATTCAGGCGCCTGCCTCCGGACTCATCGGAGCCGAAGGAGGAGGAGGAGCCGAAGGAAGAGGAACAGCGTCCGGCTCTAATGGAGATGGCGGTCAGGAGGAGGACGAGGCGGAGTAGCTAGAGGATGAGCTGATGCCGGCTCCAGGTTTCAACATGGAGGACACGGAGACGGAGTTCGCGGTCGCCCAAGCGACCGAAATTGCGGAGTAGTAGGCCATATGGAGTCCATTCAAGATGGGGCCTATGTGTAGGCAAACCGATAGTTCATCCAGCAGGAACAGACGGCGACCAACGCACTGTTCACCGAACTCGACGCGGAAATGGAGGCGGAGGACAACATGGAGCAGCCGGAGCTGCGGTTACCGCCCATGTACCCGGAGCCGAGCACGAAGATAGTGGACATCTTCGACGAGGAGTACTGTAGTATTGGTTAATCTACGTAAGATTTTCTTGCTTGCATGCTTCTGTATGGATTTAAGGTTTTAAATATAAGGTATGAAAATGTAGTGGAGGAAATTTAAGATGTGACTGGTTAACGTCCACGAACTCGTCGTGAGCGTTTGAATTTCCGGATTTGCGAGTTCGATAAGAGATGCTCTAAGGTTCGCTCGCTCCCACGGTCACTTAGCCTAGCGTGATGTAAGGATTGAGCTTCCCTGCCGTAACTGCAGGTGCCTTTGGGCCACTGACGAGTAGGTCCAACAGCCGGCTGGCCCATATGTCACTGACCCAACGGCATGTGCAGTTAAGGCACCAAAGGAGCGTCCGTGATGTAAGGTTCAATTTTGGGCGATGCTAGGCATAAGTCGGGCGATGGATCCTGATTCGTAAGTCACCTTTGCAACCGTCCGATGTAGAGCACCGCGTCCGTCCGATCTACACATGCACGCTCCCCCGCAAAGCCCGTCAGCCCGTAGCCGTTTGCAGTCATTTTCTTTCACGCCTCACAGCCGTACTCGCGCGTTCGCATGCACGCAGCGTCCTGCTCACGACGACAGCATCTCAGCGGCTGCACTTGCATTATTAGGCGAGGCGTGGCGACTTTCAGCCATGTACGTATACGGCTTGTAATGGCATGCCAGCAGAAGTGGTGTATTTTATTTCTAGCAAATGGATGGCAGTAGCATGGGAACTTTGGAGGTCAAATGACAGTCCACAATGGAGCGACATGGCGCGGCGGTGTGCTTTGAACGACATGACGACAGCATCACAACGACTCCAGCCAGCCATCGACATGTGATAAACATCCTCGTTTCCCAGGTTGCAGCAGCCTCGTCACTGATCATCTCAGAGCAAAACGCGGACGAGCTCGCCATGCACGGCCACGTCTGCATCGCCGGGTTGCAGCAACGACGCCGTTGCCACCATCCTGCTTCGTTGCAGCACGGAGTCACGAACGATGCTCCGGCGGCCCGACAGTGCTCCAACACAACACCGGTGATGCTTCGTTGCAGCACGGACGATGCTCCGGCGGCCCGGCAATGCTCCAACACAATATCGATGATGCTTCGTCGCAGCACCGGCGATGCACCGGTGGCCCGGCAAATGCTCCAACACAACACCGGTTATTCTTCGTAGCACCGACGATGCTCCATTGCATTACCACGTGAGGTTTTGCCAGCCCGACGAAGCTTCATCGCCGCACTGGTGATGCTCCGGCGGCCGCTGGCGATGCTTTGTTGCAGCACCGACAGGCGCCAATGGGTGGTGTGTCGCAGCACTGGGTACGCCAGCGATTGATGGAGCAAGGCACGTCGCTGGTGGGTTCGCAGCAGAGGCACTTTCCACTCTTCACACCGCTCGGAGCGAACGACGTTGACCTCGATGCATCACTTGCGGGAAGCTGCATGCAACATCATCACCAAGCCGCGCAGCGCCACGCATCGTGCTTTACAGCAGACCGTCTTATAACATTGTTTGAATGCGGTGTCGCCGTCCGTCCTTTGTAGCATCCGTGCTACCGACTCTTCGATGTAACAAATATATATTTGATTAGAGAAAAATACTAAGAGATCGTCAATTAATGTTGACACAATAACATGGCGAGCCAAACACTTACTCCCTCCATTCCATAATATAATCACATTTTTCAAGCTGAATATCGCAGAAAAATCACTTTGCAGCACAGGCCATAGTTGCATCAGACATCCAAAAGAATGTAGTCAGCTTTGTAAAAAAAGAATAAAAATATATGGCAGTGGAGGGTAGCTGAGAGAGAGAGCAGAGCGTCCTCCTGGGTGTCTCGGTGCGGACGCATGCAAGTATGCACATGGTCGAAGTACCAGTAGCAGCAGTACTAGCTGCGTAGGAACAAGGCTAGCTAAAATATAGTGCCAGTGCACGCGCTGCGGGAAAGAGCGGCAGTCCTCATGTGTTCACATGGACACGTGGTTGGCTGCCAAGGCGGTGGATCGGTGCGAGTAATCAGCCGGTTTAAAACAAGAGTTTTGCTTCAATTTTGCAATGCTCAGCCGTTGGTGTTTCTTACCAGGCCCAAACAAAAACATTTTATTTTGTGATGGGAAACAAAAGCATTCCCTAGTCCGCAGTTGAGAAAGAAAAAACTGTAGTCCCAACAAAGAGAGCAAAAGTTCCAAGAAGCGGACGACGATCTTTCCTCCACTGACCAGCGTAGTCTGAAGATGTAATCAATGTCTCAGGGATACGGATTCAATGTACAAAGACCTAGGAGTAGTTAGCTTTGCACCGACCAGCGTAGGTCACAATCCGAGATCGACGTCCATCACTATGATATGCATGCGTGGTGCGGAAAAGAAGGCTCGCATCGTGGTGGTCTTTTGATCTTAAAAAGACCGCGTGGCACAAATCTGAACCAACGTTAGTGCAGTGCTGCAAGATTCCAAGTTGATAACCAAATAAAGTGAAGGGATGGATGGATGTTCAATGTATGTAGAACCACCACGTTCTCCTATACTGAAACGTCCGCGTTCGATACCGACTCTATCGTCGTGGTCACCGTGAACTTCAAGCCGGAATGTTTCAGCTACCTGCGTCTAGTGTGCGACATGCTTCAAACAGAGGAATGGGCAGCTGAGAAAGAGCAACCGAGGCAGCGGACCACCAGAGGTGTAGAATTAAATGCAATCAGGCTGGCCCGAAGATAAGGCATGAATTTGTTTAGGTTTAGTCAAAAGATAGCTCTTAATTTGCGTCCAAATTGAGCCCACATGTCTCCTGATCTCTGAACATCCTCCATCAAACTCTATCAAACTGCAGCACTAAGTTAAGACAAGTGTGCTTTTCATCAGTAATTAAGCAACTGATGACGATAACAGAGTTGTTCGTGATTAATTAGGAGCCCACAGCCCCACATAGTCGCCAAAAAAAAGGAGCCCACACGGCCAGGCCCTGCACACGACACACACCAGACATTGTTCAGATTAAACACACCGTCCGTTACACTCGTACCACTAGGTTTAAGCAGCTCACGATGTGTGTAATGCTGTGTGCCACGTAGGCACGCTAGCTAATGCAAGCTCGCCTATAGTACCGATCAACGATGCAGCTAAGGTGACGCGCCAAAAGCTATCCATCAGTATAAGTATTACCATCGAGGACGACCGATAACTCATCCGTGATGACTGTTACAAATGACCTAGATTTAACGGACAATCGCCACTGACGGCGTAGAAAATGAGGCCGTCAATAGTAATATTATATAAAAGCCTACTAGCATCTATTTTGGTTAAAAAGCTTATTCGAGCACAAAACGGACTTTTGGAGCACGGGGGCATTCGAGCACATTTTTTTAAACCTCTCAAAAAGTGGGGCTTAAAAGTTCACAGAGAATGATTTTTTTACATGAATATGCATACATGCGGCCCAAGCACCCTTTAAATTCCGTTCAATAATATGTTGTATTATACGCTACACAAAAAGACAAATTTTGGCCAAAAATCAACAGCAAAAAATAAGCCCATTTTTTTTGCATCTGTCACATGCAAACACGTATATTGAAAAATAAGCTATACCAAAACCGTATCAATATGCCCATGTGTGGCATTGAACAAGATTTTAGGTGGTTTTGAGTTATTTAAGCTGACTCAGCACATGATGTGGCAGTGCATATCGACTCTGTCACTGATGTTGAGATCATCATGAATATCCCAGTATGTATGAGAAGATCGGAAGATATCTGGTCATGGCATTACGACCAGAAGGTATTATATACGGTCCAGTCCACATGACATATGATAGTGAGCATCAAGGAGAGAAGGGAGGCATGGATCGACGACATTCCATCGGGTTCAAATCCTAAGCAAGAGGAAAAATACCTCGACTAACCTTTGGAAGATTCATGTTCCCTCCCTAATTGTTACAAATAACGAGCACTGACGGCGTAGAAAATGAGGCCGTCAGAGGAATATTGCATAAAAGCCTACTAGCATCTATTTCAGTTAAAAAGCTTATTCGAGTCACAAAACGGACTTTTGGAGCACGGGGGCATTCGAGCACATTTTTTTAAACCTCTCAAAAAGTGGGGCTTAAAAGTTCATAAAGAATGATCTTTTTACATGAATATGCATACATGCGGCCCAAGCACCCTTTAAATTTCGTTGAATAATATGTTGTATTATATGCTACGCAAAAAGACAAAATTTGGCCAAAAATCAACAACAACAAAATAAACCCACCTTTTGCATATATTTGTCCTTTTTTGCATCTGTCGCATGCAAACACGATATTGAAGAAAATTTGCACATTTATACTACAATACTATACATGCATGTACACATATTTCCCGGCCATAAAAATCCATTTTTTAACTTCAAAAGATGGGCGCAGTGTGTGCGTGCTCCAAAGCTAAAAGATTATGGATGTCGCCTAGAGGGGAGGGGGTGAATAGACGCTTTAAAATAATTACGTTTAGGCTTGAACAAATGCAGAATAAACCTAGCGATTAATTTGTCAAGCACAAAACCTACAACACTAGGCTCACCTATGTGCACCAACAACTTATACTAAGCAAGATAAACAACTAAGTGATAGCAAGATATATAACATGAAACACTATGGCTATCACAAAGTAAAGTGCATAAGTAAAGGGCTCGGATAAGAGATAACCGAGGCACGCGGAGACGACGATGTATCCCGAAGTTCACACCCTTGCGAATGCTAATCTCCGTTTGAAGCGGTGTGGAGGTACAATGCTCCCCAAGAAGCCACTAGGGCCAGCGTAATCTCCTCACGCCCTCACATAATGCAAGATGTCGTGATTCCACTAAGGGACCCTTGAGGGCGGTCACCCAACCCGTACAAATGGAAACCCTTGAGGGCGGTCACCAAACCCGTACACTTTGGCAACCCTTGGGGGCGATCACTGATACCCGTCAAATTACTCGGGGTGATCTCCATAACCTAATTGAAGACCTCGACGCTTGCCCCAAGCTTTACACCACAAAGATTGAGCTCCGACAACACCAACCGTCTAGGGCACCAAGGCACCCAAGAGGAACAAGCTCTAGGGTGCCCAAACACCCAAGAGTCACAAGCTTCTCAACTTCACTTCCACGTATCACCGTGGATAACTCAAATCGATGCACCAAATGCAATGGCAAGGGCACACAGAGTGCCCAAGTCCCTCACTCCCAAATCCCACCAAAGCAACAAAAGCTATGGAGGAAAATGAGAGAAATAACAAGAAGGAGAACACCAAGAACTCCAAGATCTAGATCCAAGGGGTTCCCCTCACAAAGAAGAGAAAGTGATTGGTGAAAATGTGGATCTAGATATCCTCTCTCTTTTCCCCAAAAAACTAGTAAGAATCCATGGAGGGAATGAGAGATAGCAAGCTCGAAGAAGTTCAACAATGGGGGAAGAACACGAGCTTAAGAGATAAGGTTCAATGGGGAAGAAGACCCCCTTTATAGGACCTCCCGAATCCAACCGTTATGCGCTCAGCCCGCACACGAGCGGTACTAGCGCTCAGGGGAGCGGTACTACCGCCCGGGCTGTCGTGGATTTGTCACGGCAGATGCCCTAGTGAAAGGACTTAGGTGTGGAGCCATCGCAACTAGGTTAGCTTAAAGGGGTTGAACGGGACAAAGGACACAAGGAGTTTACCCAGGTTCGGCCCCTCTCAACGAGGTAAAAGCCTACTTCCTGCTTCTAGTTGTATTGCTTGAGTTTCGAGTACAAGGGAGCAAATACGCTTGACCTAGCTCTCGATTGGTTGTTTCTTGAGTTAACCCGCCGCCGGGTCTCACCTTTATATACAGGTTGATGCCCGGCGGCTTACAGAGTCTCGTCCGGCTCACACAAACATGACCAACTCGGTTTCTAACTAAAACCTACCTTACAGAACAAGTTAACATATGGCGGCTCACACCCTTGGGCCTTGAATCACTTCCAGGACCTCGGCCTTCAATAAGCCCGCTTGTTGAACCACCACCTCTATGTCTTCTTATCTCTCCCTGGGCTTCTTTCAGGTTAAGCCTCCAATAGTATAACCCGGCCCCTCCTGGGCGGGTCATACCTCGAAGCTATATCCCTAACATTAGCCCCCAGGTTGATTTGAACTTGTTCATATCAATCTCCACTGTCTGACTTAGCCGAATATATCATTATCAATTCTTCATCAATCCGCTTATAACCCGCCATGACGTCACATAGCAGAACCATTTTAACCCTCCATGACATCATGTACATTAATTCCGCACAAGGCCCATGATATCTCAACAGATATTTATCTTAATTGGACATCCCAAAAATCGAGGTGCCCGCATTGGCAGCATAATCATTTTGCCTCCTCGATTCTCGCGCACGCCATTTTATCATCCCCTCATAAATAGGGACATGGGGCCTTCTTCTTTACTTTTTACCCCTGCCTCTTCATCTTCAACTCTTTCCTTGCGACGCCACCGCGACCCGAGCTCCACCGCTGCCGTCGACCGTCTTCAACAACTCCAACCCAGGCCGCTGCATCAACCTGACCGTGTCCAGAGATCACGACGCTCTTTCGCTGTTCATCAGCATCCGCAGGTACCCCTCCTTCCTTTATCCTCAATCTGCATTAGATTGCCCTAGTTCATCAGGGTTCGTCGGTGTTCATCGGTGTTCGTCGTGGTTTTCTCTTGCCAACGCCTAGTTCAATCTGAGAAGTAATACAAAGTTGATGCGGTAGCAATTTTTATCACCCGTTTCCAATTGTAGATGCACCCTGTCTCCCTGAGATTCAAACCCAATCCATATGTTTTTCCACTGTCATACTTAGGTTTAACAATTATTTCCTATTTCTGAACTCGCTGTAGATCCAATATTATAGAACAGATCTGTGGAACCTATGTGTGTAACACTTAGTGAAATTTTCCTTAGATCCGTAAACCCCGGCATAAACACCACCATAGGGGCGGCTCAAAAAACTTTACTTTATAACCCGCCGAACACCAGCCGACTTATTCAGGAAGTACTCAAATCAGTTGCATCCGCCTGATGTCAATATCACCCAACCGTACTTTATTGATTTGTTCATACTATTTCCTTTCTCATAATAATCTGTCCATATATGAATCAAACTTGCATAATATATTTACCTTTTTAATAACCATCGGACGGCTTATTATCTCAAATTTGACCCGCCATTATTCCCCTTTTAGGCCTTTCACAATAAAAATGACTAAGACAGTCACCTCATGCGATTGGGTCGCTTCCACTGTGATGGAACAAGCTCTGAACGAATATGTTCAAGTGGGCGTCTTGTCAGCCAAAGAAGTCATTCACTGGCGGGTCCCAGGGACAGAAACAAGACCCGATCCAAAGGACGGCGAAGTCGTGGTCTTCGCTGATCATATGAGCCAGGGTTTCTCACCACCCGGTTCAAAATTCTTCCGCGACGTTCTGAATTTTTATCAACTTCATCCACAAGACATTGGGCCCAATTCAGTATCCAACATCGGCAACTTCCAAGTATTTTGTGAAGTGTACCTTCAGGAGGAGCCCACTGTTGACCTTTTCAGCGAATTTTACTATTTAAACCGCCAAACAGAAATGACTGACGGACCCAGTCTTGAACTTGGAGGGATTTCTATCCAAAGACGCAAAGATGCTGTCTTCCCGCAGCCACGCTTCCCAGTCATCCCAAAGACTGGAATCAGACTTGGTTCTACTGCCAAGACACCTCTCCGGCTGGTGAGAACCCTCTGTCGGGTTTCCGCAACTGCCGGCTTAACCCAAGACACCCATTTCCGGACCGGATCAGTGCCGCTGAACGAGCCAAATATGCGTCCACCTTCAACAAGATAAGAGCCTTAGTGGCCAACGGCTTAACTGGTATCGATTTGGTCCGATGCTGGGTTGATTGGAGGATCATGCCTCTAAGCTGCCGCCCCAGCTTAATGTGCGAGTACACCGGTGATACCAAAGATCCACAGCGTCACTGCCAAATTCGTCTGAATGACAAGGAGATCAATGAAATGACCAAAATGCTGCTCAATGAAAGCTTAGCGAATTGCAGCAAGACGGGGCTGAACCCCTTTTGCACCCTTAACCCGGCTCCGGCTATAAGTATTTCAAGCTCATTGTTATCTTATTCTTCTTTCACATATTTTCTTCTTACTATTTCTTGCTTTCTTCAGGCCAATGATCCTTTCTGGAATAGGAAACTTCAGGATAAGCTGGGCAAGAAGGTCACGGCAAAGAACAAGGCACCCAAGAAGCCTGCCAAGAAGAAAATAGACACCTCAGAGCTGTTTGCTTTGAACGATGATGAGTTGGAGGTAGAACTTGACTCCCTTGGCTCCTTTTTTGTTTATCTTATTGACACTGACTGCTACCAGGATGACGCAGAGGCCAGCCACGCAGATGGTGAAGAGGTAACTATCCTTTCCTCCGACTCAGAGCCTTTGCCAAGACAGAAGGTTCGACAAGTGAGCCCGAAAGTAAAGTTTTATCACCCTTTAGCTTACTTGGATCCAAATTTTATTTTGAAGAAACAACAACATGAAGCTCGACGCACAACCCGGAACAACGGCTGTGGAAACCTTTCTTCCGGCTTACCCAACACGCCGGTCCCTCGAAAGCGCTGAAATGAGGTGCCATAGACTTCAACCCTCTCCTTTCCTAAGGCGGGTCTTATCCATCAACCACTTAATTCATCCAACTCAAATTATCAGGGAACATCTCATTCATCCTCTGGCGACTCTACCGGAACCCAGATTCCTCCCTTCAAACTTGCTCCTGGATAAGTATTAAATTTCTTTGCTTTAACGCTTGTGTACTGATATGTTAACATCCTTATATGTCTCGTTTTCAGTGGTATAGCCAAGCCCAGCAAGAAGCTGAAGGTAAACAAGCCGGCCGAAGACCCCAAGGTTGCTGAGCCGGAAAATCAAACTATCTCTGAAGCTTCCCATCAGACTTGTGAGGCTGCTGCTGACGACCTGCCACCTGAGACTCAAGATGTCACGGTGGATCCAATGGGTGTGGACCCATCCAGTGCTAAGCCTCCTAGTCCCGTAAAACCTGCCGATGAACCTCCTTCACATCAATCTGCGGAGGATGTCATCATTACTGGTACTGGCTACATTGAGCCTGGGAATCCCACCATTCTAGCCAAGCACTCTGCCAAGGAAGAGCTAATTGAAAAGAGCAAGGCCAAGTTTGACGTTGCAAATTACTCACATTTGGGCGTAAGTGAATTGTATTCTGGTTATCTGAGCCAGCTGCATACTGGCCGTGACCTGGAGGCAGACTTGGTCAAGAAATCGTGCCAGAAATATGAGGTAAGAACATCTATTTCCTTTGCATATTTAGTCATCCAGCCCCCAAGTCTTACCGTAGGAAAAGATACTTTTGAGTAGGGTTAAGACTTGTCCATATGTTTCTGCATTCTCCAAAGTCATAGCCATCCTGGGCCAGCTTATGTTGATAAAGATGAGCCGGATCATTTCCTTTATATGAAAGAACTCCAGACCATAGCCCTCATGGGCCGGCTTATCTTGATAAAGATGAGTCGGTTCAAAGTATAAATGTTAAAAAGTTCTTCTGCACACATTAGCCCCCAAGTGTCAAGTGCTTTGCTTGCAACGTGCTTGAGACTTGTTGTAGATTGTATCCTGACAAATACGTTTATCACTTGTTCAACTCTTTACTTGCAGGACGCTTTGACGCAGGCTGAGTCCCAGGTGGTCAATTTAAAGACCCGGCTTGAGCAGCAAGAGGGTGAAACACGCGAAGCTGGGTCCAAGCTTAAGCTTAGTCTTGAAGAGAGCGAGAAGCTCAAAACTGGATTTTCCACAGAAAGAACCGCCTGGGACAAGGAAAAAGCCACCCTGGTCCAAAGAGCAGAGACTGCTGAATCTTCTTGAAGGAGACTGCTGCCGAATTGACCGACTTAAAACGTTGCATATCTCAGATGACGACTGCTATCTTTGGTAAGTGACTCACGATGTTTTGATCACTTCCAATTTTTAACCTTAATCCGCCCGGCGACTTATCTGTGCACTTATTCAACAGGCCCCAGGAGTCCAACCTTGGCCAAGACATGTTGGTGAAGCTGAAGGCGGTTTACACCCTGGTGGAACAGCTGTACACAGGCACACAACGATCCCTAGCAGTCATCTCGCATAATAAACAACCACCTTCACTCATCAAGGATGTATTGGACAAGTTATCTATCATGCCCAAGAGAATTGAAGAGATCAAGCGATCCGCAGCTCGAGCTGGTGCCATTACTGCTTTAAGTCGGGCCAAAGCATGGCAAGCGGAGTTAGACCCGGAGGAGATGGCCACTGGCTGTCCGAGCTTCAAAGAAGACGGGTCTCCCTTCGATGCCAGCGACTTCACCAAATGTGTAAAGGAGATGCGCCCCCTGGCAAGTAAATTGGCTGAGGAGACAGATTTGTCTAAGTATCAAGCGGCTTATACCAAGGAGAACGAAAGAGCGAAAGTGTCGGCTTATGATATTGTAGAGCTCATTCCTCTAATATGTAAGCACACTTTTGCTCCTGATATTGATCCGTCCAACCTTACAGACAACGAAGCCAAATTCAAAGCTTTAACTGGCATCGACTGGACATCATCTGATTTCCAGACGATGGAGGGAGAAGAAGAAGAATCGACGCAGGATAACCCGGAGGCTTCAACTCACCAAGACCAGAACAATTGAGCCAAGGGGCAGCTCTCAGACTGCAGTGCGGCGTTTCCTTTTGAAAAAAACTCTTAATCATTTGGGCTTTGGAAAGCCTTGTAATAGACTAGTTGAAACAATGACCCGTCATACCATCGTGCATGTTTTAGCCTTTAAAACTGCTTGAAAAAATTGTTATGTGCCACTGATGAGCTTGCAGGGAATATCATATTGTTTTTCAATATTCCTGCACACATGGTAAACAACATACACCCTGGCAGTTTGCGCTAGGGAGGGTCATAATGTCCAATATAATATGTTCTCACGACTTAAAGTCTATAACCAGGGCGGGTTAGAAAAACCCAAAATATTTATTCAAACATGAAAACGTCATACATGTAGACTGATATCACAATGATGCTGTGATGATTGTAATCCATCATGGGTATTAACCCATAAACATGAAAATCATGGCTTGCATTCTTTCAAAGTAAATTACCCTGGCAACGTAAAATCTGTAAGCCAGAAATTGAGCAGGACCAGAAGAAACTAGTTTTTTTTGAAAAATTCCAGTTTTGCTTCAAAGAAGCTTGGCATGAAAGCCTTTTATCCCGTAAGCCGGCCCTCACATGACATAAATCCGTTGTTTTAACCTTAACTAGTTCATGGTCTTATTGAAAAGATTGACTGTTAAGAGTACGAACAGGCCACATAGCGGAGAGACTACGATAACAGGTGAGTTTATCCTAGCACTCTGTAAGCCGGCTCTCACGTGACAACGGCCGCTGTTTTAACCTTGACAAGTTCAGGGTCTTATTGAAAAGAGTAACTGTCAAGAGTTCAGCAGGTCACCTGGCGGAGTAGCAAGTTGCAAATAGGCAGGTTTAACTCAGATTTGGCATGGAAGCCGGCCAAGTGGGTATGAAAGCTATACTCAGTGAGTAAGAAGCCCCCAAGCGACCTTTGGCATGGAAGCCGGATCAAGAGGGTATGAATAGCTATGCTCTTTGAGCACGAAGCCCCCAAGTGACCAATAAGATGGCTTATAAACCGGATCAAGAGGGTATGAATAGCTATGCTCATTGAGTACGAAGCCCCCAAGTGACCTTATGAACAGACAATAAAGACTCAAATACTTTGAAATGAAACGATAGAGGCCCCGAATTATCAGGGATGCCGGATTTATTATTTTGATCATAATATATACATTGATGAAGGTATGTACAGCACAAGAGCCGGTGGCTCAAGTGTAATAGGGCCGAAGATGAGCAATGTTCCAAGGCCGTCGGGTCTCTTCCTCTAATGTGCGTGAATCCTTGCATTCTCGAATATCCATGAGGTAGTATGACTCGTTATTTAGATTCTTGCTAACCACAAAAGGTCCTTCCCAAGGTGGGGATAACTTGTGCATGTCTGTTTGATCTTGGATGAGCCGGAGCACCAAGTCACCTTCTTGAAAGGTCCGGGTCTTGACCCGATAGCTATGATAACGACGCAGATCTTGATGTTATATCGCCGAACAAGCCGCCGCAAGGTCACACTCCTCATCCAACATATCAAGACTATGCTGACGTGCCTTTTCATTGACAGCTTCAACATAAGCCACCACCCGGGGCGAGTCATGAGGATATCGCTTAGAAGAACCGCCTCTACTCCGTAAACCATGAAGAAGGGCGTATAACCTGTTGATCTGTTGGGGGTGGTATTTATACTCCAAAGCACTGAGGGTAATTCCTCAACCCAACAACCCGACGTCCTCTACAAAGGGACCATAAGCCGAGGTTTTATGCCTATTAAGATTTCTTGATTGGCTCTTTCAGCTTGACAATTGGACTGGGGGTGAGCCACCGAGGAAACATCAAGACGAATATGCTCTCGTTGACAGAATTCTTTCATAGCACCTTTAGACAGATTAGTGCAGTTATCGGTTATGATACTATGAGGGTAGCCAAAGCGGAAGATCACCTTCTTAATGAATTGAACCACCGTTGCTGCATCACACTTGCTGACCGGCTCTGCCTCAACCCACTTTGTAAACTTGTCAACTTCCACCAAAAGGTGAGTCTTTTTGTCCTTGGATCTCTTGAAAGGCCCAACCATATCCAGCCCCCGGACTACAAATGGCCAGGTAATTGGAATCATCCTCAATTCTTGAGTCGGCACATGGGCTCGTCTGGAAAATTTCTGACAACCGTCGCACTTGCTAACCAGATCTTCTGCATCAGCATGAGCCGTCAGCCAATAAAACCCATGACGAAAAGCCTTAGCCACAAGAGATTTAGAGCCAGCTTGATGGCCACAATCTCCTTCATGAATCTCCCTTAGAATCTCACGACCTTCTTCAGGAGAAACACAACGCTGGAACACACCCGTGACACTGCATCGGTGTAACTCGCCATTGACACTAGTCATCGACTTAGACCTCCGGGTTATTTGCCTAGCCAAAGTTTCATCCTCAGACAACTCTCCCCGGGTCATATAAGCCAAATAAGGAACTGTCCAATCAGGAGTAGCATGAAGAGCCGCCACCAACTATGCCTCTGGGTCAGGGATGGCAAGATCCTCTTCTGTTGGTAGTTTAACTGAAGGGTTATGCAATATATCAAGAAAAACATTGGGTGGCACTGGCTTACGCTGAGACCCCAGCCGGCTTAAAGAATCAGCCGCCTCGTTCTTTCTGCGATCAACATGTTCCACTTGATAACCCTTGAAGTGACCAACAATACTATCAACCGCCCGGCGATAAGCCGCCATAAGCGGGTCTTTAGAATCCCAAGTTCCTGAGACTTGCTGAGCCAGCAGATCTGAGTCGCCGAAGCACCTGACCCGGCTTAGGTTCATTTCTTTGGCCATCCGAAGACCATGGAGCAGGGCCTCATACTCAGCTGCATTATTAGTACAAGGAAACATTAGCCTTAAAACATAGCAAAACTTGTCTCCTCGTGGGGAAGTCAAAATAACTCCGGCTCCTGAGCCTTCCAACTGTATGGACCCATCAAAATGAATAGTCCAATATGTGTTATCAGGCTTCTCCTCAGGCATCTGCAACTCTGTCCAGTCATTGATGAAATCCACAAGAGCCCGAGACTTGATAGCCGTCCTAGGCATATACTTCAAACCATGAGGTCCAAGCTCAATGGCCCACTTGGCCACTCGGCCCGTGGCTTCTCTGTTTTGAATAATATCCCCTAGAGGAGCAGAACTGACCACAGTAATGGGATGACCAAGGAAATAATGCTTCAACTTACGACTAGCCATGAACACCCCATAGACCAGCTTCTGTCAATGCGGGTACCTCTGCTTAGACTCAATTAAAACTTCACTTACATAATAAGCCGGCCTCTGAACCGGATATTCTTTACCCGTTTCCTTCCTTTCCACTACAACCACCACACTGACAGCTCTGCTATTAGCAGCCACATATAAGAGCAAGCGCTCCTTCTCAACGGGAGCTGCAAGGACCGGCGGCTCAGCCAACTATTTTTTAAGTGCTTCAAATGCCTCATTAGCAGCATCACTCCAGACAAAATGATCTGTTTTCTTCATCATCTGATACAAAGGAATAGCCTTTTCGCCCAGGCGGCTTATAAACCGGCTTAAAGCTGCAATACGACCCGCCAAATGCTGGATGTCATTAATACATGCCGGCTTAGCCAATGAAGTGATGGCCTTGATTTTCTCCGGGTTAGCTTCAATCCCTCTCTCAGAGACCAGAAACCCCAAGAGCTTGCCCGCAGGTACACCAAAAACACATTTGGATGGGTTAAGCATCATCTTGTAGACCCGGAGGTTATCAAAGGTCTCCTTCAAATAATCTAGCAAGGTCTCCTTCTTTCTAGACTTCACAACAATATCATCCACATAAGCATGCATGTTGCATCCTATTTGATTGTGAAGGCAATTCTGAACACAACGTTGATAAGTCACCTGGGCACTCTTGAGCCCAAAAGGCATAGACACATAGGAAAAAGCTCCAAAGGGTGTGATAAAAGATGTTTTCTCTTGGTCCTTAACTGTCATCTTGATCTGATGATAACTAGAATAAGCATCCAAGAAGCTCAAACGCTCACAACCCGCCGTAGCATCAATGATCTGATCAATACGGGGGAGAGCAAAAGGATCAGCTAGATAGACCTTATTAAGGTCTGTGTAATCCACACACATACGCCAAGTGCCGTTTTTCTTAAGTAGTAGCATCGGGTTAGCCAACCACTCTGAGTGAAAAACTTCAACGATGAAGCCGGCCGCTAAGAGCCGAGCCACCTCTTCTCCAATGGCCTTGCGCCTCTCCTCATTAAAATGATGAAGAAATTGTTTGACCGGTTTAAATTTAGGATCAATAGTGAGAGTGCGCTCAGCGAGTTCTCTCGGTACACCCGACATGTCTAAAGGCTTCCATGCAAAGATGTCCCGGTTCTCACGGATGAACTTGATGAGCGCGCTTTCCTATTTCGGATCCATGTTGGCACCGATAGTGAACTGCTGAGATGAGTCGCTAGGGACAAAGTCAACCTGCTTGGTATCATCTGCCGATTTAAATTTCAACAAAGGGTCATGCTCTGTAGTTGCCTTCTTCAATGGAGTCATATCAGCCGGGTCAACGTTGTCTTTGTAAAACTTAAGCTCTTCCATAGCACAAGCAGACTCAACATAAGCAGCATCACCTTCCTCACACTCCAAGGCTATCTTCCTGCCACCATGTACTATGATAGTTCCTTTGTGACCCGACATCTTAAGCTGCAAATACACATAACATGGCCGTGCCATGAACTTGGCGTAAGCCGGCCGACCAAACAGAGCATGATAGGGGCTCTTAATTTTAACCACTTCAAAATTCAATGTTTCAGCACTGTAATCATGTTCATTACCAAAAGCCACTTCCAAGGCTATCTTACCCACTGGTTAAGCCGACTTACCAGGCACCACCCCATGAAAGACTGTGGAGGACGGCTTAAGATCCTTGTCAGTTAAATTCATCGGGTGAAAAGTATCATAATAAAGGATATTGATAATGCTGCCTCCGTCCATAAGCACCTTAGTGAATTTGTAACCTCCAACTTGAGGAGCTACCACCAAAGCCAGCTGACCCGGGTTGTCAATCCGGGGCGGGTGATCCTCACGACTCCATACAATCGGCCGCTCCGACCATCGTAAGTATCGAGGGACCGACGGCTCAACCGTGATCACCACTTGTTTATGAACCTTCTGATCTCGCTTGCACAGGCGTGTGGTGAAAACATGATATTGGCCACTATTCAGCTGCTTCGGATTACTCTGATACCCTGACTGTTGTTGCTGATTCCCCTGATTGGGTTGCTGATTATAATTGCCATGATTGCCTTGGCCCTGAAAACCAGAATTTGAGCCGCCACCACCAAAGCCAGGCTCGTGTGAGCCGGATCCCGACCCGCCGTGCGGGCCATTAGTGTCATTGTGGTCCTGGTGAAAGCTTGAATTCTTATACTCCCTCATGATATAACAATCTCTCCACATGTGAGCCGATGGCTTATCGGGACGACTATGCTTTGGGCAAGGTTGGTTCAACATTGCCTCCAAGTTAAACTTTGGCCCTCCAAACTGGGTTTGTGGTCTTCCCTTGCGACGACGATCATTTTTCTGCGCATTAGTATTAGCCACAAAATCTGACCCGCCGTCGGGCTGCTTGCGCTTACCATTATTACCCTGGTTATGACCTGACATGTTTGACTGCTGCCCTTTTCCATTGCCGTTTTTCTTCCCCTTGTTGGACTTCTCCTCATCAGACCCAGGGTCTTTAGTATTATCAGAGTCGGGATATTTGATAAGAGCCGCCATGAGCTCTCTCATGTCATTGCAGTGACGTTTGAGCCACCCTAACTTTTGCTTGAGAGGGGTGAAACGGCAGTTCTTCTCCAGAATTAAAACAGCAGAGCCGGCGTTGATGCTATCCGATGAGTGGATGATGGCCGAAACCCATCGGACCCAATGGTGGGCTGACTCATCCTCGCGCTGGACACAAGCGTCTAAAACGATGATCGATAGAGATTGTTTGCACGTGTCTCTGAAATTCTGGCTAAAACGTGCTTTCAACTCTGCCCATGAATTGATAGAATTAGGGGGCAATCCCTTCAACCAGGTTCGAGACGGCCCATCCAACATCATGGTGAAGTACTTGGCGCACACTGCGTCATTGACATCTAGCATCTCCATAGCCAACTCATAGCTCTCAATCCAACCCTCCGGAGGCTGATCAGCAGTGTAATTGGGGACCTTTCGAGGACCCTTGAAATCTTTAGGCAGCCGCTCATTGCGAAGAGCAGGCGCTAAGCAAGGCACCCCTACTATCCTAGAAGTCATCCTGGCTTCCACAAACGCTGAGGGATTACGCTGGAGCTATTGATGAGCCGCCAACTGAGCCGCCAGCTCCGCCTCTTGACGTGCCCTAGCCTGATCCATCAAAGCTTGAACATTGTTATCATCCCGCGGCGGGTCATGCCCTCGCGGTTGGTTCCGATGCCGCTCGCTACTGGAAACCGCTGGTGACTCAATGCGTTTGCTATAACTTCGACTTTGGCGAGGAGTTGAATGAATTCGATCGCGACTGTATGAATAAGCCGCCTGCTGAGCTACGGCTGTCTGAAGAAGCTCCACGGCCTTCCGTGCCTCAACCGCGGTAGGAGACTCGCCTTCTACGGGAAGAGCCGCCAGTCGCGCCGCGACAATCATATTATCCAGAGGGTTGGAAAAATGACCCGGCGGTGTTAATACCTGTTGAGGCGGGGTTAAGTTCAAATGAGGCGGGTCTGTCACACGCGGTTGAGCCGTCGCCCTGGCCACGGGTGCCTCGGCGAGCCGGGTTACGCCGGGCGGGTTACTCGTTCCTGCTCCAGGCGTATTGAAAAGATTCCTTGCTTCGAACTCCAGGCGCAGACGGGTCTGGTGCCTTCTTCGCATAACGGCGTTTGAAGCGTTCTGGTCCAGATTAAGCCAGAATGATTCTGCTTGGATCCGTTGCGACTCAGCTTCCAATGCAGCCCGATCTATTACCATCCTAGCATTCTCAGCATTAAGTGCCTCCTTAGCCTG
The DNA here is from genome assembly GCF_018294505.1 of Triticum aestivum. Taxonomy (NCBI): domain Eukaryota; kingdom Viridiplantae; phylum Streptophyta; class Magnoliopsida; order Poales; family Poaceae; genus Triticum; species Triticum aestivum. Next base: position 211,813,664 of record NC_057814.1, read on the forward strand.
AGCTATCTCATCTTGTAGCTTCGCAACCTCCACCTTATGTTGTGCCTGATTCGCCGGGGTTACCTCTACAGCTAAGAGAATCGCCAGAGCATCCAGGAGTTTAGACAAAACGTGAGCCGGCAGGCGCACAAGGTCGCTCGCCCTGGCTGTCGCAGCAGCCATTGAACCAGAGGTCATAGCCGCCACGGTCGATGAATTCACCATCTGTTGCGTACCAGCCATGAAAATAGCAGCCCTGCTCGACAGCTCATAGGAGTCTGGAATACTGTCGCCATCGGAACAACCCCCAAGCCCGCCGTCTTGCAATTGATAGATCGATTCAGTTTCGCCGGTTGAGGACTCATCACCTGAGTAGATGGCTGTCTCTTCACCTGACATAGAACCTTCTTCGAGACTGCTACCTCTTGAGCGCTGCGTTGGTTTTCCCTTGAAGAGGAAAGGGTGATGCAGCAAAGTGGCGTAAGTATTTCCCTTAGTTTTTGAGAACCAAGGTATCAATCTAGTAGGAGGCCACGCACGAGTCCCTCGCACCTACACAAACAAATAAATCCTCGCAACCAACGCGATAAGGGGTTGTCAATCCCTACACGGTCACTTACGAGAGTGAGATCTGATAGATATGATAAGATAATATTTTTGGTATTTTTATGATAAAGATGCAAAGTAAAATAAAAGGCAATAAAAATAGCTAAGTGTTGGAAGATTAATATGATGGAAAATAGACCCCGGGGCCATAGGTTTCACTAGTGGCTTCTCTCAAGAGCATAAGTATTTACGGTGGGTGAACAAATTACTATTGAGCAATTGACAGAATTGAGCATAGTTATGAGAATATCTAGGTATGATCATGTATATAGGCATCACGTCCGAGACAAGTAGACCGACTCCTGCCTGCATCTACTACTATTACTCCACACATCGACCGCTATCCAGCATGAATCTAGAGTATTAAGTTCATAAGAACAGAGTAACGCTTTAAGCAAGATGACATGATGTAGAGGGATAAACTCATGCAATATGATATAAACCCCATCTTGTTATCCTCGATGGCAACAATACAATACGTGCCTTGCTGCCCCTACTGTCACTGGGAAAGGACACCGCAAGATTGAACCCAAAGCTAAGCACTTCTCCCATTGCAAGAAAGATCAATCTAGTAGGCCAAACCAAACTGATAATTCAAAGAGACTTGCAAAGATAACCAATCATACATAAAAGAATTCAGAGAAGATTCAAATATTGTTCATAGATAAACTTGATCATAAACCCACAATTCATCGGTCTCAACGAACACACCGCAAAAGAAGATTACATCGAATAGATCTCCACAAGAGAGGGGGAGAACATTGTATTGAGATCCAAAAAGAGAGAAGAAGCCATCTAGCTAATAACTATGGACCCGAAGGTCTGAGGTAAACTACTCACACATCATCGGAGAGGCTATGGTGTTGATGTAGAAGCCCTCCGTGATCGATGCCCCCTCCGGCGGAGCTCCGGAACAGGCCCCAAGATGGGATCTCACGGGTACAGAAGGTTGCGGCGGTGGAATTAGGTTTTTGGCTCCGTATCTGGTAGTTTGGGGGTACGTAGGTATATATAGGAGGAAGGAGTACGTCGGTGGAGCAACAGGGGGCCCACGAGGGTGGAGGGCGCGCCCAGGGGGGTAGGCGCGCCCCCTACCTCGTGCCCTCCTGGTTGATGTCTTGACGTAGGGTCCAAGTCCTCTGGATCACGTTCGTTCCGAAAATCATGTTCCCGAAGGTTTCATTCTGTTTGGACTCCGTTTGATATTCTTTTTCTGCGAAACTCTGAAATAGGCAAAAAAACAGCAATTCTGGGCTGGGCCTCCGGTTAATAGGTTAGTCCCAAAAATAATATAAAAGTGTATAATAAAGCCCAATAATGTCCAAAACAGAATATAATATAGCATGGAACAATCAAAAATTATAGATACGTTGGAGACGTATCAAGCATCCCCAAGCTTAATTCCTGCTCGTCCTCGAGTAGGTAAATGATAAAAACAGAATTTTTGATGTGGAATGCTACTTGGCATAATTTCAATGTAATTCTTCTTAATTGTGGTATGAATATTCAGATCCAAAAGATTCAAGATAAAAGTTCAATATTGACATAAAAATAATAATACTTCAAGCATACTAACTAAGCAATTATGTTTTCTCAAAATAACATGGCCAAAGAAAGTTCATCCCTAATCATATAGTTTAGTCATGCTCCATTTTCGTCACACAAGAATGCTCTCATCATGCACAACCCCGATGACAAGCCAAGAAATTGTTTCATACTTTAGTAATCTCAAACCTTTTCAACTTTCACGCAATACATGAGCGTGAGCCATGGATATAGCACTATGGGTGGAATATAATATAATGATGGGGGTTATGTGGAGAAGACAAAAAGGGAGAAAGTCTCACATCAACGAGGCTAATCAATGAGCTATGGATATGCCCATCGATTGATGTTAATGCAAGGAGTGGGGATTGCCATGCAACGGATGCACTAGAGCTATAAATATATGAAAGCTCAACAAAAGAAACTAAGTGGGTGTGCATCCAACTTGCTTGCTCACGAAGACCTAGGGCACTTGAGGAGGCCCATTGTTGGAATATACAAGCCAAGTTCTATAATGAAAAATTCCCACTAGTATATGAAAGTGACAAAACAAGAGACTCTCTATCATGAAGATCATGGTGCTACTTTGAAGCACAAGTGTGGAAAAAGGATAGTAGCATTGCCCCTTTTTATTTTTATTTTTTATTCTTTGGGCCTTCCTTTTTTTATTTGGCCTTCCCCCTTTTTTTATTGGGACAATGCTCTATTAATGATGATCATCACACTTCTATTTATTTACAACTCAAAGATTACAACTCGACACTAGAACAAAATATGACTCTATATGAGTGCCTCCGGCGGTGTACCGGGATGGGCAATGAATCAAGAGTGACATGTATGAAAATTATGCATGGTGGCTTTGCCACAAATACGATGTCAACTACATGATCATGCAAGGCAATACGACATGATGAAGCATGTCATAATAAACGGAACAGTGGAAAGTTGCATGGCAATATATCTCAGAATGGTTATGGAAATGCCATAATAGGTAGGTGTGGTGGCTGTTTTGAGGAAGATATAAGGAGGTTTATGTGTGAAATAGCGTATCATATCACGGGGTTTGGATGCATCGGCGAAGTTTGCACCAACTCTCAATGTGAGAAAGGGCAATGCATGGTACTGAAGAGGCTAGCAACGATGGAAAGGTGGGAGTGCGTATAATCCATGGACTCAACATTAGTCATAAATAACTCACATACTATTGCAAAAATCTACAAGTCATCAAAAACCAAGCACTACGCGCATGCTCCTAGGGGGATAGATTGGTAGGAAAAGACCATCGCTCATCCCCGACCGCCACTCATAAGGAAGACACTCAAAGAACACCTCATGTTTCAAATTTGTTACATAACGTTTACCATACGTGCATGCTACGGGACTTGCAAGCTTCAACACAAGTATTTCTCAAATTCACAACTACTCAACTAGCACAACTTTGATATCACTACCTCCATGTCTCAAAACAATCATCAAGCATCAAACTTCTCTTAGTATTCAATGCACTCATAAGAAGTTTTTACTAGTCTTGAATACCTAGCATATTAGGATTATTTAAGCAAATTACCATGCTGTTTAAGGCTCCCAAAATAATGTAAGTGAAGCATGAGAGAATAATAGTTTCTATAAAACAAATCCACCACCGTGCTCTAAAAGATATAAGTGAAGTACTAGAGCAAAAACTATATAACTCAAAAGATATAAGTGAAGCACATAGAGTATTCTAATAATTTCTGAATCATGTCTGTCTCTCTCAAAAGGTGTGTACAGCAAAGATGATTGTGGTAAACTAAAAAATAAAGACTCAAATCATACAAGACGCTCCAAGCAAAACACATATCATGTGGTGAATAAAAATATAGCTCCAAGTAAAGTTACCATGGAAGTAGACGAAAGAGGGGATGCCTTCTGGGGCATCCCCAAGCTTTGGCTTTTAGGTGTCCTTAGATTATCTTGGGGTGCCATGGGCATCCCCAAGCTTAGGCTCTTTCCACTCCTTGTTCCATAATCCATCAAATCTTTTACCCAAAACTTGAAAACTTCACAACACAAAACTCAGCAGAAAATCTCGTGAGCTCCGTTAGCGAAAGAATACAAAAGACCACTTCAAGGTACTGTAATGAACTCATTATTTATTTATATTGGTGTTAAACCTACTGTATTACAACTTCTATATGGTTTATAAACTCTTTTACTAGCCATAGATTCATCAAAATAAGCAAACAACACACGAAAAACAGAATCTGTCAAAAAACAGAACAGTCTGTAGTAATCTATAACTAACGCAAACTTCTGGAACTCCAAAAATTCATCCAAAATAGGAAGACCTAGAAAATTTGTTTATTGATCAGCAGCAATTGGAATCAATATTTTATCACGTTCTGGTGATTTTTAACAATTGTTTTCGTGAACAGAAAGTTTCTGGAATTTACAGCAAGATCAAATAACTATCATCCAAGAAGATCCTATAGGTTTAACTTGGCACAAACACTAATTAAAACATAAAAACACATCTAACCAGAGGCTAGATCAAAGATTTATTCCTAAACAGAAGCAAAAAGCAAAAAACTAAAAATAAAATTGGTTGCCTCCCAACAAGCGCTATCGTTTAACGCCCCTAGCTAGGCATTGATAATTGTAATGATGCTTACATGAAAGACAAGAATTGAAGCGCAAAGAGAGCATCATAAAACACGTGACAAACACATCTAAGTCTAACATACTTCCTATGCATAGGCATTTTATAGGCAAACAAATTATCATAGCAAGCAAAAACTAGCATATGCAAGGAAGCGGAAAGAAAGAATAGCAATCTCAACATAACGAGAGGTAATTTATTATCATGAAAATTTCTACGACCATATTTTCTTCTCTCATAATAATTACATGTGGGATCATAAGCAAATTCAACAAAATATCTATCACATAAAACATTTTCAACACGATCCACATGCATGCAAAGTTGACACTCTTCCGAAATAGTGGGATTAACATTAACTAAAGTCATGACCTCTCCAAACCCACTTTTATCAAAAATTTCATAAGATTGAATATTCTCCAAATATGTGGGATCTAAAGTTGACACTCTTCCAAAACCACTTTCAATATTATTGCAAACAATATTATCAATCTCATATTCATGATGGGGATTAAATAAATTTTCAAGATCATAAGAAGAATCATCCCAATCATGATCATTGCAACAAGTAGTAGACCAAAACTAGCATCCCCAAGCTTAGGGTTTTGCATATTATTAGCACAATTGACATCAAGAGAATTTATAGTAAAATCATTGAAATCATGCTTTTCATCGAGTGAACTATCAAGCATGGGTGCAATAGCAACAATCTCATTCTTAACGTAAGGAACTATAGCAAATTCGTCTTCATAAATATTGGCATCATGGCCACAAGAATAGCAAGCATCATGTTCATCAAGGGATATTTCAACCAAATCATCGGAATCATCATTATCTATAGATTCATGCATATCATTATTTTCTTCCAAAGCAACGGTCATTCTTTCAATAAATTCTTGGACATAGACATTATGAGCAAGGTTTTCATTGCAATATTTAAGTATGACGGAATTTTCAGATTTGTTCAGAGTAAAATCATACTTTTCAATCAAAGAAGCAACTTCATGAGCACCCTTAAAAATGACAAATTCTTCAATTTGTTCGATATCATAGTAGCTATAAACACCCTTTGCATAAGAAGATAAGATTTCATTATCATTGAACTCACATAGGTAGGGAAGGTGTTTTTAGGGTTCTTAGAGCAACAAGTAAAATCACAAATTTCACAAAGATTCCAAGCAAAGAATAGCAAACTATTTATTGTAGGGTAACGCAGCAGAAAACAAAAAATTTCTGACCTACGCACCAGCCCAGGACCACTATGGAGACTGCATACATGGTTTGATCTTTTTCGTTACCGACTCGTAGCGCAGCGGGAAGTAGAGTCGATGACGACCGGCGGTGCAGATCCCCGCAGCTAGGATTTACGACCTCCCAACCGCGAGGACGTATACCCTCATCTGCTCCTCAGACAACCCTCCGGGAGGCGGTCGAACAGCCTCCCCGGACGGTGTCACGGACAGCCCTTCGGGAGGACCTTCGAAACTCGAACGGTCACTCAGACAGCCCTTCGGGAGGACCTTCGAAACTCGGACGGTCACACGGCCAGCCCTTCGGGAGGCACTCACGAACTAAGACTGAAACTACGATCTCTCTATAGAGTTTCACACATACGGTGTCATCTATCCGGTAGGGCTTCGCCGTCCAGAACTAGTTCCTGTCGGAACCCAGACAGCCTTACGGCTCTACGAAACTCTTTTCATGGGAGGGAGAGAAGAAGCCAGATAATGCATGTCATGTGTATGAGAGCAAGGGATGAGTGTGGAGGGCTGCCCCTCCACCTCTATTTATAGGAAATCCCAAGGGGGTAGGGTAGTTTCACAAAAAACCCAAAATGCACATGAATGAAGTCCTTCCACAAGGACCTAGGAGTGAAACCAATGAACAAGAGGGTCCCCTAGGGGGGATACCCCATGTGGCCGGCCACACCCCCATGAGGGGCCCAAAAAATGGCTCCTATCCATCCATGTCATCCCCAAGATCTTTTGGAGCAAAGCCCCAAAAGGTGGCTTTCCATAAAGTAACCATAAAGCTGATTTTCACTATTCACGACGACATTTTTCAGCGTCTGATCGAACTGAAAATATTTATGTGGGCTAAGAACATTTCCAGTACCCACTAAAATGATTTTCAACGCGTTCCGAAACAATTCCGGTTTTAGTGATTTTCATCTGCGAAACGCATCTGAAGTGGCTCCGGCAGCTCCGGAACATTTCCGGTTTTTATCTCAGAAAATTCCAAAAAGCTTCCAGAATGATTCTGGCATCCTCCAAGAATTATCAGGCATGTGCCGAAACCAATTTGACTTAATGGTGTATCCTGAAACAACTTTTCGGTATCATCGGAACTTATCCGATGACCTCTTTCTGCGGTACGATTCCGCTGTCCGAAACTTTTCGGTGTCCGAAACTTTTTTGGTGATTTTCTCTCAGTCCCTGTCTAGTATTCAGCAGATAGATGACCCTTAAGCGTGTGACCCTATAGGTTCAGTGAAGTATAGACATGACCCGGAACCCCTTCCGATCAATGATCAACATCGGAGCCGTGGACACCCATATTGACCCCTATACCCACACGAATAAATATTCGAGTGAACCTCCAGTTGCCGTGTGCTATTCCTATTGCTTCGCGATATGTTACAAATACCCGAGGTGAGACATGTTGGCATTCCCGTGGATCAACAACTTGTCCACTATGCTAGTTACCTCGTTACAGGTTTTGTTCTCTTTTCTCGTTTCCGTGTTCCGGCATCCCAGTGATCAAATCACACTGTGTCTGGCTAGACGATGATGGATACCGTAATACCGAGAGGGCCCGAGAATATCTCTCCATCGTCGGAGGAGAAAATCCCAATCTTGAGCTATCAAGTTACTTGACACACTTTTCCATGAACCCGTAAGCCGCCGTAATAGCCACCCATTTACGGATGACATTTAACAAACCCCAAAGTTCATGAAGCAAGCATGAAGAAACTCGATACTCTCATGGTCTAAGGAATCATGCAAACGTTAAGCATCTCTGTGTTATGCACCATTAACTTGTGACGAATGAATCTCTTAGCATAACATCAATCCGGGTCAATTCAACACAAATGTTCTCTTAACATTGTGCCCTCAAAATTGCTGGCATAGACATGCCCATGATCAGGAAAACATAACCATCATGCAACACTTGAGCTAGTCTTAGAGGACAGACTAGGAATACTTCTTACCGTTTATTATTCCACACGTGCATATGAGTCTTCCTCCGAGCCTCGTGGATATTGCAGACTCGAGAATCATTGCAGTTATAGCATGGAACATAAACATAATTATGAACTCGGAGATAAATAATATCATTTATTATTGCCTCTAGGGCATATCTCCTATAGACTCCCACTTGCACTAGAGTCAATAATCCAGTTAATGCTAATGCACTTCACACCTATGGCATACTGGTGTAAAAAATGCTTCACATGTGGTATAGCCTGATGTCCATCGGATCTGACAACTTCAGCTCCGTGTCTATCTCTGCATATCCTCACATTTTCACGCTTTCACAAAATTCATATTTTGTGCGGACTTGGCTTTTATGTATGTGAATCACAGGTCGAACCTGGATTCCTCAGACTGAGTTATGGAGAAACTACCTGCAGTAGTGTCCCATTGACAAAAGCCATCTTGGAACCATAGTAAGTTCATTAATGAACTATATGTTCAACATCTTGTTTGTCGCTTCTAAAGCGTCAACATACTTAGTCATTTGTTATAGAATTCGCCACAGTATCCTGTTGGGAACAATTTCCAACTACCGTGCCACCATATTGTGTATTACACAAAACCCTTAACTTAAATAAAAAATCGCATGGAGAAAAGATGAAGATTGTATCGATGTAACATTTTACAATGAACTCTTCATGATCTCCGCTTGCGAGAAAACATATCATCAGTACTTACTCTAGTACTCAATGACATCTTTCACTGTTGTCCCATGATCAGTACTTTGATCACTTTGGTATCCATACTCGCAACACCTTGGGAGTATCGGACATATCTGGTTGTTTTACATACCATGGCATACATGATTAATCCAAACACAAAAGTGTGTGGAATCTACATCATGTATTTTGCTCATCAGTGTTTTGGGACACCGAGTCTTGCAAAAAACTCTTCCATGTGACTCCGGCAAGAATCACTCCCTAGCGGTTTTAAATGCTAAAAGGTTTTAGCACCTTGTCAATATGTATTCATTGCTTAGCCCTATTAGGTAAATCTATCTCCATAGATCATTATGCCTAATATTGAGGCTATTTAGCCTAAGCACTTCATCAAAAAACTATTTTCAAATGAAGTCCTAATTCGTGTCAAGAAATTTATTTCCAATTAACAATGTGTCAAGCACATAAGGTTTTTATAAATATTATTACGCTCCCACTTACTTTCTTGAATTACAAGCATCTTCGTTACCCATTGATGAAGTCAAACCCCTTTGACCATTTCATCAAAACACGAAGATTCCAACTCCATTTTGCTCTCTTCTGTCCATCGCTGGAACTCTGAAGTTTGCACCCTTACTAGCATCCTCTGGATAGAAAAAATGCTTTGGACTGTAACACATGCAAGTCCTTGGTTTCATTTCCATCAGATGGAAATCCTATTGTCATCCATGTTTCATATCTCATGATTGAAATATGTATTAATTGCTAGTTCAACCCAAACCGACTTTAAGCATTGCTACGATGAAAACAACCTCATCGTAGTCAACTCTTGAACTTGTTATTTCAACAAGTCGAGCTTTATGGATAAAACATTTTTATCCGTATCAGTTTTAAGTTCCATAAATATTCGTTAGACTCTAAGTCTTCCGAAAGGTGTATCAAGGTTTAAATCTTGAATCACTTATATGGAAACTAACTCGGGTTGTATTGGCATTTAGCCAATTCCGGAGTCAGGGCCCATCAACGCTTCCTTGTGTATCGTAGGTATAATGTTGTCTAACAACAATATCTTGTTTGCGCACCTGAGAGGTTTGCGCGAGCCTTGCCTACGTGGTTCAGCTGCAAGTTCGACCAAAGTTCATACATTTTATTGTAGAGACTTCCGTATCAGTCGCAGTAGGAAACTCTGGAATTACTTCCAAGGTCTCTTTCCTTTGATCTGATGACGTAGATATTGTTTATCTCGTCGAGTTGCACTATTCTCCCACTCTCCTTTTTGAAAGAACCATTCTCTTTAAAAGCACACCGTTTCGCGGCAAAACTATTTGCCTCGGTATAGTGAGGGAGGAATACCCAACATTTTGGTATAACCTACAAAGTAGCACTTGTCTGATTTGGAATAGGTTTGTAACCTTTTACACAAGCCCCATATTCCAAATGTTAAGAAAAGATATAACATGGTTGGGCGTACCATACCATGGCTTCATATCAACAGACCCGATGTAGCTCTTTTCAGTGTAAAAGCCGCAGTCTCTAAAGCATCACTTTAAAAGGGATAATGGCAAATTTATTTATGTCATCTTTGACCTTACCATGTCATAAATGGTTTGATTACATCTCCACGGACTTTCCACTTGCAGTGGTGTTCCGGGAGGTGCAAGTTATGAAACCCCTTTCACAACTCATCAGACATTCGCTAAACATGTAACTCAAATATTCCTTTGTGCAATCAAATTGCAGAAACATAATTTTCTTGTTACAATAACTTCTACTTCATTTTTGAAAACCTTTCGAATGATTTCAAAAGATCCAGACTTATGTCTCATCAAGTAAATATCCATATATCTACTTGAGTCATTTCTGAAGATAAATAAATCCACCACTAACAACACTTATCAGACTACACACACCAAATGTATGATCACTAATAAGTTTGTTGTTCGTTCCTTATGGCCTGTGAACGGTATTTTAGTCACTTCACTTTTCGGAGGAAAGTTGCAAGTGTCAGATGATTCAAAATCAAAAAGACTTCAAAATCCATCATAATGGAATTTTCCATGCGGGTTTCTCCAATGTGACCAAATGTAGTGCCACACTTGTGTGGTATTCTTTTAGTCTTGCGACATTTAGCGTCAGTGTTATGGATGTATCATATTACCATCAATATTCATAACATACATGCCATCTTGGATGGAAGCATGGCCCTTCATGTTATACATAATACTTAACAACAATTGTTCTTTTTATGAACAACTCTTTTGCAACAAACATTGTGCAATGGGCTAGAGTGTATGAAACTCTAAAATGAATTATGAAAGTAAACCCAGAGGTATTGTATTATTATCAATATTCATAACATACATCTCATTCATAATGAAAGTATGGCCCTTGTGTTATTCATAAGATCGAACATAAAAAGTTCTCTTATGAACAACCTTCTTGCAAGATACCTTATGCAATGGGCTAGAGTTTGTAAAACTCTAAATGAATTATGAAAATAAATACAGAAGGCAATACACCAATGGAAGGTATAGTAACATTTACTATGTTCCCTGTGTATACCTTAACCTCATTTCAGGCTAGTCTTTTTAGGCCATAGTAGCTCTTACATTGATTCGTAACAGAATGCAATCGAGTGGGTATCTTTGTGATTAACTCACAATACCCAAGAATTAGTGATTAACATGTTTAACCAAAATTCCCAAGAACTATATCTTTGACCAGCCTACTATACATCAAAAACTTGTATGACTTTCATACATGAGCTGGATATTCCAGTCATCTTTCTTTCTGCCTTTATACTTCTAGCAGTTTAACTTTTAGTATTTCTCCTACTCGCAAAAGAAGCACCCAACTTAAGAGTGGCGTTAGCCCCGGACTTCCTAGGCGTGTAAGTCATACTAACACCCTTTGGACACTTCCTTTCTCTTTAAGTTGTTGTTTTATTCACCTTTCATTATATGGCAGGCGTTCTTCTGGATCCCTTTCCCAACAGTCAAATGCATAATAAACACTTTTACTAACACTTGCAAACAAACATTGCTTTGTTTGTATCTGAAAATAATTTTCAGTTCCATGAATATCATATAACTATCCCAACTTTCGAAGTTTGGGTTTCATGGAAGCAAACATATTCCACTTGACCGTAACAGAATTCTAGCTTTTGGATCGAAGGACGAGAGTCACATGATCCATAGCATTAGCGGGAGGATACGGAAAGCATGCGATAGGACAAAGTCCTTCTCGGCACTTTTGAGGACAATCCTCATATTACGTTACCAATCGTAAAGTTTTAACCAGATATTTAACAGCTATTCAATTTTAACAGGGAAAGTGGAATCGCGAGCCATTATTCTACAACTATTTTGCAAGAAACACTTAGACAGTGTTCATAATTAATTGCACTGAGAATTAAACATGTTAATTCAACAGTGCGCTCCCACTCAAATCAATATCTCTCATACTTGATTTAGAGTGATTCAAGATCCATATTTCTATTCGATGCCATTGACGGGTTCATCACTGATGACACGAATTTCAATCGGTAGGCCAACTTGCCGATCACATCTCTATGTGATTCTTGTTCATCTTTCGATGGGCGTGTTCCAAGCTCAGGACTCTCCTGCCTGAACGTCAAAGACAACCAAGTGATCTTGCTGCGAGGTCTGACCTCACCCGCCTCATTCCTCTCGATTCGTTCGTGCTCATGTGTACATGGCGCACCCCGAAAAGATACGAATTTCAGACGGTGCTACACTTGGGTGAACACTAACTACTTTGATATTTTAAGTGAGAGATCACCCTAATAAAAAGCGACTACCGCGCAATCAAGAAGGGTGCATCATAAGGGATAAACATCTCAGGCAATTCATAATAGCATGATATGGTATATCCCTTTCTGACGGAGAAGTCTTTCATTTCTTCGTCTTCGGCATTCGCGTCGGTGTTCACCTTCGCGAAGATTGCCACCACCTTGTCGATGCACTAGATAATATTGCTATCTCTATAGCTAATAAAATAAGTGCATTACTTAAGGTTGACACGCAGGTCATTAAAGTGACAATCATATGGCTCCAGCCATCATGCCGAATCATGACACGCAGGTCATGTTAATTACATCATATAGTCATCTCATACATAATCAAATTGAATATGAGCATTGCTATACCACATCACATGCACATCCTGCAAAACCAAGTTAGACGCCTCTAATCGGTTTATGTAAAATTTTATTTTACGTGGCTTCTAAGGTTTTGACTTAAACCGCAGCTACCAACGTTTTATCATCAAGTATGATTATTCAAGTTGCTAGATTAACATCTCGGGGTGTATGAAACACGAGATAATTAAATCTCGAGCCCCATACTAAACTTCGTCATACGCATGACCCCCGTGCAGATCATATCTGCAATGCCCTTTCATCTGCGAATTTCATCTTTCTTTTGACTACGGCAGAACCCAAAGAACTGATAGCACTTCCATGATCAATCAGGATCACAGATTGCCAGAACTTTGTCAAATTCCACCATGCTGTCTCGAGATTGAGCAAACGCAAATTCTAGGGAAGCAACAAGAACCTCGGGTAACAGATTTCATCTGTCACCCGCATAAATAATTTTCAGCAATAGATCTCATCTACTACCTAATTATATTATGCAATACCCATACATCTCCATGTATTCTAGATCGAAACCTGCATCTACGCATAGCACGGCTCTTGATGCCATTGTAGGGTAACGCAGCAGAAAACAAAAAAATTCCGACCTACGCACCAGCCCAGGACCACTATGGAGACTGCATACATGGTTTGATCTTTTTCGTTACCGACTCGTAGCGCAGCGGGAAGTAGAGTCGATGACGATCGGCGGTGCAGATCCCCGCAGCTAGGATTTACAACCTCCCAACCGCGAGGATGTATACCCTCATCTGCTCCTCAGACAACCCTCCGGGAGGCGGTCGAACAGCCCCCCGGACGGTGTCGCGGACAGCCCTTCGGGAGGACCTTCGAAACTCGAACGGTCACTCGGACAGCCCTTCGGGAGGACCTTCGAAACTCGGACGGTCACACGGACAGCCCTTCGGGAGGCACTCATGAACTAAGACCGAAACTATGATCTCTCTACAGAGTTGCACACATACGGTGTCATCTATCCGGCAGGGCTTCGCCGTCCAGAACTAGTTCCTGCCGGAACCCAGACAGCCTTACGGCTCTACGAAACTCTTTTCGTGGGAGGGAGAGAAGAAGCTAGATAATGCATGGCATGTGTATGAGAGCAAGGGATGAGTGTGGAGGGCTGCCCCTCCACCTCTATTTATAGGAAATCCCAAGGGGGTAGGGTAGTTTCACAAAAAACCCAAAATGCACATGAATGAAGTCCTTCCACAAGGACCTAGGAGTGAAACCAATGAACAAGAGGGTCCCCAAGGGGGGATACCCCATGTGGCCGGCCACACCCCCATGAGGGGCCCAAAAAATGGCTCCTATCCATCCATGTCATCCCCAAGATCTTTTGGAGCAAAGCCCCAAAAGGTGGCTTTCCATAAAGTAACCATAAAACTGATTTTCACTATTCACAACGACATTTTTCAGCGTCTGATCGAACTGAAAATATTTATGTGGGCTAAGAACATTTCCAGTACCCACTAAAATGATTTTCAACGCGTTCCGAAACAATTCCGGTTTTAGTGATTTTCATCTGCGAAACGCATCTGAAGTGGCTCCGGCAGCTCCGGAACATTTCCGGTTTTTATCTCAGAAAATTCCAAAAAGCTTCCAGAATGATTCTGGCATCCTCCAAGAATTATCAGGCATGTGCTGAAACCAATTTGACTTAATGGTGTATCCCGAAACAACTTTTCGGTATCATCGAAACTTATCCGATGACCTCTCTCTGCGGTACGATTCTGCTGTCCGAAACTTTTTCGGTGATTCTCTCTCAATCCCTGTCTAGTATTCAGCAGATAGATGACCCTTAAGCGTGTGACCCTATAGGTTCGGTGAAGTATAGACATGACCCGGAACCCCTTCCGATCAATGATCAACATCGGAGCCGTGGACACCCATATTGACCCCTATACCCACACGAATAAATATTCGAGTGAACCTCCAGTTGCCGTGTGCTTTTCCTGTTGCTTCGCGATATGTTACAAATACCCGAGGTGAGACATGTTGGCATTCCCGTGGATCAACAACTTGTCGACTATGCTAGTTACCTCATTACCGGTTTTGTTCTCTTTTCTCGTTTCCGTGTTCCGGCATCCCAGTGATCAAATCACACTGTGTCTGGCCAGACGATGATGGATACCGTAATACCGAGAGGGCCCGAGAATATCTCTCCATCGTCGGAGGAGCAAATCCCAATCTTGAGCTATCAAGTTACTTGACACACTTTTCCATGAACCCGTAAGCCACCGTAATAGCCACCCATTTACGGATGACGTTTAACAAACCCCAAAGTTCATGAAGCAAGCATGAAGAAACTCGATACTCTCATGGTCTAAGGAATCATGCAAACGTTAACCATCTCTGTGTTATGCACCATTAACTTGTGACGAATGAATCTCTTAGCATAACATCAATCCGGGTCAATTCAACACAAATGTTCTCTTAACATTGTGCCCTCAAAATTGCTGGCATAGACATGCCCATGATCAGGAAAACAGAACCATCATGCAACACTTGAGCTAGTCTTAGAGGCCAGACTAGGAATACTTCTTACCGTTTATTATTCCACACGTCCATATGAGTCTTCCTCCGAGCCTCGTGGATATTGCAGACTCGAGAATCATTGCAGTTATAGCATGGAACATAAACATAATTATGAACTCGGAGATAAATAATATCATTTATTATTGCCTCTAGGGCATATCTCCTACATTTATATGATACCATAAGAGCTTCCCTTTTTCAGACAAACGATGACGCACAAAATGAGCATGCTCATGTAAGGATTTCCCATCAACTAGGCTAGTTGGGGTTTCAGCACGAGCGCATAAGGATCGAAGATGATCCAAGTAGAACACTTTAAGTGGATCCATATCAATAGATTTTCAGCAAGCGAAGATGCAAGCATATAGAAGGCACAAGGAAACACAAACAAAGATACATACGGGTAGAAGGCGAACGAAAAAGAGAGGGCGAACAAAATGGCAAGGGTGAAGTGGGGGAGAGGAAAACGAGAGGCAAATGGCAAATAATGTAATGCGGGAGATAAGGGTTTGTGATGGGTACTTGGTATGTAGACTTTTGCGTAGACTCCCCGGCAACGGCGCCAGAAATGGCTCATTGTCGGGAGTCCAAATCTTGACTTGACCTTGCGTAAGCCTCCCCGGCAACGGCGCCAGAAATCCTTCTTGCTACCTCTTGAGCACTGCATTAGTTTTCCCTTGAAGAGGAAAGGGTGATGCAGCAAAGTAGCGTAAGTATTTCCCTCAGTTTTTGAGAACCAAGGTATCAATCCAGTAGGAGGCCACGCACAAGTCCCTCGCACCTACACAAACAAATAAATCCTCGCAACCAACGCGATAAGGGGTTGTCAATCCCTACACGGTCACTTACGAGAGTGAGATCTGATAGATATGATAAGATAATATTTTTGGTATTTTTATGATAAATATGCAAAGTAAAATAAAAGGCAATAAAAATAGCTAAGTGTTGGAAGATTAATATGATGGAAAATAGACTCGGGGGCCATAGGTTTCACTAGTGGCTTCTCTCAAGAGCATAAGTATTTACGGTGGGTGAACAAATTACTGTTGAGCAATTGACAGAATTGAGCATAGTTATGAGAATATCTAGGTATGATCATGTATATAGGCATCACGTCCGAGACAAGTAGACTGACTCATGCCTGCATCTACTACTATTACTCCACACATCGACCGCTATCCAGCATGCATCTAGAGTATTAAGTTCATAAGAACAGAGTAACGCTTTAAGCAAGATGACATGATGTAGAGGGATAAACTCATGCAATATGATATAAACCCCATCTTGTTATCCTTGATGGCAACAATACAATACGTGCCTTGCTGCCCCTACTGTCACTGGGAAAGGACACCGCAAGATTGAACCCAAAGCTAAGCACTTCTCCCATTGCAAGAAAGATCAATCTAGTAGGCCAAACCAAACTGATAATTCGAAGAGACTTGCAAAGATAACCAATCATACATAAAAGAATTCAGAGAAGATTCAAATATTGTTCATAGATAAACTTGATCATAAACCCACAATTCATCGGTCTCAACAAACACACCGCAAAAGAAGATTACATCGAATAGATCTCCACAAGAGAGGGGGAGAACATTGTATTGAGACCCAAAAAGAGAGAAGAAGCCATCTAGATAATAACTATGGACCCGAAGGTCTGAGGTAAACTACTCACACATCATAGGAGAGGCAATGGTGTTGATGTATAAGCCCTCCGTGATCGATCCCCCCTCCGGCGGAGCTCCGGAACAGGCCCCAAGATGGGATCTCATGGTACAGAAGGTTGCGGCGGTGGAATTAGGTTTTTGGCTCCGTATCTGGTAGTTTGGGGGTACGTAGGTATATATAGGAGGAAGGAGTACGTCGGTGGAGCAACAGGGGGCCCACGAGGGTGGAGGGCGCGCCCAGGGGGGGGGGGGTAGGCGCGCCCTCCTACCTCGTGCCCTCCTGGTTGATGTCTTGACGTAGGGTCCAAGTCCTATGGATCACGTTCGTTCCGAAAATCACGTTCCCGAAGGTTTCATTCCGTTTGGACTCCGTTTGATATTCTTTTTCTGCGAAACTCTGAAATAGGCAAAAAACAGCAATTCTGGGCTGGGCCTCCGGTTAATAGGTTAGTTCCAAAAATAATATAAATGTGTATAATAAAGCCCAATAATGTCCAAAATAGAATATAATATAGCATGGAACAATAAAAAATTATAGATACGTTGGAGACGTATCAGAGATCCGCCCCATGAACAAAGCCGACGGAAACAGGCTTCCTGGCGGGTTGGATCTTGGCGGCCCGTGCGCGCTGAGCCATCTCGATCGTGTCGGTGCAGATGTCCGGCTCAGACTCCGACTCTCCAATTTTGTCGATGAAGACGTGAATTCCGCCGAAGGGGATCCGGTACCCGTACTCGATTGGGTCGGCCTTAGCACCCCAGCCAGCGTCGTCGATGTAGATCTTGCCGCGACCACTCTTGGTCATCCGGCCCATGGCGTATCCACTGATCCCTGAGAAGCTGCCCTTCAAGAACTCAAAACCACCGTTGTCGGGGATATACCCCACAGCGTAAACCGGCCGGAAGTATAACCCGGCCGGACTTGGCGGTTTACTTGAGACCCGGCTGATACTTGGTGATTCACCGGCGACCCGCCCTAACCTGGCGGTTTACAAGCAACCCGCCTGGTCATTATGATTTACTGGTGACCCGGCGGGCGGGTCAGACGGATGACAAGGCCCAAGGCCTAGAAGGCCGGTTTATGGTAATGATGGGCCGGTTTAAGAGGAAAGGCATGAGGATATTTACCTTATAAGGAGTTAAGACCAGGACTTGTATCCAGTTTGTGTTAGAAGGTAGACTAGTCCTAATCCTAATAGGACTCCACATGTAACCTGCCCCTTCAACTTATATAAGGAGGGGTAGGGCTCCCCAAAGAGGGAGGGAAAAAGAAGAAACAATCTCTAGGGCTAGACACAAAGAGCCGGTTTACCGGCGACTCTCTCGTGATCATAATGAGACCTAGCCTCAAACAGCATGTAGGGTCGTTACCAGATGATGTTTCCCGGGGCCCGAAGCTATCTAAATCCCTGTCTTGTGTTGCGTCTCTCGATTCTGCTCAACCCCTCTCAGGCTACCACATAGATGCGTTGGCCTCACGACTAAGTCCTTATGCTAGGACATCTGCCGTGACAAAACCACGACAGTTGGCGCCCACCGTGGGGCCTGCGCACGGTGGTGTTGAGTTCTTGAAGGGATCTCTTTAGGGTTCGAGAAGCTACGACCTGCCGGATCAGCAAGAGCCGGCGTGGAAGAATTCATGTCAACTATGAAGTTCATTAGTCAAAGATTGAAAAAGTTTTTCAGCGGCGGCATATACAAGTTTGAAACGAGAGAAGCTAGGGTTCGGCATCCTGTGCACCGCCGCCGGCGCGGCCTGACGAACCGAAGCCAGATTGATAAAGGAAGCCGACAGGATTTCCGCTGAGCCGCCGTACGCCGCGTCATATCGGTCCACAAGTTGGCACTGCTGCGTATATACGCTTGAAGCCCTGAGTACGCAGTGTCCCGTTTGCTGTATTGAGAGAATCAATCGCTGCTGCTGTTTCGAGTCCCAAGAGCCTTCACGTGAAGCTAAGCAGAATTGTTTTGTGCTTTCATTACCGATCAAGAACTAGTACTTCGATCCGCCGGCTACTAGTGCTAGTGCTTGTCACGTCAAGCTGCAGTTTTTTGGTTCCGAACAGCACGTCAAGTTACAGAGAGCACGCGTCTGGGCGTTCTGTCGAATCCAGATGAAAGATCAATTTTTTGCTGCCACAGTTGCGTGTTGCCGAGATCGACAGGAATTGTGCTGCAAACCGCCGGACGTCGTGTCAGATCAGTCCACGTGAAAACTCAGATTTTTGGAAGGAGTAATCTGTACAGCAAGGTCCAGATTCGTTTTTTAATCATTCTTTTTATCAGGCCAGCCGCGAGTGCTAGTATGTGAGTCTACTAGTAGTATTTGTTCAAGTTTTTCAAAGGGAAGAAGACCACGACCTAGATTCTGCTTCATTGCCGAGTCGCTCGCGGCGTGCAAATCGCCGTTCACTCCCGTTCAGAGCCGCCTAGGTTTCAAACTGACATTTATGCTGATCTCCACCTTGAGCCGTTCCATGTGAATCCGCTGCTAAGTTGCTGCCGTCAAACCGCCTCCATCTTGCACTGCCTCGGGGCCTCCATCTCCGTTGGCGGGTCTTGCTACTACGGCCGTGTGGCCGCAGCCTCTGCCGAGTCACTACGGGCTGGAGGAAAATCCGGACGACCCCACAACAACTTGCCGGCCTGCCACCTCCGCCTTGGGGTACCTGCTTGGTGGGAGGACAGGCGGATTAATCCTGCGCTGTTAAGAAAAACAGAGGTTATCTACGGACATTGCGTACGGATCATCTGTCGTACCAATGCACCAGGTGATATCCATCCAGTTTACTTTTTATCAGTAAATACTTGTTAATTTTTTGTGAAAACAACCACTCTGCCCTATAGTGTTGTTATATACAGGTAAATTATTCATTACAAAAGTGGTGTTATACCGCGGATGCACGTTCGGCTATGCCGCGTGGCTCCACGGGAACGCGTGTTGCGGTCCAGTTTACATCAAACGCGCCAGCTGACTCGCCCGTCCGCACCACCTTACAATGCCATGGATGACTCGCCCGTCCGCCCTCGTGGCCGGTTCACGTGTCCGCGCCAGCTTACAACGTGGAAGACAACTCGCTCGTGCGCAACGGTTTACAACACTATGGGCGATTTACCCGTCCGACCCCGTGGCCGACTCTCCCGTCCACGCCGTCTTGCAACACCACGGCCGTCTCTCGCGACCGCGCCGGTTTACAATGCCACGGCCGATTCATTTGTTGTCCTAGCGAATTAGGTGATATCCTTTTAAATATAAATTTGGCACATATTCATTTTGTCAAAAAACAATTACTCTGGCCTATGATGTTTTGTGATGCAGGACAATTGTTCACTACATCAAAACGACGTGATTAACTCGCCCGTCCATGCCGGTTTACGATACCGGTGCCGATTTCCCCCGTCCGCACTTGGCTTACAATGCCGTGGCCGACTCATCTGTCCGAGCTGCCTCTGATGTTGCGGTCGTCCTTGTCGTCCGTCTCTCGCGGCCTGGTCTACATCAACATACCGGGCCACACCTGTCTGCATGAGTTGTTTATTGAGTATGAGCAAGTCACAGCTTGGGTAGCCCGGTTTTCTTTCAATAAAATGAAGGCAAATTATCATCAACCGCCGTCTGCACTGGGTGGTTCAATGGGCAGGCGCACAAGTCGTCGCCACTACAGTTTGGTTAACTTCAAATCGCCAGTTGGAAGGAACCATTGGCCGAGTTGCTGACACGGCTCATACGGGATCATTTATAACCCGCCGCAGTCACCTCAACCTTCTGTGGATTCACATCGTGCTATCAACACCAATGATATACAAGTTATGCCGGTTTATATCACGGTCAAATATGGAGAGTCTCAAGCCAACTCCTCGAGTCACCTTTGAGACTCGGGGGCTACGATGACATGGCTCAGCAAATCTTGCCAGTTTCAGCAAATTTAAGAACCCCAAGACGATGGAGGGAAAGATAACCCGGTCCCGGAGGCTACTATTATATTGATGAAAATTTAAAGACCGTCAGAAAATTTCCGGCTTAGAAAGTATATGGCAGTTACAAAATCCCGGCTCAATGAAGAAGTTCCGGGTCATCAGAAAGGATTCCGGTTTAAAATCCGGCTCAAGGGAAGTCAGTCTCACTGAAGCTCTCAAACATCCGGTTTACAATCTGGTTCAAGGGAAATCTGTCTCCCACAAAGCTCTGAAGCTCTCAAATCCGGTTTAAGAATTTCCGGTTCAAAAATAATTAATCTCTCGCAAGTTCGAGTTTAAATGCCGTCAGAAAATTTCCGGCTGAAAATGAAGATTCTGGTTTAAAATCCGGTTCAAGAGAAAGATGTCTCCCACAAAGCTTTGAAGCTCTGATATCCGGTTCAAAATCCCGGTTCAAGAAGAATTATCTTGCAAAAAGTTAAAGGTTGCCGAAGAGGACCTGCTACCATGATGCGTGGTTCAAACATGGGTATCCTGCCTTATTGGCTTATCATATTATTGATCACTTGGGGGCTTGGTCGTATCCGAACCATAGCTACACCTCTTGATCGGCGCAATGCCACATCATCACTTGGGGGCTTGGTCGTATCCGAACCATAGCTACACCTCTTGATCAGCGCAATGCCACAGCATCACTTGGGGGCTTGGTCGTATCCAAACCATAGCTACACCTCTTGATCGACGCAATGCCACAGCATCACTTGGGGGCTTGGTCGTATCCGAACCATAGCTACACCTCTTGATCGGCGTAATGCCACAACATCACTTGGGGGCTTGGTTGTACCCGAACCATAGCTACACCTCTTGATCGGCGCAATGCCATAGCATCACTTGGGGGCTTGGTCGTATCCGAACCACAGTCACACCTCTTGATCGGCTCAAAGCCACATCAATCCGGGGCCAAAGAGAGTGTTGTAAAACAACAGCTCAAACATAGGCACCCACTGAGCACAGCTCACAATGTTGCTTGGGGATTCTTTGCTGTTGAATTTAGGGCCTGGCAGCCCGTGAAAAGCCTCGACTACAATGGTTTTATTTGCCTTTTGCTAAGTTTCTCTTTCTTTTGATAAGATTTGTGATGTTTTCAAACCGGTGTTTATCAACCCGGTTAGGTTGTCAACTACAAGTTGTCAGTATATGATCAGTCATAATCCGGAGATTATCAACCCGGTCTGGTTTTGACTACAAGTCGCCAGTATTATATATGGTTAATCCGGTGATTATTACAACCCGGTACGGTTTTGTTATAAACCGGCAAATATGGGAGGAGTTATCAGTACTCAAGATTTGGGTTATCACCCTTACTACAAAAAGTTGGTAAACCAACGATGTGATTCAATGTCACAGGTATGATATATTTCATATTTGATTATTCTTAAGTGCAGCCTTGGTTATAAACCCGGGTTATATGTTGGGCATTATGACCCGTCCGGCGGTAAACCGCCAGGACACTTTAAACTTGTTGTATGCAGAAACAGGTTGAATAAGTCGATAATATGATGATAAATTATCCAGTGTTTATTAACCCGGCCTGGCTCTCAACTATAAGTTGCCAGTATGTGATAAATTATCCGGTGTTTATTAAACCGACCTGCTTGGGATTATAAGTCATCAGTATATATTTGGATTGCGCCATTGGAATCATGCGCTCATAAATCATTGGATTATATTATTCAAATCTTCAAATATCCAACATGGCTAGATTTTATTACGGTTATCAATAACCAGTATTATGATTAAGGTTTTCAAAGTCGCTTTAGCGCAATGGCTATTATATTATCAATGGATATGATTTATTCTATAATTGAAGGAATAGTCCCGAGTCGCTGCAGGCTTACGACCCGGCACTTGGGGGCTACATTATACAAGTTGAGATTATATCAAATATGCAAGTCTCATGTCGCTGCAAGCATGCACCATGACACTTGGGGGCTAATGCAAAGTCATTTTTTGCTCACCTTATTGAAGACCCGACTCATCACATGGTAATGAGCCGGCCCTTGGGGGCTACCAATTGCTCCTGTCAACAATAAAAGGTACACAAGTCTTAATTCATTATATTGAAGGGTCCACTGCTCAGTTGGTAAAGCACAAAGCTCTTAACGTTGTGGACGTGGGTTCAAGCCCCATGGTGGAGTTACATCATATGATGTTATTTTCAATGAAGTATTTATAAAGTCCCAGCTCAATATTATCTTCTACTGAGCCGGCCCTTGGGGGCTACACGTTGTTGTCCAAAGTATACATGATCATATTTATAAAGTCCCTGCACATTATTGCATAATGATCCGGCACTTGGGGGCTACACTGGTTGAAGTTTTATTAGTATAAGGCAATTTCAAGTCCCAGGTTGCTGCAAGCATGACAACCCGGCACTTGGGGGCCACATATATGGAGTATTCAGTTTTTACTAGTGACTGACATGAACAACATGGATTTCTTCAAAGTGGCAGTATTTATATTGAAGTAAGTCTTAAGTCATCACTTTGTTCTGCTCAACACTTGGGGGCTACAGGTAATACGGATATAAGGAGAAATATTTTCAAAGTCTCAGTTTTGAGCAAACCAGATTAACCTGGCGTCACCAATCATTATGACCCGGTGTCTGCAACAATCATAACCCGGCGTCATCAAATCATGAACCGGCGTTGGTAACAATCATGAACCGGCATTGGCAACAATCATGAACCAGCGTTGGCAGCAATCATGACCCGGAATTATCAGTTTTTATAACCCGACAATGGTGGTAATCATAAACCGGCAAGTTCTACATCTTCAAGCCGACTGAATATCAGTTGAATATTTGAAGACCAATATTTTTGTCAAATCAGAGCTTTGAAGGCGGATTTAAATGGATTCTTTATTTGCAATATTTCTTCTACAAGCAAATTGATTATGAAGCTGGTCTAATGACCCGGATTTTCTAGAAGAAGGAAATAACAAGGACTTAAGGATGATCAGATGCCGGCTTACAAGAATTCTTAACCCGGAGCATAATCTGTCAAAATTGTTCTTGTGTTTGTTTTACAAGATCAGTTTAACATGGATAAATCCAAATTAAACTGGGGGCTAATGTCGGGGATATACCCCGTGGCGTAAACCGGCCGGAAGTATAACCCGGCCGGACTTGGCGGTTTACTTGAGACCCGGCTGATACTTGGCGATTCACCGGCGACCCGCCCTGACCTGGCGGTTTACAAGCAACCCGCCTGGTCATTATGATTCACTGGTGACCCGGCGAGCGGGTCAGACGGATGACAAGGCCCAAGGCCTAGAAGGCCGGTTTATGGTAATGGTGGGCCGGTTTAAGAGGAAAGGCATGAGGAATATTTACCTTATAAGGAGTTAAGACCAGCACTTGTATCCGGTTTGTATTAGAAGGTAGACTAGTCCTAATCCTAATAGGACTCCACATGTAACCCGGGTCTATCTTCCATCATATTAATCTCCTGTTAATTAGCTATTTCTATCGCCGTTTATTTTGCAATCTTTACTTTCCAATCTATACAATAAAAATACCAAAAATTTATCTTATTATCTTTATGAGATCTCACTTTTGCAAGTGGCCGTGTAGGGATTGACAACCCCTTTATCGCGTTGGTTGCAAGGTTCTTATTTGTTTGTGCAGGTACGAGGGATTTGCGTGTAGTCTCCTACTGGATTGATACATTGGTTCTCGAAAACTGTGGGAAATACTTATGCTACTTTGCTGCATCACCCTTTCCTCTTCAAGGGAAAACCAATGCATGCTCAAGAGGTAGCAAGAAGGATTTCTGGCGCCGTTGCCGGGGAGGCTTACACCAAGTCAAGTCAAGATTTTATCTCCCGACAACGTGCGATTTCTGGCACCGTTGCCGGGGAGATCTATGCTCAAGTCAAGACATACCAAGTACCCATCACAAACTCTTATCGCTCGCATTACATTATTTGCCATTTGCCTCTCGTTTTCCTCTCCCCCACTTCACCTGTGCCATTTTATTTGCCCTTTTTCTGTTCGTCTCTTTTTGCTTGCTTCTTGTGTGCTTGTGTGTTGGATTGTTTGTCACGATGGCTCAAGACAATACTAAATTGTGTGATTTTTCCAATACCAACAACAGTGATTTTCTTAGCACTCCGATTGCTCCTATTACCGATCCTGAATCTTGTGAAATTAATGCTGCTTTGTTGAATCTTGTCATGAAAGATCAATTCTCTGGCCTTCCTAGTGAAGATGCCGCTACTCATCTAAACAACTTTGTTGATTTATGCGACATGCAAAAGAAGAAAGACGTGGATAATGATATTGTTAAATTGAAGCTATTTCCGTTTTTGCTTAGAGATCGTGCTAAAACTTGGTTTTCTTCTTTGCCTAAAAATAGTATCGATTCATGGAATAAGTGCAAAGATGCTTTTATCTCTAAGTATTTTCCTCCCGCTAAGATCATCTCTCTTAGAAACGATATTATGAATTTTAAGCAACTTGATCATGAGCATGTTGCACAAGCTTGGGAGAGGATGAAATTAATGATACGTAATTGCCCTACACATGGTTTGAATCTATGGATCATTATACAAAATGTTTATGCTGGATTGAATTTTTCTTCTAGAAATCTTTTGGATTCGGCCGCGGGAGGCACTTTTATGGAAATCACTTTAGGAGAAGCTACTAAACTCCTAGATAATATTATGGTTAATTATTCTCAATGGCACACCGAAAGATCTACTAGTAAAAAGGTTCATGCGATTGAAGAAATTAATGTTTTGAGTGGAAAGATGGACGAACTTATGAAATTGTTTGGTAATAAGAGTGTTTCTTCTGATCCTAATGATATGCCTTTGTCCACTTTGATTGAGAATAATAATGAATCTATGGATGTGAATTTTGTTGGTAGGAACAATTTTGGTAACAACGCGTATAAAGGAAACTTTAATTCTAGGCCGTTCCCTAGTAATTCCTCTAATAATTATGGTAATTCCTACAACAACTCTTATGGAAATTTTAATAAGATGCCCTCTGATTTTGAGACTAGTGTTAAAGAATTTATGATGTCTGAAAAGATTATCAATGCTTTGCTTGAAGAAAAATTGCCTAAGATTGATGAGTTGGCTAGGAACGTGGATAGAATTTCTCTTGATGTTGATTCTTTGAAACTTAGATCTATTCCATCTAAGCATGATACCAATGAGTCTCTCAAATCGATGATAATTTCCATTGATGAGTGCAAAGAAAGAACTGCTAGGATGCGTGCTAAAAAGATTGCTTTGTGAAAGCGTGTTCTTCTAGTTTTCATGATAATAATGATGAAGATCTAAAAGTGATTGATGTGTCTCCTATTAAATCTTTGTTTTGCAATATGAATCTTGATAAAGATGGGATTGGAGATGAGTTAACTTTAGTTAAAAGGCGTCCCAACGATTCAGAGTTTTTAGATCTTGATGCAAAAATAGGTAAAAGTGGGATTGAAGAGGTCAAAACTTTACATAGCAATGAACCCACTATTTTGGATTTCAAGGAATTTAATTATGATAATTGCTCTTTGATAGATTGTATTTCCTTGTTGCAATCCGTGTCAAATTCTCCTCATGCTTATAGTCAAAATAAAGCTTTTACCAAACATATCGTTGATGCTTTAATGCAATCCTATGAAGAAAAACTTGAATTAGAAGTCTCTATCCCTAGAAAACTTTATGATGAGTGGGAACCTACTATTAAAATTAAGATTAAAGATCATGAATGCTATGCTTTGTGTGATTTGGATGCTAGTGTTTCCACGATTCCAAAAACTTCGTGTGATATTTTAGGTTTCCGTGAATTTGATGATTGTTCTTTAAATTTGCATCTTGCGGATTCCACCATTAAGAAACCTATGGGAAGGATTAATGATGTTCTTATTGTTGCAAATAGGAATTATGTGCCCGTAGATTTCATTGTTCTTGATATAGATTGCAATCCTACATGTCCTATTATTCTTGGTAGACCTTTCCTCAGAACGATTGGTGCAATTATTGATATGAAGGAAGGAAATATTAGATTCCAATTTCCGTTAAGGAAAGGCATGGAACACTTTCCTAGGAAGAAAATTAAATTACCTTATGAATCTATTATGAGAGCCACTTATGGATTGCATACCAAAGATGATAATACCTAGATCCATTCTTGTTTTTATGCCTAGCTAGGGGCGTTAAACGATAGCGCTTGTTGGGAGGCAACCCAATTTTATTTTTGTTCCTTGCTTTTTGTTCCTGTTTAGTAATAAATATTTCATCTAGCCTCTGGTTAGATGTGGTTTTATGTTTTAATTAGTGTTTGTGCCAAGTAAAACCTATAGGATCTTCTTGGGTGATAATTATTTGATCTTGCTGAAAAAGACAGAAACTTTCTGCTCACGAAAACAATTGTTAAAAATCACCAGAAAGTGATAAAATACTGATTCCAATTTCAGTAGATCAATAATCAAATTATCTAGGTCTTCCAATTTTGGTAAAATTTTTGGAGTTCCAGAAGTTTGCGTTTGATACAGATTACTACAGACTGTTCTGTTTTTGACTGATTCTGTTTTTCGTGTGTTGTTTGCTTATTTTGATGAATCTATGGCTAGTATCAGGGGGTATGAACCATAGAGAAGTTGGAATACAGTAGGTTTAACACCAATATAAATAAATAATGAGTTCATTACAGTACCTTAAAGTGGTGTTTTTTTTTATTTTGCTAACAGAGCTCATGAGATTTTCTGTTGAGTTTTGTGTTGTGAAGTTTTCAAGTTTTGGGTAAAGATTTGATGGATTATGGAATAAGGAGTGGCAAGAGCCAAAGATTGGGGATGCCCAAGGCACCCCAAGGTAAAATTCAAGGACAACCAAAAGCCTAAGCTTGGGGATGCCCCGGAAGGCATCCCCTCCTTCGTCTTCGTCTATCGGTAACTTTACTTGAGGCTATATTTTTATTCACCACATGATATGTGTTTTGCTTGGAGCGTCTTGTATGATTTGAGTCTTTGCTTTTTAGTTTACCACAATCATCCTTGCTTTACACACCTTTTGGAGAGACACACATGAATCGGAATTTATTAGAATACTCTATGTGCTTCACTTATATCTTTTGAGCTAGATAATTTTGCTCTAGTGCTTCGCTTATATCTTTTAGAGCACGGTGGTGGTTTTATTTTATAGAAATTATTGATCTCTCATGCTTCACTTATATTATTTTGAGAGTATTTTAGAACAGCATGGTAATTTGCTTTGGCTAAAAAATTAGTCCTAATATGATGAGCATCCAAGATGGGCATAATAAAAACTATCATATAAAGTGCATTGAATACTATGAGAAGTTTGATTCTTCATGATTGTTTTGAGATATGAAGATGGTGATATTAGAGTCATGCTAGTGAGTAGTTGTGAATTTGAGAAATACTTGTGTTAAAGTTTGTGATTCCCGTAGCATGCACGTATGGTGAACCGTTATGTGATGAAGTCGGAGTATGATTTATTTTTTGATTGTCTTCCTTATGAGTGGCGGTCGGCGACGAGCGATGGTCTTTTCCTACCAACCTATCTCCCTAGGAGCATGCGTGTAGTACTTTGTTTCGATAACTAATAGATTTTTGCAATAAGTATGTGAGTTCTTTATGACTAATGTTGAGTCCATGGATTATACGCACTCTCACCCTTCCACCATTGCTAGCCTCTCTAATACCGCGCACCTTTCGCCGGTATCATACACCCACCATATACCTTCCTCAAAACAGCCACCATACCTACCTATTATGGCATTTCCATAGCCATTCCGAGATATATTGCCATGCAACTTTCCACTGTTCCGTTTATTATGACACGCTCCATCATTGTCATATTGCTTTGCATGATCATGTAGTTGACATCATATTTGTGGAGAGGCCACCTTTATAATTCTTTCATACATATCACTCTTGATTCATTGCATATCCCGGTACACCGCCGGAGGCATTCACATAGAGTCATATTTTGTTGTAATTCTTGAGTTGTAAGTCAATAAAAGTGTGATGATCATCATTATTAGATCATTGTCCCAAGTGAGGAAAGGATGATGGAGACTATGATTCCCCCACAAGTCGGGATGAGACTCCGGACTAAAAATAAAAAAGGAAAAAGAAAAATAGAGGCCATAAAAAAGAGAAAAAGGCCCAAACAAAAAAAAATGAGAGAAAAGGAGAGAAGGGACAATGTTACTATCCTTTTACCACACTTGTGCTTCAAAGTAGCACCATAATCTTCATGATAGAGAGTCTCCTATGTTGTCACTTTCATATACTAGTGGGAAGTTTACATTATAGAACTTGGCTTGTATATTCCAATGATGGGCTTCCTCAAAATGCCCTAGGTCTTCGTGAGCAAGCGAGTTGGATGCACACCCACTTAGTTTCTTTTGTTGAGCTTTCATACACTTATAGCTCTAGTTCATCCGTTGCATGGCAATCCCTACTCACTCACATTGATATATATTGATGGGCATCTCCATAGCCCGTTGATACGCCTAGTTGATGTGAGACTATCATCCTTTTTTTGTCTTCTCCACAACCACCATTCTATTCCACATATATTGCTATGTCAATGGCTCACGCTCATGTATTGCGTGAAGATTGAAAAAGTTTGAGAACATCAAAAGTATGAAACATTTGCTTGGATTGTCATCGGGGTTGTGCATGATTTAAATATTTTGTGTGATGAAGATAGAGCATAGTCAGACTATATGATTTTGTAGGGATAACTTTCTTTGGCCATGTTATTTTGAGAAGACATAATTGCTTTGTTAGTATGCTTGAAGTATTATTATTTTTATGTCAATATTAAACTTTTGTTTTGAATCTTTTGGATCTGAACATTCATGCCACAATAAAGAAAATTACATTGAGAATTATGCTAGGTAGCATTCCACATCAAAAATTCTGTTTTTATCATTTACCTACTCGAGGACGAGCAATAATTAAGCTTGGGGATGCTTGATACGTCTCCAACGTATCTATAATTTTTGATTGTTCCATGCTATTATATTATCTGTTTTGGTTGTTTAATGGGCTTTATTATGCACTTTTATATTATTTTTGGGACTAACCTACTAACCAAAGGCGCAGTGCAAATTGCTGTTTTTTTTGCCTATTTCAGTGTTTCGCAGAAAAGGAATATCAAACGGAGTCCAAACGGAGTGAAACCTTCGCGAGGATCATTTTTGGAACAAACGCAATCCAGGAGTCTTGGAGTGGACGTCAAGGAAGCAACAAGGCGGCCACAAGGTAGGGAGGCACGCCCAGAGGGGTAGGTGCGCCCCCACCCTCGTGGGCCCCTCGTGGATCCACCGACCTACTTCTTTCGCCTATATATACTCATATACCCTGAAAACATCCGAGAGCACCACGAAACCCTATTTCCACCGCCGCAACCTTCTGTACCCGTGAGATCCCATGTTGGGGCCTTTTCCGGCGCTCCACCGGAGGGGGAATCGATCACGGAGGGCTTCTACATCAACACCATGGCCTCTCCGATGATGTGTGAGTAGTTTACCACAGACCTTCGGGTCCATAGTTATTAGCTAGATGGCTTCTTCTATCTCTTTGGATCTCAATACAAAGTTCTCCTCGATTCTCTTGGAGGTCTATTCGATGTAATTCTTTTTGCGGTGTGTTTTTCGAGAACCGATGAATTGTGGGTTTATGATCAAGATTATCTATGAACAATATTTGATTCTTCTCTGAATTCTTATATGCATGATTTGATATCTTTGCAAATCTCTTCGAATTATCAGTTTGGTTTGGCCTACTAGATTGATCTTTCTTGCAATGGGAGAAGTGCTTAGCTTTGGGTTCAATCTTACGGTGTCCTTTCCCAGTGACAGCAGGGGCAGCAAGGCACATACTGTATTGTTGCCATCGAGGATAAAAAAATGGGGTTTATATCATATTGCTTGAATTTATCCCTCTACGTCATGTCATCTTGCTTAATGCGTTACTCTGTTCTTATGAACTTAATACTCTAGATGCATGCTGGATGGCGGTCGATGTGTGGAGTAATAGTAGTAGATGCAGAATCGTTTCGGTCTACTTGTCATGGACGTGATGCCTATATACATGATCATGCCTAGATATTCTCATAACTATGCGCTTTTCTATCAATTGCTCGACAGTAATGTGTTCACCCACCGTAGAATTTGCTATCTTGAGAGAAGCCACTAGTGAAACCTATGGCCCCCGGGTCTATCTTCCATCATATTAATCTCCCGTTAATTAGCTATTTCTATCGCCGTTTATTTTGCAATCTTTACTTTCCAATCTATACAATAAAAATACCAAAAATATTTATCTTATTATCTTTATCAGATCTCACTTTTGCAAGTGGCCACGAAGGGATTGACAACCCCTTTATCGCGTTGGTTGCAAGGTTCTTATTTGTTTCTGCAGGTACGAGGGATTTGCGTGTAGTCTCCTACTGGATTGATACCTTGGTTCTCAAAAACTGCGGGAAATACTTACGCTACTTTGCTGCATCACCCTTTCCTCTTTAAGGGAAAACCAACGCATGCTCAAGAGGTAGCAGTTGTTTCTTGAGTTAACCCACCACCGGGTCTCACCTTTATATACAGGTTGATGCCTGGTGGCTTACAGAGTCCCGTCCGACTCACACAAACATGACCGGCTCGGTTTCTAACTAAAACCCGCCTTACAGAACAAGTTAACATATGGCGGCTCACACCCTTGGGCCTTGAATCACTTCCAGGCCCTCGACCTTCAATAAGCCTGCTTGTTGAACCGCCACCTCTATGTCTTCTTAACTCTCGCTGGGCTTCTTTCAGGTTAAGCCGCCAATAGTATAACCCGGCCCCTCCTGGGCGGATCATACCTCGAAGCTATATCCCCAACAGCCCGGGCGGTAGTGCACATAGAGCAGTATCGCTGGGGTTGCAGCTCAGGGCACTAAGGAGGCAGAGCAGGACAGATGGGGTGAAGCAGACCAACACCAGCTGTACTACTGCTCGAAGGACTGGTACTACAGCATATAGGCGGTAGTGCCGCACACCCACTGCTGCTCTACAACCACTGGGAGCACGCAGGGTCATGGAGAGGAGCGGAAGTGGAGCGGTAGTGTATGGGCGGTACTACCGCTTACAAGCGGTACTACCGCTCATACTACAGTTCCACTAATGTGCAACTTGACACGAAAAATCGCATTCCTAGAAACAGCGGTACTACGCGCGGCACAGGGCCGTGGTAGTACCGCTTTTCTTGTGAGAGCGGTACTACCGCTTGAGGCCTTCAGGAACACAACAAAGAAAACAGAAGATACAATAAAGCCTGAACTGCCACAACTTCTGTTGGGGAACGTAGTAATAATTCAAAATTTTCCTATGTGCCACCAATATCAATATAGGAGATACTACCAACGAGAGAGAGGGAGTGCATCTTCATACCATTGAAGATCTCTAAGCAGAAGCGTTACAAGAGCGCAGTTGATGGAGTCGTACTCACGATGATTCAAATCGCGGAAGATCCGATCCAAGCGTCGAACGGACGGCGCCTCCGCGTTCAACACACGTACAGCCCGGGGATGTCTCCTCCTTCTTGATCCAGCAAGGGGTGAGGAGAAGTTGAGGGAAAACTCCGGCAGCACGACGGCGTGGTGGTGGACCTCTTGGTTCTCCGGCAGAGCTTCGCTACGCTCAACCGAGGAGGAGGAGTTGGAGGGGGGAGGGCTGCGTCAGGGGCAAGGGGTGCAGCTCCCATGCACCTCCCCACTATATATAGGGGTGGAGGGGGCTGGTTTCTTGCCCTCCAAGTCCATTGGGGCATTGGCAAAGGTGGGAGGAAAGAAATCCCATCCTTTCCCTTCCCCACCGATTGTTATCCCCCCTTTTTAGTGATCTTGATCTTATCCCTTCGGGATATGATCTTATTCCTTCTAAGGGGGGATCTTGGTGCGCCTTGACCAGGGGTGTGGGGCCTTGCCCCACTACCCACGTTCATTTGGGTCCCCCCATGCAGGGCACTCCAGAATCTTCTAGAACCTTCCCGGTACAATACCGAAAAATCTCGAACATTTTCCGGTGGCCAAAATAGGACTTCCCATATATATATATCTTTACCTCCGGACCATTCCGGAACTCCTTGTGATGTCTGGGATCTCATCCGAGACTCCGAACAACTTTCGGTAACCACATACAATTCTCATTACAACTCTAGCGTCACCGAACCTTAAGTGTCTAGACCCTACGGGTTCGGGAACCATGCAGACATGACCGAGATGCCTCTCCGGCCAATAACCAATAGCGGGATCTGGATACCCATATTGGCTCCCACATGTTCCACGATGATCTCATCGGATGAACCACGATGTCGGGGATTCAATCAATCCCGTATACAATTCCCTTTGTCCATCTATATGTTACTTGCCCGAGATTCGATCGTCGGTATCCCTATACCTTGTTCAATCTCGTTACCGGCAAGTCTCTTTACTCATTCCGTAACGCATGATCCCGTGGCTAACTCCTTAGTCACATTGAGCTCATTATGATGATGCATTACCGAGTGGGCCCAGAGATACCTCTCCATCATACGGAGTGACAAATCCCAGTCTCGATTCGTGCCAACCCAACAGACACTTTCGGAGATACCTGTAGTGCACCTTTATAGCCACCCAGTTACGTCGTGACGTTTGATACACCCAAAGCATTCCCATGGTATCCGGGAGTTGCACAATCTCATGTCTAAGGAAATGATACTTGACATTAGAAAAGCTCTAGCAAACGAACTACACGATCTTGTGCTATGCTTAGGATAGGGTTTTGTCCATCACATCATTCTCCTAATGATGTGATCCCATTATCAATGACGTCCAATGTACATGGTCAGGAAACCACAACCATCTATTAATCAACGAGCTAGTCAACTAGAGGCTCACTAGGGACATGTTGTGGTCTATGCATTCACACATGTATTATGGTTTCCGGTTAATACAATTATAGCATGAACAATAGACAATTATCATGAACAAGGAAATATAATAATAACTATTTTATTATTGCCTCTGGGGCATATTTCCAACAGTCTCCCACTTGCACTAGAGTCAATAATCTAGTTACATTGTGATGAATTGAACACCCATAGAGTTCTGGTGCTGATCATGTTTTGTTCGTGAAAGAGGTTTAGTCAGCGGATCTGCGACATTCAGATCCGTATGTACTTTACAAATATCTATGTCTCCATCTTGAATATATTCACGAATGGAGTTGAAGTGGCGCTTGATGTGCTTGGTCTTCTTGTGAAACCTGGGCTCCTTGGCAATGGCAATAGCTCTAGTGTTGTCACAGAAGAGAGTCATCGGGCCCAACGCATTGGGAATCACTCCTAGGTTGTTGATAAACTCCTTCATACAGACTCCTACCTGAGCTGCTTCCGAAGCAGCTATGTACTCCGCTTCACATGTAGATCTCGCCATGACGCTCTGCTTGCAACTGCACCAGCTGACTGCCCCACCATTCAAAATATACACATATCCGATTTGTGACTTGGAGTCATCTAGATCTGTGTCGAGGCTAGCATCGATGTAACCCTTTACGACGAGCTCTTCGTCACCTCCATAAACAAGAAACATATCCTTAGTCCTTTTCAGGCACTTCAGGATATTCTTGACCGCTGTCCTGTGTTCCACTCCGGGATCACTTTGGTACCTCCCTACCAAACTTATGGCAAGGTTCACATCAGGTCTGGTACACAACATGTCATACATAATAGAGCCTATGGACGAGGCATAGGGGATGACACTCATCTTTTCTCTTTCTTCCGCCGAGGTCGGGCATTAAGCTGCGCTCAATCTCACACCTTGTAATACAGGCAAGAACCCCTTCTTGGATTGATCCATATTGAACTTCATCAATATCTTGTCAAGGTATGTGCTTTGTGAAAGACCAATGATGTGTCTCGATCTATCTCTATAGATCTTGATGCCTAATTTGTAAGCAGCTTCTCCAAGGTCCTTCAATGAAAAACACTTATTCAAGTAGGCCTTTATGCTTTCCAAAAGTTCTATATCATTTCCCATCAACAGTATGTCATCCACATATAATATGAGAAATGCTATAGAGCTCCCACTCACTTTCTTGTAAATACATGCTTCTCCATAAGTCTGTATAAACCCAAACGCTTTGATCATTTCATCAAAGCGAATGTTCCAACTCCGAGATGCTTGCACCAGCCCATAGATGGAGCGCTGGAGCTTGCAAACTTTGTCAGCATTCTTAGGATCGACAAAACCTTCCGGCTGCATCATATACAATTCTTCCTTAAGGAAACCATTAAGGAATGCCGTTTTGACGTCCATTTGCCAGATCTCATAATCATAGAATGCGGCAATTGCTAACATGATTCGGACGGACTTCAGCTTCGCTATGGGTGAGAAGGTCTCATCGTAGTCAACCCCTTGAACTTGTCGATAACCCTTAGCAACAAGCCGAGCCTTATAGATTGTCACATTACCATCTGCGTTAGTCTTCTTCTTAAAGATCCACTTATTCTCTATGGCTTGCCGATCATCGGGCAAGTCCGTCAAAGTCCATACTTTGTTTTCATAAATGGATCCTATCTCGGATTTCATGGCTTCAAGCCATTTGTTGGAATCCGGGCCCGCCATCGCTTCTTCATAGTTCAAAGGTTCACCGTTGTCTAACAACATGATTTCCAGGACAGGGTTGTCGTACCACTCTGGTGCGGAACGTGTCCTCATGGACCTACGAAGTTCAGTAGCAACTTGACCCGAAGTTTCATGATCATCATCATTAGCTTCCTCTCTAGTCGGTGCAGGCACCACAGAAACAACTTCCTGAGCTGCGCTACTCTCCGGTTCAAGAGGGGGTACCTCGTCAAGTTCTACTTTCCTCCCACTTACTTCTTTCGAGAGAAACTCTTTCTCCAGAAAGGATCCATTCTTGGCAACAAAGATCTTGCCTTCGGATCTGAGGTAGAAGGTATACCCAATATTTTCCTTAGGGTATCCTATGAAGACGCATTTTTCTGATTTGGGTTCGAGCTTTTCAGGTTGAAGTTTCTTGACATAAGCATCGCATCCCCAAACTTTCAGAAATGACAGCTTAGATTTCTTCCCAAATCATAATTCATACGGTGTCGTCTCAACAGATTTAGACGGTGCCCTATTTAGAGTGAATGTGGCTGTCTCTAAAGCATAACCACAAAATGATAGCGGTAGATCGGTAAGAGACATCATAGATCACACCATATCCAATAGAGTGCGAATACGACGTTCGGACACACCATTACACTAAGGTGTTCCAGGCGGCGTGAGTTGTGAAACAATTCCACATTCCCTTAAGTGCGTGCCAAACTCGTGACTCAAGTATTCTCCTCCACGATCTGATCGTAAGAACTTTATTTTCCTATCACGTTGATTCTCTACCTCGCTCTGAAATTCCTTGAACTTTTCAGAGGTCTCAGACTTGTGTTTCATTAAGTAGACATACCCATATCTGCTTAACTCATCAGTGAGGGTGAGAACATGACGATAGCCACTGCGAGCCTGAACGCTCATTGGACCGCATACATCAGTATGTATTATTTCCAATAAGTTGGTTGCTCGCTCCATTGTTCCGGAGAACGGAGTCTTGGCCATTTTTCCCATGAGGCATGGTTCGCACGTGTCAAATGATTCATAATCAAGAGACTCCAAAAGTCCATCTGCATGGAGTTTCTTCATGCGTTTGACACCAATGTGACCAAGGCGGCAGTGCCACAAGTATGTGGGACTATCATTATCAACCTTACATCTTTTGGCATTCACACTATGAATATGTGTAACATCACATTCGAGATTCAATAAAAATAAACCATTGACCAGCGGGGCATGACCATAAAACATATCTCTCATATAAATAGAACAACCATTATTCTCGGATTTAAATGAGTAGCCATCTCGCATTAAACAAGATCCACATACAATGTTCATGCTCAAAGCTGGCACTAAGTAACAATTATTGAGGTTTAAAACTAATCCCAAAGGTAAATGTAGAGGTAGCGTGCCGACGGCGATCACATCGACCTTGGAACCATTCCCGACGCGCATCGTCACCTTCGCCAGTCTCCGCTTATTCCGCAGCTCCTGTTTTGAGTTACAAATGTGAGCACCCGCACCGGTATCAAATACCCAGGAGCTACTACGAGCGCTGGTAAGGTACACATCAATAACATGTATATCATATATACCTTTGGCATTGCCGGCCTTCTTATCCGCTAAATACTTGTGGCATTTCCGCTTCCAGTGACCATTTCCCTTGCAATAAAAGAACTCAGTCTCAGGCTTGGGTCCATTCTTTGGCTTCTTCCCGGCAACTGACTTACCGGGTGTGGCAACTCTCTTGCCATCCTTCTTGAAGTTCTTCTTACCCTTGCCTTTCTTGAAACTAGTGGTCTTATTTACCATCAACATTGATGTTCCTTTTTGATTTCCACCTCCGCTGATTTCAACATTGAATATAACTCAGGAATGGACTTCTCCATCACTTGCATATTGTAGTTCATCACAAAGCTCTTGTAGCTAGGTGGAAGCGACTGGAGGATTCTGTCAATGACCGAGTCATCTGGAAGATTAACTCCCAGCTGAGACAAGCGCTTGTGCAACCCAGACATTTTGAGTATACGCTCGCTGACAGAACTATTTTCCTCCATATTACAACTGTAGAACTTGTCGGAGACTTCATATCTCTCGACCCGGGCATGAGCTTGGAAAACCATTTTCAGCTCTTGGAACATCTCATATGCTCCGTGTTGCTCAAAACGCTTTTGGAGCCCTGGTTCTAAGCTGTAAAGCATGCCGCACTGAACCAGTGAGTAATCGTCACTACGCGACTGCCAAGCGTTCATAACGTCTTGAGTTGCTGGGAAAATGATTGCGTCACCTAGCGGTGCTTCAAGGACATATGCTTTGTTGGCAGCTATGAGGATGATCCTCAAGTTATGGACCCAATCCGTATAGTTGCTACCATCGTCTTTCAGCTTGGTTTTCTCTAGGAACGCGTTGAAGTTGAGGGCAACATTAGCGTGGGCCATTGGATCTATAGGATAGATTGTAAAGACAATTTTAGACTAAGTTCATGATAATTAAGTTCATCTAATCAAATTATTTAATGAACACCCACTCAGATAGGCAACCCTTTCGTCATCTAAGTGATACACGATCCGAATCGACTAGGCCGTGTACGATCATCACATTAGACGGACTAGTCATCAACGGTGAACATCTCTATGTTGATCGCATCTACTATACGACTCATGTTCGACCTTTCGGCCTCTCGTGTTCCGAGGCCATGTTTGTACATGCTAGGATCGTCAAGTCAACCTAAGTGTTTCACATGTGTAAATCTGGCTTACACCCATTGTATTCAAACGTTAGAATCTATCACACCCGATCATCACGTGGTGCTTCGAAACAACGAACCTTCGCAACGGTGCAAACTTAGGGGAACACATTTCTTGAAATTTTAGCGAGGGATCATCTTATTTATGCTACCGTCGTTCTAAGAAAATAAGATGTACATAGGATAAACATCACATGCAAATCATAAAGTGACATGATATGGCCAATAACATCTTGCGCCTTTGATCTCCATCTTCGAGGCGCGACATGATCACCATCGTCACCGGCATGACACCATGATCTCCATCATCGTGTCTTCATGAAGTTGTCTCGCCAACTATTACTTCTACTACTATGGCTAACGGTTAGCAAAAAGTAAAGTAATTACATGGTGTTTATATTGACTTGCAGGTCATACAATAAATTAAGACAACTCCTATGGCTCCCGCCGGTTGTCATACTCATCGATAAGCAAGTCGTGATTCCTATTACAAGAACATGATCAATCTCATACATCACATATATAATTCATCACATCCTTTTGGCCATATCACATCATATAGCATACCCCGCAAAAACAAGTTAGATGTCCTCTAATTGTTGTTGCAGGTTTTATGTGGCTGCTATGGGTTTCTAGCAAGAACATTTCTTACCTACGCAAAAGCCACAACGGTGCTATGCCAATTGCTATTTACCCTTCATAAGGACCCTCTTCATCGAATCCGATCTGACTAAAGTGGGAGAGACACACCCGCTAGCCACCTTATGCATCAAGTGCATGTCAGTCGGTGGAACCAGTCTCACGTAAGCGTACGTGTATGGTCGGTCCGGGCCGCTTCATCCCACAATGCCGCCGAATCAAGATAAGACTAGTAATGGTAAGCAAATTGACCAAATCATCGCCCACAACTACTTTCTACTCGTGCATAGAATCTACGCATAAACCTGGCTCTGATACCACTATTGGGGAACGTAGTAATTTTTCATAATTTTCCTACGTGTCACCAAGATAATTCTAGGAGATACTACCAACAAGAGAGAGGGAGTGCATTCTTCATACCCTTGAAGATCGCTAAGCGGAAGTGTTACAAGAACTCCCCTTGAAGATGTGCATAGTGAGGAATTTGGTTTTGAAGCAATGCACACTTGAAGAGTTGAATCATGGAGATCTCCCCCTATATCTTGTAATTCATACACACATTTGACATAATATATGAAGAATTTGAAATGCATGATGAAATATGGTGACTGATGTAATTCAGCATGCGTGCAATAACATTAACGAGCAATAGGCATGCAGAAGAAACAACAAAAGTATCAGGTCACCATAAAGTTTAAGTTTACAACTCGATCCAACAAAGTCATCAGAAGAACGAGAGTTGTAACTATAGAAAAAAACACCCATATAATAGACCCGCTTGAAGACTAACTCAAAATTTTCTCCCCCTTTGTCATCAAATGACCAAAAGGGTCGAAAATGAGGACTAACGCCCCTGAAGAATATCAAGGTGATTAAGGAGCGTTAGCGTTGTTGGGGTCGGTTGTTGGAGTAGGGCCTGCCGCAGTGTCGTCCAAATCTTCATTTTCATCAGTGTCACGTGATGAAGAATAGGAGATGGCCACCAAGGAAGGAACCTTGACCTTCTTATACTTCTTCGGAGGAGGTGCAGCCCAGTCAAGATCGTCCTTGAGACCCATTGTCTTCAGATCTTCTTCACTATAGACTTGAGGCAGAACAGCCCAGGTGCGGTTGAGGATTTCATGAAGGTAGTAGTGGTTTTTCTTCACTGCATTGTGGGTAGCAGTCATGTTGTGAAGAATTGAACCAAACTGACGCTTGACCCATTTATGATTGCGATCAACCTTCTGGTGAAGACTGAGGAGAAGCTCACGGTCAGTCATCACCCTGGGTGCTGTGCCTTGAGGATTTTGCTTGGGTGCGTTGGCGGCAGATTCATGGGTGGCAGAGTCATCATTGGTGGAGTAGGATGCAGCCTTGCGAAATTGTCCATCCAATGGATGACTGCCTTCATCAATTACAGCAGTAGCCTTGCCCTTTTCATCAGCTGAGGAAAATGTCCATTTGAGGACTTCAATTGGGGGCAAGTAGCTGCAATGGTTCAGTGTATCATCTTTATAGTTGAGTGAAGACCTTGTCCTGATGAATATCATAATCCAAGGTGCATAAGGCTTCAACTCAAATGGTGACATGGCGACATTAGCCAGAGTCCTTATGAAGAAATCATGGAAGTTGATGGGAATGCCATGAATGATATTGAAAAGCAGATTCTTCATGATGCCAACGACTTCTTTTTCATTTGAGTCGTGGCCCTTGATTGGACTCAATGTCTTCGTCAGAATGCGATAGACAGTCCGAGGCACATACAACAATTCCTTCACAAGGAATTTTGTTCTTGAGGTTTGACCTGGCTTCAAAGGCTTCATCAGCACTTGCATGTAGTGATCGGTTAGCTCAGGTTCATTGTAGACGCAACAAGCACCTTCAAGGGGCGGACTGAGAGGTAAGGCACGAAGCAATTCAGAAGCAGGTGCCTTGTAGTGAGTGTTTTCTGACATCCAGTCCAGCACCCATGAATTCACGTCTTCAGAATTTCCGATGATGTGCAGCGTTGCATAGAATTGAAGAATAAGTTCTTCATTCCAATCACAGATGTCAGTGCAGAAATTTAACAGTCCAGCGTCGTGAAGAACACTGAGGACTGGCACGAAGCACGACAGAGATTCCATGTCCACGTGAGGAATGTGCTCATGATCGAAGACTTTGGCTTTGTCGAACAGCACTGAGGAATGGAAATTTGCCTGGCTGGCAGTCCAGAAACGCCTCTTCGTTATGCGAGCAGAGTCATAGGGGTTGTAATCAGTGAAGAATACATGCTCGCCAAAGAAGGCATCAATCTTGAATTTTTGCTTCCTGGAGAAAGGATCCTTTGGTTTGGGCAGAGGAGTGTCAGTGAGTTACATCACAACCTCAGGAATCACAATCTCAGTTTCTTTAGGCTGAGGAATTTCTGGTTCCTCTTCAGTGGCAGCCTGGTTCTTGAATTCTTCATTTTCAGTTTCTTCAGCACTAGCGGCTGGAATGTCTTCATGAGCTTCATCAGATCCCATTTGAACTGTAGTGACCGGGGACTGAGGAATTTGCTGCAGTGGAGTGAAGAGTGGAGAATTGGGGTGCTGACTTTCCCAAAAGTCATCATTCATCACAGGTGTGGTATAGCCAATGTCCACATCTTCATCTTCAATTTCTTCAACGCCGACCTCTTCAGCAGTAAACTGAGGCACAGGCGAGGAAACAACTGGGGTTGAAGGGATTTCACCCACTTCAATTTCTTCATCCATCTGCTCTGACGTAGCAGCAGAAGGAGTTTCTTCATCAGATCCGCTAGGGATCACATATTCTTCACCAAAAGGAACAAGGTCCTTTGATGGCATGGTTGAGATTGGAATAGCATCGATCGGGTTTGCAAAAGAGCTGGTCATAGGCTTCATTTTCTTTGAAGCAGAAGAATCTGAAGAAGCTGATGCTTTCCTTTTCTTCACAGCTGGACGCTCTGCAGCCTTGGTCTTCTTCACATCAGATGCAGATGGAAGGATTGGAGTTGGAGTAGGTGCAGGTGGAGCAGAGGAATTTGGTGCAATTTCTTCAGGCACAACTGATGCAGTTGCCCTGACCTCTTCATTTTCTTCAGGCGCACCGCTAGTGGGTGCCCTGGAACTCACATTATCTTCAGCAGCCTGATTGTCATCAGCGGTGCTGGCATGTTCTTCAATTTGATGAGCAGATGCTTCAGCCTGAGTGACTTCAATATGCACAGGGGCAGCGGCACTTGAAGTGAGTGTCTTCGTCAGATTGACGAACCTGACCTTGGCTCCTTTCCAATCAGCATAGTAAGCGTTGAAATCATCGCTGAGGACTTTGATTTCAGACTGGAGCTTTACAAGTTCATCAGTTGTCATAGAGACAACGTTGTTCTTCAGGAACTTCTCCTTCCTGTACTGTGCTTTCTTGAGTTGCCTGGCCTTCTCATGTGACTTTGGCCAGGTGTCAACTTGAAATTAGGCATAGGAGTGTTTGGGTCCTTGTGCCAGAGATCAATATAGTCGAGGATCAGCTTTGGATCCAAAAGCAGTGGCACTTCTGTGCCCTTGGCTCTAGCGGCCCTGACTTGCCTGTCTTTGATGATTTCAGCAAGTTCTTCATCATCAGCTTCGTCTTCATCAGACGGTACTTGGAAGGTGACCTGCTTCTTCTGAGGACTTGGGCGAGAGCCTCGTCCAGCAGTTGTCTTTGTCTTCAGCAGATAGGGTCCTGTTGAAGACTTTGGTGCAGCTGAGGAACTAGCTGAAGCTCCTGAGGCAATAGAGATGCCTGTAGTCCTTTGGCACATGGCAAGATGCACAAGTGCTGAGGATTTTGTCGGAGCAGCTGAGGACTTTGGAGGAGCAGGAGCGGCTTGAGGAATTGGCCCTGAGGGCTGAGCTGAGGAAATTGGCCATGAGGGCATTGACGAAGAGGCACTTGGCTTGTGCGCAGGCTTCTTTGCCATGGATTTCTTCGGCCGTACAGAGGCCTCAGCAGCAGCAACAGTGGATTCTTCGTTGAATTTCTTCACTGCATCTTTTGCCTGTTTGGCCAATTTGGCTTGGCGCTTGGCCCATTCTTTAGGAAAATCCTCACCGCGCTTGATGCTAGTGGGATCTGCCTCTTGGCCAGGTGCCAATGGAGGTCTTGAGCATGGAGGAGTAACAGCAAATTTCTTCATGTATTTTGGAGTCACATACCTGTACTCCCTCCACTCTTTTGCCCATCTCCTTTCTATCCTCTGAATGCGCACCTTGCGCTGATTTTTATCTTCCTCAGGGGGTGTGCAGTACCCAGCATAAATGTCCTCAGGGATTTCAAAGGCAGTATTGACCTCAGGCTTCTTTCCTCCTTTCTGTGGCCTCTTTTCATTAGCCATTTTCTTCAGTTGAGGAATTTGAACAATTGAACTCTCTGAAGAAGTATGCAACTTTTCTTCAAGGAACGCTGCAAATGAGTTAAGTTGATGAGAACCTAGTGATTCAGCAGCGGACATGAGTACCTGTGAACAGAGTATAGTTGCGAGGAATTTGGAGAGGTCATATGCGTTCTCAGAAGGTTTTTCAATAAGAACAAGTTTGAGGAATTTGACCAGATGAGTCTTGAAGAATTTCACTAAGCGTTCTTTGTCTTAGGTTCCAGAGTTGTATAGATCGAAGATCCACACAATTGAGGAATCTTGAAGAAAAGTGATGCTTAGAGAAACGAATCAAGAGCAGATGACATGTGAGGTGTTTAGTGTGTGAGGATTTGAAGAAAAACACCTTTGAAGATTTTGTAGTAAACATTTGAATCAAAGTGGGCAGTAAAAGTAACTTTTAATTACCCTGAACGAAGAACACGACGAACTGGGATGTGGAGAAGTGAAGCTCGTCTGTGCAGATCTTCCACGCCCTAACTTGGCGGAGGAAGACGGCTACGGCGGCGGCGGAGTGAAGATTTCCGCGGCCGGCGTGAGTACGGCGGCGACGAGGTCGAGGCAGTGAAGCTCTTCCTCACCGGCGACGATGATGTAGCGGCGGCGCTAGGGTTTGAGAAGCTCGAGCTGGAGAGAGGTCGAGCGGAGTAAAAGAAGTGAGGAAGGGGAGAGGGGGTATTTATAGCCACGGTGAAAAACGGTTCGCCCGAAGAAATTGGACGAACGTGCCCCTGACCCTTCTCATTCGCATGACATGTGTCACCCACGTACTGAGAAGTGGAGATCGTGTTAGATCGTGGGTGAATAGATAAGTATATCGTGGGAAGCGGAACGGTTTGAGCGGCAAAGCCGAAAATTTGGATAAGATAAGTTAAAAGTTCCGTTCGCAAATTCTTCAGCTGACAAGGACACAGTGAAGATTTTGAACGAGTTTCAAATAGAACGCACATGAAGAATTTGTGAATAGATTGGGTTGAGTATAGCATAGAGGGGGAAGGGTCCGATCACATTCACTTAGCAGAAAAACCAACTTGAAGAATTAGCCATAAGTGAATGCTGTAGAGGACATAAACTCATATATATATATATAGCCAATGAAGAGAAACGACGGAAACAGTGAAGATTTTGCAAAGTTGAAGAATATGAACAACTGAGGAATTTCAAAACTGAGGAAAAACTCAAATTGAAGATTTTCAACTTTTGTGGTGGCGTGACCCACCGTATAAGAATGATGATTTCAGACACCGCGTACAATTGTCGTAGGGTTCTGAGAATCAAATTCTTCATTAATTTCTTCACACTTAGAGTGTTATTCTTCATTGATTGAAGAAAAACGTTTCTTCATGTGTTGCACATC
This sequence comes from Triticum aestivum, assembly GCF_018294505.1. Lineage (NCBI taxonomy): Eukaryota > Viridiplantae > Streptophyta > Magnoliopsida > Poales > Poaceae > Triticum > Triticum aestivum. The sequence continues at coordinate 211,858,441 of NC_057814.1, forward strand.
TAAGTCATCAATTTTGCATAAGTGTTAGGATGAGTGTCCTTTTCAAAGAACATTCGAAGATTCTAAGATATTTAGCTCACACCGCAACTTGCTAAATCTCTTCTCATCCAAGGGCTTTGTGAAGATATCGGCTAGCTGTTCTTCAGTCTTCACATGCTCAATAGAAATGTCGCCCTTCAACACATGATCGCGAAGAAAATGATGACGAATCTGAATGTGCTTTGTCTTCGAGTGCTGAACTGGGTTGTGAGCAATCTTGATGGCACTCTCATTGTCACAGAAGAGAGGCACATTCTTCACGTTGACGCCGTAGTCCTTGAGAGTTTGCTTCATCCACAGCAATTGAGCACAGCAAGAACCAGCAGCAATGTACTCAGCTTCAGCAGTAGACAGTGATACGCAGTTCTGTTTCTTCGAGGACCAACAGACCAAAGATCGTCCGAGGAAATGACATGTACCAGATGTTGACTTGCGATCCACACGATCACCAGCATAGTCAGAGTCAGAATATCCAACGAGATCAAAAGCCGAGCCCTTGGGGTACCATAATCCTAGTGTTGGTGTGTGAGCTAGATATCGAAGAATATGCTTCACAGCCTTATGGTGTGATTCCTTCGGTGTAGCTTGAAATCGGGCACACATGCAAACACTAAGCATAATATCTGGCCTAGATGCACATAAGTACAATAAAGAACCAATCATGGAGCGGTATACCTTTTGATCGAAGTCAATACCATTTTCATCAGTGCACAGATGGCCATTTGTGGGCATAGGAATTTTGACGCCTTTGCAATCTTGCATGCCGAATTTCCTCAGTACATCCTTGAGGTATTTCTCCTGAGATATGAATATGCCATTGCGCTGTTGACGAATTTGAAGACCTAAGAAGAATTTCAACTCTCCCATCATAGACATTTGATATTCTTCACTCATCATATAGGCAAATTCATCACTATAACGTTGGTCAGTACAGCCAAAGATGATGTCATCAACATATATTTGGCATACAAACAATTCATCATCATATGATTTAGTGAAAAGAGTAGGGTCGAGTGAACCGGGTTTGAAGCCTTTCTTCATGAGGAATTCCTTCAAAGTATCATACCACGCCCGAGGGGCCTGCTTGAGGCCATAGAGGGCCTTATTTAGTCTGAAGACTTTGTCAGGATGCTTAGGATCTTCAAAACCTGGGGGTTGAGCAACATATACTTCTTCCTCAAGCTTACCATTGAGGAATGCACTTTTCACATCCATTTGATATAAGTGATATCATGATGGTTAGCATAAGCAAGTAATATGCGAATAGCTTCAAGTCTAGCAACAGGTGCAAAAGTTTCATCGAAATCAATTCCTTCAACCTGTGTGTAGCCTTGAGCTACTAGCCGTGCCTTATTCCTCACCACAAGGCCATTTTCATCTTGCTTGTTGCGGTAGATCCACTTTGTGCCAATGATATTGTGTTTGCGAGGATCTGGACGATTGACCAGTTCCCAAACGTTGTTGAGCTCGAACTGATGTAATTCTTCTTGCATGGCCTGAATCCACTCAGGCTCCAGAAATGCTTCATCTACCTTAGTGGGCTCTGAGATAGAGACAAAAGCATAGTGCCCACAAAAGTTAGATAAATGTGAAGCTTTTGAGCGTGTGAGAGGACCTGGTGCTTCAATGTCATCGATGATCTTCTCAACTTGCACTTCTTTTGCAACGCGAGGATGAGTAGGTTGTCGTCGAGGAATTTGATCAGCATTTTCTTCAGCACCATTTTCTTCAGCAATTTCTTCAGGTGCATTAGCTCGACGTTCTTCACGTTCTGGAATGAATTCTTCAGCAGATTCTTCGGTAGGAATGACATCCTCAGTAGCCTTGAACTTGATAGTTTCCTCAGGTGCTGGTTCATCTATCACAGAGGGTAGGTGCTCTCTTTGCGAGCCATTAGTTTCATCGAACCGCACATCTACAGTTTCAACAACCTTGTGAAGAACGGTGTTGAAGACTCTGTAGGTGTGCGAGTCCTTTCCGTAACCAAGCATAAAACCTTCATGTGCTTTCGGTGCAAATTTAGCATTGTGATGAGGATCTCTAATCCAACATTTAGCACCGAAGACTTTGAAATAACTCACATTGGGTTTCTTGTCAGTGAGGAGTTCATAGGCAGTCTTCTTGAAGAATTTGTGAAGATATACCCTGTTGATGATGTGGCACGCAGTATAAATTGCCTCAATCCAGAAGTGACGAGGCGTCTTGTACTCATCAAGCATAGTGCGAGCCATCTCAACAAGAGTTCTGTTCTTGCGCTCCACGACGCCATTTTGCTGAGGAGTGTAAGGAGCAGATAACTCATGAGTAATACCAAGTTCATCAAGATAGTCATCAAGACCAGAATTCTTGAACTCAGTTCCATTGTCACTTCTGATGTGCTTGATCTTCACACCAAAGTTGGTTGAAGCCCTCGAGGAAAATCGTTTGAAGACTTCCTGCACTTCATGTTTGTAAGTAACAATGTGTACCCATGTGTAACGAGAGTAATCATCAACAATAACAAGCCCATAGAGAGATGCGTCATTTGTGACAGCTGAGTAATGGTTAGGACCAAAGAGGTCCATGTGAAGCAATTCGAATGGTCGAGTAGTGGTCATGATAGTCTTCGCTGGATGCTTAGCCTTGGTCATCTTTCCAGCTTCACAAGCTCCACATAGGTGATCCTTGAGGAATTTGACATTCTCAATGCCAATGACATGCTTCTTCTTCGCAAGCGTGTGCAAATTCCTCATGCCTGCATGACCAAGTCGTCGATGCCATAGCCATCCTTCTGAAGCTTTTGCAAGTAGGCACACGGCTGGTTGCGGTCCTGTAGAGAAATCAACAATATACAAGTCTCCTCTCCTAAAGCCTTCGAAGACTTTGGAATTGTCAGCTTCCATAACCACAACACAACGATACTTGCCAAAGACAACTACCATATCAAGATCACAAAGCATTGAGACAGACATGAGGTTGTATCCTAAGGACTCGACAAGCATGACTTTGTCCATGTGTCGATCCTTTGTGATCGCAACCTTACCTAGACCCAATACCTGACTTTTGCCTTTGTCAGCGAAGATGATATGCTTCAGATGCGATGGTGATAAGGGGGCATCTATCAATAGATTCTTGTCACCAGTCATGTGATTTGTACATCCACTATCGAGGACCCACTCAGTGGCTTTGGGTTGATCATCCTGCAGATGAATTAGTGCAGCTTACGAACTTCATATACTTCATCAGTGAAGAATATGACATCAATTCATCAGATCAATTTCATCAAGCAATAGAACAGATAAAGCAGTATGAGGACGTGAGAAATGAAAGTTCATTTCTTCATGATTAGTCTGCGTCCTTTCAGGCATTCTTCAGGTCTCCAACAAATTCTTCAGACGTTCAAGCACGTCTGGAGACCTGACCCTGCATAAGAGATTAGTTCTTTTTCTTCACCACCCACATCTGAAGGGGTGGCAAAGAGTTCATCACTCTGCGAGCTCCATACGAGAAGGGTGGCATAGAGGCCAATCCATTTCGTTTCACATAAGAGGAGTTAGGGTAAGCATATGAATAAGCAGAGAAATTCTTCGAGGACTTATGAACATAATGATTAGAAGAATAATGCTCATATTCATAGCCCTTGGCTCTTCCCTGCAAAACAGAGTTGTTAGCACGATGATGTTCATATGAGGACTTTGATCCTTTGAGGAATTTGATCCATGTGAGGAATTTTGTCCGTATGAGGACTTGGATCCATATGAAGAATTTGGTCCATAAGAAGAATTTGATCTGGGGTTCCTATTCTTCACAGGTGGTGTCATGAGGACATTCACCTGAAGACTTTCAAGGCATCTTTTGGGAACCCAGATTTTCTTCATAGGAGAACCGTTCCTGCAGTTAGTGCCAACATATCTAGTAAATACTTCACCATTCTGATTTTTAAACAGTTTATAGTTAGAGTCAAATGACTCATCAGAAGAATGAGAAGATTCACATGTAAAGCCAGATAAATTAGATGGATCAACTGGAGGTCCCTTTGCAGCAACCCATGAGGTTTTGGGGTACTGCTCAGGCTTCCAATATGTACCATCAGCATTGAGTTTCCTCTCAAAGGCAATATCCTCTTTCCTAGGGTTCCTGTTGAGGATCTGCTTTTTAAGCACATCACAAAGAGTCTGATGCCCTTTGAGGCTTTTGTACATGCCTGTCATGTACAATTCCTTCAGCCCTGCATCGTCAGTGATACTAGCAATGTCCTCAGATGAGGAATTAGTGATAGCAGAGACAGTTGAGAATTTGTAGCATTAGAAGCATTTGAACATTCAGGTGAAGAATTAGCAGATTCACGTTCAATGCATTTCAAACATGGAGGAACAAATTCTTCCTGAGCAGCGCTGATTTGTTGAGCAAGTAATGAATCGCGCTCCTTCTGAAGATCTTCATAACTCACTCTTAGCTTCTCAAGATCTTGCTTTCTTTGAAGAAATTCATAAGAAAGCTTCTCATGATCAGATAAGAGAGTGTTATGATGACCTTGAAGGTTGTCAAATCTAGACTGAAGTCTCTGAAGATTTTCAGTCAAGGTTTTAGTGCGATCCATTTCTTCACCCAACATATCATCACTTTTATCTAGCATGTTTTGAACCTTTTCCAGGGCCTTTTGTTGTTTAGTGGCAATACAAACAAGCTTGGTATAGCTAGGTCCAAAATCATCATCAGATTCATCATCACTAGACTCGGATGAGGAACATTCGGTTACCTTGGCACCTTCTGCCATGAGGCATGGTGCAGAAGATGATGGTTCAGGTTCGAAAGTCATCATTTTGAGTGATTCCTTGAAATCCTCAAACCAAGGATCATGACAAGTTCGATGACCTTCATAGACGTCGGAGATTCGGTCCCAGATAAGCTTCGCATTGCAAAGATGCATAATGAGCCTGAATTCATCTCTGGATAGGCAGGAACAGATGATATCATTCGCCATGATGTCAAGTCGAGTGTACTTGCGAATATCATCAGTGTCCGCCATCTTGCATAGATCGGTAAGACCAATCTCAGTGACGGTCCACAGCTCGCTGTTCAGTGCCATGAGGCGCTTCCTCATCATGGCCTTCCACTTGGGATAATCATGACCGTCAAAGATGGGGCATGTCACTTTCTTCATACCTGCGGTCGACATAACTAAAACTCCAGGTGGTTAAACCAAAATCACACAGAACAAGGGAGTACCTTGCTCTGATACCAATTGAAAGTGCGTTATATCAACTAGAGGGGGCGAATAGGCGATTTTTATGAATTCTTCACTGAGGAATTTGCGGGTGAGGAAATTCCTTAGCGAAGAACTACTTGCAGCGGAATAAGTACTCAAGAGTAAGCATAGCAGAACATAGGCATGGTCATCATGATGAAATGAAGACAAACATAGAGTACAGAAAGCGTAAACACAGGATAGCACAGGATGAAGACAAACAGACTGAAGAAATTGAACTGAGGAAATTGAGAAAGTCTTCAGTCAAAGTCTTCAAGCAGATATGAACAAGCACACAACACAATAATGAGGAAATGAAAGAGTTGAGGAAATAGAACCAGTAAGCTTGGTGAAGACAATGATTTGGTAGACCAGTTCCAACTGCTGTCTCAGTTGTACATCTGGTTGGAGCGGCTAGGTATTTAAACCTGAGGACACACAGTCCCAGACACACTATCCTCACCGTATTCTCCTTGAGCTAAGGTCACACAGACCTCGCCCAATCACTCGTGGTAAGTCTTCAGGTGACTTCCGAACCTTCACAAACTCGGTCACTCGGCGATCCACAATTCCTCTTGGATGCTCTAGACCATGCCGCCTAACCGTCTGGAAGAAGCACAGTCTTCAAAGGTAACAAGCATCGGATCCACGCATGATCAATCTCTTCAGTGATGCTCAATCACTTTGGGTTTGTAGGTGTTTGGGTTTGGGTTTTCCTCACTTGATGATTTTCGCTCAAAGTCCTCGGAGTATGGGATGCTCTCAAATGACAAATGTCAGTTTCTCTCGGAGCAGCCAACCAGCTAGTGGTTGTAGGGGGCGGCTATTTATAGCCTAGGGAGCAGCCCGACATGATAAGACATAAATGCCCTTCACTGATATGACCGTTAGGTGGGTAGATATTTTGGGACAGCTGGCGCATAGCACAACAACGGTCGGAAATTTGAGTATCAAATTCCTCAGGGCTATCATGTTCCTCACTGTGTAGGCAATCCGCACTGGCGAATTCCTAACTCCTCAGTCAGAACAAATTCCTCAGAGACCAGAAGAACTTCGTCTCTGTCACTGAAGTATATGACTGAACTGTATGAGATTTCCAATGGCGTCACTCGAAGGGATTGGTAGGTGTAGGATTTTGAGTTGAGCATCACATGGGAATTTTTCCTTGGTATTTCCTCGACCCCCTTTAACAGTACGGTGTTTCCTATGACTCAAGAAAGAGAAAATGAAACTACGAAAACAAAGTCTTCACGCTTCATGTTCCTCAAATGAATACCAAGTCTTCAAGGTCACACCAATTTCTTCACTTTCAAAGACTTCAGAAATCCAAAGTCTTCAGTCGAAGAACTTCATTTTTAGGGGCCGACTTTCTCTGTAAATATCAAACTCCTCATAGACTTATAGACCTGTGTACACTCATAAACGCATTAGTCTCTTAACCTATAAGTCTTCAATACACCAAAATCACTAAGGGGCACTAGATGCACTTACACAAGGGGACGGGAACCGCCGAGGCTAGGCTGGAAGCTATGGAGCAAGATGTCTTCCGGTGCAAGGGGATGGTGGAGCGTGGATTCCATGCCAATCACCTAATGATCATGGACCTCTCTTGTGATCTCAAGGTGGATAATCAACTTCCTCCAAAGCCAGATCTATGACCTCCAGAACCAAGTCTTTGAATATGAGGTGAGGTTTAAAGGTATGAGTTTGGCTGCTAGTTGTAGGACCCGTGAGACTCACTCTTCCTCTTATGATGGTGAACCGCTTCCATGGAAATCTGAGGACAAGACCTCTTCTTCATCACCACCACCATCTTCTTCACCACCAAAGGAGAACTAAGTATCGGGTATGGGCACTCCCATTGGCTTCCGCCAAGCCTAGGGGAGGTGCCCCGATATCGTATCATCCCACTATCTTTTGCTTTTACTTATCTTAGTTCGATCTTTTTGCTTTAGATGAAATAAAGTTTAGTTTGATCCTTTCTTATTTGAGAGTTTGCTTAGTGATCTATCATTGTAATCGTGTGCAAGTTATATAATAAAGTTTAGTTTGAGTTTTTGCTTTCTTTACTTTCGTGTTGCAAAGAAAGAAAAGAAATAAGAAAGAAAGAAAAAGAGAAAGGAAACAAATAAAAGATAGGAAATAAATCAATAAGATCATATACTAATCCTATGGTAGGTGATGACACCACATAAGGAAAAGTATAAGTAGGAAATTTTATTAGAGATTGACAAACATAGCATTAGTCAATGATGCAACTCATGAAAGAATGAATAAGGGAAGAGAAGATTCACATATAAATATACTATCCTAGAAATCTTTTGTGATTGTGAGCCCTCATCCAAATATTATATGCCAAAATTGTTGACATTGGACAAGGAAGAAAACTTAATGGTTTACGTTTGTTTATATTCACATAGAAGTCATATTGTCATAGATCCTTTAACATGTGATGCTTGCCCCTATCTTTGCTAGCCAAAAATTCCGCACTAAGTAGAGATACTACTTGTGCATCCAAAAACCCTTAAACCCAAATCTTTTTCAAGTGTCCACCATACCTACCTAGGGATTGAGCAAGATCCCTCAAGTAAGTTGTCATCAGTGCAAAAAGGCAATAAAAATTGCTTCTAAAAATGTGAGATCTTTTAGTGTAAGAGAAAATTGAGCGTTGTACGAACTTGGATGACAAAGAATAAAAGCGACAGACTGCATAATAAAGGTTGTCATCTTAAGGGGCAATACAACGTGACGTTCTCTCGCACTAAGGGATTGAGCATACAAACAAATAAGTGCATGGCAACCTCTGCTTTCCTCTGTGAAGGGCCTATCTCTTACTTTTATGTATTTACTTTTATGCAAAGAGTCAAAGTTTTCTTCTATTGCTTTTTATTTTTCTCCTTTGGCAAGCATCATGTGGTGAGGAAAGATCTAGGCACATATGTCCAGTTGAATATAGATAGCATGAGTTATTATTGTTGACATCACCCTTGAGGTGAGTATGTTGGGAGGCAAAACTATAAGCCCCTATCTTTCTATGTGTCCGCTTGAAACGTTTTGCTCATGGGTACGAGGTGAGTGTTAGCAATCATAGAAGACTATATGATGGTTGAGTATGTGGACTTGCCTAAAGGCTCCGACACGTGACCCTTCCTGAAAAGATGATGAATTGTAGTTGCAAAGTTGACTGAGAACATAGTTTGTTGGTTTCTAATAGAGTTTTTGCTTTATACTTCGATTGTGTGATGAACTATTACTTATTCATGAGAAGTGTATGATAAAAGTTCTATGATAAAAGTCCTATGTTTAATTTTGTTGCTGTTATAATAATCAACATGATGCTTCTATGTTCGTATTTCATTTTTATCGACACCTCTCTCTCAAAGCATGCAGACATGTTTTTCGGTTTTCGCTTGAGGACAAGCGAGGTCTAAGCTTGGGGGAGTTGATACGTCCATTTTGCATCATGTTTTCTTACTGTTATTTATAATATTTTTATCCATAATAATGCTTTTTGGAGTAATTATAATGCCTTTTCTCTCATAATTTACAAGGTACACACAAAGAGGGAGAATTCCGGCAGCTGGAAATTTGGACCTGGAAAAGCTACGTCGGGTCACCCATTCTGCACAACTCCAAACAAGCTGAAACTTGACAGACATTTTTTATGGAATATATAACAATTATTGGAGCAAATAACTACCATAGGGGGCCCACTAGGTGGGCACAACCCACCTGGGCGCGCCAGGGAGCCCAGGCGCGCCCTGGTGGGTTGTGCCCTCCTCGGCCCGCCTCCGGTGCCCATCTTCTGGTATATAAGTCATTTTTACCTAGTGTCGTGGAATTGTCATGACAAATGTCCTAGTGTGAGGACTTAGTCGTGGAGCCATCGCAACTTGGTTAGCCTAAAGGGGTTAAATGGGAAAAAGAACACAGGGAGTTTATACTAGTTCGGCCCCTTGCAGTGAAGGTAAAGGCCTAATCCAGTTTTGGGTGGTATTGCTTATGTCTTGATTACCAGGGAACGAATACGCTTGACCTAGCTTTCGATCTGTTGTTTCTTGCCCTAAACCGCCGCCGGGTCGTCCCTTTATATACATAGGTTGACACCCTGCGGCTTATAGAGTCCCGGCCGGCTCATAAACGTGTCCGGCCTGGTGACTAATTACACTTGCCTTACGATACAAGTCATGCCTATATGGCGGTTTATACCTATGGGCCTTAAGCCGCCTTTGGGCCTTGGGCTCTTAATAAGCCATCCTCATGATCCGCCATCTTTGATTCCTTCATGGGCTTCGTGACATTGAACCACCGTTGGTATAACCCGGCCCCTCCTGGGCGGGTCATACCTAATAGTTATATCCCCAACATTATGCCCCAGGTTGATTTGAACTTGTTCATGTCAACCTTCAACACTTAGAAAAAACCTCCTTCACTTGTTCTCTGCAAGACAGCATAACCCGCCATGACGTCATCTCCTGGAATTACAGAAACCCGCCATGACGTCATCTGTCATTAATTTCGCACGATACAGAACATATCTTAACAGATCCTTATCTTTAATTAACCATCCCAAAAGTCGAGGCGTCCAAGGATAATCATTCTTCGGCCTCCTCGTTTCTCGCGCTCGCTTATTGACCCTTTCCTTATAAATAGGGCCCGACAGCCTTTCCATTTCCCCCTTCTTCTTCTCATCTTCAACATTTCCCTTCGCAACGCACCTGCGCGCGTGAGCACCGCCGCCGCCGAACCCGTCAGCTTCCTCGACTCCGGCCGCAGCATCGACCTGAACGAGACCAGAGAAACCGCGGTGCCCTTCCATTGCACAGTGGATCAGGTAAGTGCCTCTCCTTTCTCCACTGTAGATCTCCATTAGGGTTTCTCGAAGTTCTTCAGGGTTCATCCTTGTTCCTCGCTGTAGCTTGTAACTTTGATCCAAACTTTAGCAATTCTCCTGCACGGCGGCAACCGTGATACTTGTTTTTGTTATTAGATCATCTCCTTCGTGTATGAAAAAACCCAATCTGAACAGATGAACTGCTCGAGTACTATATTCTAGGTCAAAAATATTTTCCATTATCCGAAGTGTCGCAGATCCGAAATCCTAGCATCAATCTGTGAAATCTGTTTGCTTCAACACTTAGCAGAATTCGCTCTTGACAGATCTTGAATACCATTGCTTTCATGGCGGCTTACATCACCGGTTTATAACTATCCATATATCATTAGGCCCCACTTAAGCCGCCACTCTGAATACATACTGTAACATTTTACTTCTGGCTTAATCAATCAACTTAAACCGGCAAAATTTTCTTTATTTTAGGCTTCTTCCTTCACAATGCCGCCGAAGACAACCACCTCATGTAATTGGGTTCCCTCCATTGTCACTGAGAACACACTCAAAGACTTTGTCAAAATTGGCTATTTACCAGCAAAAGATATCATGCATGGGCGTGCCCCCAAACCAAGCGAAGAAAGACCTCACCCAAAGGATGGTGAAGTCATCGTTTTTACTGATCACATGAATCGGGGCTTCTCACCGCCCAGTCAAAAAATTTCTGAGACGTTCTGCACTTCTTTCAACTCCATCCTCAAGACATCGGACCCAATTCCGTGTCAAACATTTGTAATTTTCAAGTTTTCTGTGAAGTATACCTTCAAGAGGAACTCAGTGTTGAACTCTTTAGGGAATATTTTTATTTGAACTGGCAAAATGAGTTTACGAACGGACCCAACTTGGAACTTGGTGGAATCTCAATTCAACGAAGAAGAGATGCCATCTTCCCCTATGCTTGCTTGCCGAGTCACCCCAAAGATTGGAACCAGACATGGTTTTACTGCAAAGATACCTCTCCGGCTGATGAGAATCCACTGTCGGATTACCATGTCCAGCGTCTTGACCCAAAGCATCATCTTCCCGAAAAGCTTACAACCACTGAATGTGCAAAGCTCGCCCCCACCATTGCAAAGGTCAAGGCTCTGGTGGGAAATGGGTTAACTGGCATTGACTTGGTTCGGTGCTGGGTTTCTTGGCGAATCATACCTTTGAGTCGCCGACCCGGCTTAATGTGTACTTACACGGGTGGTATAAAGGATCCACTACGCCACAGTTCCGTGCGTTTAACTGAAGAGGCACTCAATGAAATGACAAAGACCCTTCTGAATGAAGATTCGGAAGACTGCAGCAAAATGGGTCTGAACCCTTTCTGCAAACATAACCCGCCACCGGATGTGAGCCTCTAACTCACTCACTTTTACCTCATCATTTAAATATGTTATTAACTCAACTTTGATGACTTTCACAGGCTGAATCTGATTTTTGGAAAAAGAAATATGACCATGAAGCTGCCAAAAAGGCCAGGGCTGCCAAGAAAGCTGCCAAGAAAGCCGCCAAGAAAACTAAGAAGAAATCAAGTGCTTCCGATATGTTTGAACTGAATGACATCTCTGAGTCGGAGGTAGCCCTTGACTCCCTTGGCTCCTTTTTCAGTTATCTTATTGACACTGATTATTATCAGGATGACACAGGGGCTAGCCAAGCAGTTGAAGAAGAGGCAACTATTATTTCCTCCGGCTCAGCACCTTTGCCAAGACAGAAAATTCGACGAGTAACCCGGAAAGTAAGCTTTTCACACCCCTTAGCTCATTTGGATCCTCGCTTTCTTTTGAAGCAATAGCAGCACGAGAACTGGCGACATATTCGGACCAGCGGAGGTGAAGAATTATCCTCCGGCTTACCGAATACTCCAGTTCCGCGGAAACGCCGAAACGAGGTCCTTCCGAACTTAAACTCTTTTTACCCACTGGCGGGTCTCATTCGCCAACCACTTAATTCTTCCGATTCAAACTACCAGGAGGCTTCTCGCTCTTCCTCCGGCGACTCATCACAGACCCAGCTGCCGGCTTTCAAAATTGCCACTGGGTAACAACAATTACTTTTTATTATCTACCTCCTTATTCTCTTATACTTGTACTGACTTGTCATAACCCGTGCAGTGAACAAGCAAAGCCTAGAAAGAAGGCAAAGGTGACCAAGCCGGCTGGAGATCCTAAAGTCGTTGAACCGGAGCAGCAAGTCCCAGCATCAGACGCTTTTGAAAAACAACCAGAAGAACCTGCCCATGACGCTCCGCCGAAAATTCTTGATCTCTCCCAGGACCACACGACTATCAATCCTTTGAACACTGAATCATCAAGCCCACTTAAACCATCAGAAGAGCATAGTGAAGATGTTATGATCACTGGCACTGGCTTTAAAGAACCGGGAAATCCAACTGTCTTGGCTAAGCACTCCGCTAAACAGGAGTTCATAGAAAAGCGGAAAGTGAGATCTGATGTCGCCCACTATTCTCAATTGAGCAGCAATGAAGTACTCTCTGGCTACCTCAACCAAGTACACACCAGCTGTGACCTTGAAATCGATATGGTGAAGCAGATGCATCAAAAATATGAGGTATGAATTCTTGCTTAAATAAGTTATGTACATCCCGCCAGCCCCCAAGTATATTGGGTATGATGGGATTGAATATGCTGCAGACTTAGAATAACCACGAGCATCTTTGGTAGAGTCCTTCCAAGGCCGGTTGTCACATTTAGAGTTAAACCGGATTTTAAATAATTAACATTGCATCCGTAGTCCCCAAGGGCCGGTTTAATCAGCATGAATGAGCCGGTCCTATTCACCATTGTTTATAAAGGAGAGCTTACCTGTGTAGCCCCCATGAACTGGCTATGATTGTTTACGGCACAACCGGGTCATCATAAAGTAGTAAGGAGACACAAGCAATATGCATTAGCCCCCAAGTGCCAAGTACTCTTGCTTGCAAAGTGCTTGGGACTTATTCACATGAGCCGTTGTATGAAGAATTTCTCAGCAGGCATTAGCCCCCAAGTGTCAAGTACTCTTGCTTGCAAAGTGCTTGGGACTTATATTCCTGTAACCCAGATATGAATGTATTTGCAACTCTGTGCTTGTACAGGACGCCACTGCTGAACTTCAATCACAGTTGGCCGATGCAAAGACCCGGCTGGAGAATCAAGAATCTGAGACCCGGAAAGCTGATTCAAAATTCCAATTTAGTGTGGCTGAAATGGAAAAGCTGAAGACCAGTTTTGAAGCTGAAAGAAACGCCTGGGTTGACGAGAAAACTGCTTTGACACAGTGGGTTGAAAAAGCGGAGGCGGCTCTTCAAGAGGTGACCACTGAGCTTACCGGTTTAAAACACCGTGTATCCCAAATGGTTTCTGCTATCTTCGGTGAGTCGCCTTGCTAACATCAAAATTGAATCTCTTCCTTGATGGTATAAACCGCCTCTAACCAATCCATAACTATTACTCAGGTCCCAGGAGCAGCAATCTTAACCAAGACATGCTTGTGAAGCTCAAGGCTGTTTATACACTTGTTGAACAGCTATATACTGGAGCTTAGCGCGCACTGGCCACAATTTCTCCGACTAATCAAGCACCTACTCTCTTGATTGTTGTCTTGAAAAAACTCTCTGTTCTGCCCGCTAGGCTTGACGAGATGAAGCGGTCATCTGCAAGAGCCGGTGCCGTGACAGCTTTAAGCCGAGCCAAGGCATGGTTACCAGAGCTAGACCCGGCTGAGGTAGCTACTGGATATCCAAGCTTGAAAGAAGACGGCACTTCATTTGATCAAAAGGACTTCGCTGCCTGTGTGAAAGAAATACGTCCTCTGGCGACTCTGATTATTGATGAGACAAATCTATCAAAATATCAGCCGGCTTTTGATGGAGAGAATCAGAAGATGCCCACGCCGGCTTATAAAGTGATGAATCTGACGCCCCCTATCCGTAAGCATACTTTCGCCCCTGAAGTTGACCTGTCTGACCTTATAGATGATGAAGCTGAATTCCATGCCTTATGTGGCATTGATTGGTCATCACCAAACTTCCAGACAGCGGAGGAGGACGAAGAACCGGAGAAGGATGATCTAGAAGCTTCAAGTCGTCAAGACCAAGAAGATTGATCTGCTTGGCGGTTCAAATATTTGAACTTCTGAAAACACTTGAACCTTTTGGCTCACTGAGTCATGTAATAGGCTAGTGAAACTTTGATCTGTCGTGCCATCGTGCACGCTTTGTTTTGTATGATACTATTTCTCTGCCAAGTTGAAATATCTGCCACTTATGTTTATGATTTCATCAACTGTGTGCATCAGATTTTCTATTGTACCTGCACACAAATATATGACAAGGATCCTGGCGGTTTACCACAGGACGGGTCATAATACCTTACGAAGAACCATTGGTGGTTAAAGATAATCCATAACCAGGGCCGGTTTAATCATGACCTTTAAAAATATCATACCTGTGATACACCACCGACTTACCAGCAGAATAAGGGTGAAAAATCCAAAAGACGGAGCGTGCCAAGCTCTGTGCAAGTTGACACATACCACCGGCTTAATACGCTATATGCAGCAAGGGGTGATATCCCAAACTTAGAGCATAACGGTTCCAAGCAAAAATTCCTCATACCCTGGTGACTTATAGACTTAAAGCTATTCCGGGTTAATAAACTCCGGATATGCTCAAATATGAGCCATAGAGATGAAGGCTACATGGCCTGGATTATCTCAAGCCATATGTTAATACGGCTTAAATATAGGAATCCCAAAAAATGCTCAGAAAAAGATAGCAATTCAAAATCGAGAAACGGGATAACCCGAAAGGTTTTGGTGAATACACCTGGTGTTCCAAGTCAGTTCACGAGGGTAGTAAAGCTATGTTCTCTTTGGTGAATGCACCTATGTTCGAACAGGAAGCCCCCACGTGCTTTATAACCATGGCGTATGAGCCGGACCAAGAGGGATATTCATACCTATGCTTCAGATATGAGCAAGAAGCCCCCAAGTGGTTTGTGGCATTGAGCCGATAAAGAGGGATATTCACAGCTATGCTTCAAATATGAGCAGGAAGCCCCCAAGTGACCATAATTGTGGCATTGAGCCGATCAAGAGGGATATTCACAGCTATGCTTCAAATATGAGCAGGAAGCCCCCAAGTGACCATAATTGTGGCATTGTGCCGGATCAAGAGGGATATTCACAGCTATGCTTCAAATATGAGCAGGAAGCCCCCAAATGTCCATAAGTGTGGCATTGAGCCGATCAAGAGGGATATTCATAGCTATGCTTCAAATATGAGCAGGAAGCCCCCAATGACCATTGAAAGTGATAAAATTCATTATTCTTTGAAATGAAATGACAGAGGCCCTGATTTATCAGGGATTCCGTCTTTATTATACTCTTTTATAATATATACATTGTCAAAATATGTACATCACCAGAGCTAATGGCTTCAGGTGTAGTAAGGCCGAAGATGAGCAATATTCCACGGCCGGCGGGTCTCCTCCTCCGACTTACGTGAGTCCTTGTGGTCTCGAATGTCGATAAGGTAGTACGATCCGTTGTTCAGATTTTTGCTGACCACAAAGGGTCCTTCCCAAGGTGGGGATAACTTGTGCGTATCAGTTTGATCCTGGATAAGCCGGAGCACCAGGTCGCCTTCTTGAAAAGTTCTAGTTTTAACCCGGCGGTTGTGATAACGGCGCAGATCTTGCTGGTAAATCACCGACCGAGCCGCCGCAAGGTCACACTCCTCATCCAATAAGTCAAGTGCATCCTGACGCGCTCTTTCATTATCAGCTTCAACATAAGCTGCCACACGAGGTGAATCATGACGGATGTCACTGGGGAGAACTGCCTCTGCTCCGTAAACCATGAAGAAAGGCGTGTAACCCGTAGATCTGTTGGGGGTGGTATTAATGCTCCATAACACGGAAGGTAACTCCTCCACCCAACAACCCGGTGTCCTCTGTAAAGGAACCATAAGCCGGGGCTTGATGCCTCTCAGGATCTCTTGATTGGCTCTCTCGGCTTGACCATTAGACTGGGGGTGAGCCACTGATGATACATCAAGCCGGATATGCTCATGTTGAAAAAATTATTTCATAGCACCCTTGGATAGATTAGTGCCATTATCAGTTATGATACTGTGGGGAAAGCCAAAACAGAAAATCTCCTTTTTGATGAATTGAACCGCCGTCGCTGCGTCACATTTACTGACCGGCTCTGCCTCAACCCACTTTGTAAATTTGTCAACCGCCACCAGGAGGTGTGTCTTTTTATCCTTGGACCTTTTGAAAGGCCCAACCATATCAAGCCCCCAGACTGCAAACGGACAAGTGGTTGGAATCATCCTTAATTCTTGAGGCGGCACATGAGCTCGTCGTGAAAATTTCTGATAACCATCACATTTACTGACTAGATCCTCAGCATCAGCGTGAGCCGTCAGCCAATAAAATCCATGACGAAAAGCATTAGCCACAAGAGACTTAGAGCAGGCATGATGGCCACAATCTCCTTCATGAATCTCTCGTAGAATCTCACAGCCTTCTTCAGGAGAAACATAACGTTGAAATGCCCCTGTGACACTGCGATGATGCAGCTCTCCATTGACGATAGTCATTGACTTGGACCGCCGGGTTATCTGCCTGGCCAAAGTTTCATCCTCAGGTAACTCGCCTCGGGTCATATAAGCCAAATATGGAACTCTCCAATCAGGAATCGCATGAAGAGCCGCCACTAATTGCGCCTCCGGATCAGGAACAACGAGATCCTCCTCTGTAGGCAATTTGACAGAAGGGTTATGCAGAATATCCAAGAAAGTGTTAGGTGGCACCGGCTTATGCTGGGATCCTAACCGGCTTAAAGCATCAGCAGCCTCATTTTTCCTGCGATCAACATGTTCAACTTGATAACCCTTGAAGTGACCCGCAATAGCATCAACCTCTCGACAATAAGCCGCCATGAGTGGATCCTTAGAATCCCAAGTGCCAGAAACTTGCTAAACTACCAGATCTGAGTCGCCAAAGCACCTCACCCGGCTTAAGTTCATCTCCTTAGCCATCCGAAGACCGTGGAGCAAGGCCTCATATTTAGCTGCATTGTTAGTACAAGGGAACATCAACCGGAGAACAGATCAAAATTCTTCACCTCGTGGGGAAGTCAATACAACTCCAGCCCCCGAGCCTTCCAATTGTCTGGACCCAACAAAGTGAATAGTCCAATATGTGTTATCCAGCTTCTCCTCAGGCATCTGCAACTCTGTCCAATCATTGACGAAATCCACAAGTGCTTGAGATTTGATGGCTGTACGAGGCACATACTTTAAACCATGAGGTCCAAGCTCAATGGCCCATTTGGCATCCTGACCTGTGGCTTCTCTGTTTTGGATGATATCCCCTAACGGGGTAGAACTAACCACAGTGATAGGATGACCCAGAAAATAATGCTTAAGCTTCCGGCTAGCCATACAAAATAAGAGAAGGCTTTTGGGACGGAGCGCCGCCATCTCGAGGCGAAACTTGGGCAGGAGCACTTTTGCTCTCCGACGGAGCGATTCCGCCGGGGGAACTTCCCTCCAGGAGGGGGAAATCATCTTCATCATCATCACCAACAACTCTCCCATCTTGGGGAGGGCAATCTCCATCAACATCTTCAACAGCACCATCTCATCTCAAACCCTAGTTCATCTCTTGTATCCAATCTTGTTACCGAAACTATAGATTGGTGCCTGTGGGTGACTAGTAGTGTTGATTACATCTTGTAGTTGATTACTATATAGTTTATTTGGTGGAAGATTATATGTTCAGATCCATTATGCTATTTAATACTCCTCTGATCATGAACATGTTTATCATTTGTGAGTAGTTACTTTTGTTCTTGAGGTCACGGGAGAAATCATGTTGCAACTAATCATGTGAATTTGATATGTGTTCGATATTTTGATATTATGTATGTTGTGATTCCCTTAGTGGTGTCATGTGAACGTTGACTACATGACACTTCACCATATTTGGGCCTAAGGGAATGCATTGTGGAGTAGCAATTAGATGATGGGTTGCGAGAGTGACAGAAGCTTAAACCCCAGTTTATGCGCTATTCTGTAAGGGGCCGGTTGGATCCAAAAGTTTAATGCTATGGTTAGAATTTATTCTTAATACTTTTCTCGTAGTTGCTCATGCTTGCGGGAGGGTTAATCATAAGTAGGAGGTTTGTTCAAGTAAGAAAAACACCTAAGCACTGATACGTCTCCAACGTATCTATAATTTATGAAGTATTCGTACTGTTATTTTATCATTCTTGGATGTTTTACAATCATTTTATAGCAACTTTATATCATTTTTTGGGACTAACCTATTGACCCAGTGCCAGTTGCTGTTTTTTCTTGTTTTTACATTGCAGGAAATCAATACCAAACGGAGTCCAAATGCAAGGAAACTTCACGGAGATTTTTTATGGACCAGAAGACCAACAGTGGGCCAAAGAAGCACCTGGGGGGTGCTGCGAGGGGGACACAACCCACCAGGGCGTGCCTGGGAGCCCAGGCGCGCCCAGGTGGGTTGAAGCCACCTCGGTGGCCTCCCGCACCCCCTCTTTACCCTATAAATTCACAAATATTCCAAAACCCATCGGGGTTAACCTAGATTAGAAGTTCCGCCACCGCAAGGCTCTGTAGCCACCGAAAACCAATCTAGACCCCGTTCCGGCACCCTGCCGAAGGGGGGAATCATCACCGGTGGCCATCTTCATCAACCCGACGGCCACCACGATGAGGAGGGAGTAGTCCACCCTCGGGGCTGAGGGTTTGTACCAGTAGCTATGTGTTTAATCTCTCTCTCTCTCTCTCGTGTTCTTGAGATGTCACGATCTTGATGTATCGCGGGCTTTGTTAATATAGTCGGATCATATGGTGTTTTCCCCTCTCTATCTTGTGATGAATTGAGTTTTCCTTTTGAGATTTCGTTTTATCAGATTGAATACTTTTATGGATTTGAGAACACTTGATATATGTCTTGCAGTTGAATACTCGTGGTGACAATGGGGTATCGTATTGATTCACTTGATATATGTTTTGGCACTCAACTCGCGGATTCCCGAGGTGACATTGGGGTAATCTATGCATAGGGGTTGATGCACGTTCTTGTCTTTGTTTCTCCGGTAGAAATCTTGGGGCACTCTTTGAAGTTCTTTGTGTTGGATTGAGTATTATGAATAAGAATTGCTTTGGTGTTATTTTAGTACGGACTCTAGGATAGATCGAACGGAAAGAATAGCTTTGTGTTATTTTAGTATGAACTCTTGAATAGATCGAACGGAAAGTATAGCTTTGAGGTGGTTTTGTACCCTACAAACAATTTATTCTTATGTTCTCCGCTAGATAGGAACTTTGGAGTGATTCTTCATCGCACTTTGAGGGATGGTTATATGATCCAATTATATTAGCATTGTTGAGAGGTTGCACTAGTGAAAGTACGGACCCTAAGCCTCATTTTCAAGCATTGCAATACCGTTTTTGTGCCCGTTTACTATTTGCTACCTTGCTATTTTTATTTATTCAGATTATAAAAATATATTTCTACCATCAATATTACACGTTTATTACCATCTCTTTGCCGAACTAGTGCACCTATACAATTTGCCATTGTATTGGGTGTGTTGAGGACACAAGAGATTTCTTGTATTTGGTTGCAGGGTCGTTTGAGAGAGACCATCTTCATCCTAGACCTCTCACGGATTGATAAACCTTAGGTCATCCACTTGAGGGAAAATTGCTACTGTCCTACAAAACTCTGCGCTTGGAGGCCCAACACGTGTCTACAAGAATAAAGTTGCGTAGTAGACCTCAAGCTCTTTTCTGGCGCCGTTGCCGGGGAGGTGAGTGCATGAAGGTATATATTTGCAATTGAATCTTTTAGTTTCTTGTTTATCACTAGTTTTGTTTATAAATGAAAACTACATAAAAAATTGAATTGAGGTTGCATCATATTATTGATCATCTTTATAATATCTTTCTTGAAAATGATGGATAGGAAAATTGTGCTCAAGTGCTAGAAGAAGAAGTCAATAAAATGTTTGGCACAATATATTTGAATGATGAGCATGATTGCAATGTTGTTAGTATCAATTCTTTGAATATCCATGATGCTAATGATATGCAAAGGCATAAGCTTGGGGATGCTATATTTGATGAAGATAATATTTTTACTCCCCCAAGTTTTGATGAGAAAATTTATTATGATGAAAGCATGCCTCCTCTTTATGATGATTATATTAATGAAACTGGGCTTGTAAGAGTGTCAACTCTAGGTACTAATGATCCCACTATTTTGGAGGGTGTTGAATCTTATGGTAATAATTATGAAAGTGGATTTGGAGAGGTCATGACTTTATTTAGTGATGAATCCACTATTTCAGAAGAGGTTTCAATTGAATATTATGAGAACAAAGATGCTATCTATGATGATTATGGTGATGACATGTATTCTATAAAGAATAATGATAACCATGAAACTTTTCATCATGATTTTAATTTTCAATCCCATGATAGTGATTTTGGTGAGTTTTCTCCCACTACTATTGATGAGAAGAAATTTGCTTATGTGGAGAGTAATAGGTTTTCTATGGTTTTGTGTCATGAAAAGAATGCTTTTATGTGATGGTTATATTGTTGAATTTCTTCATGATGCTACTGAAAATTATTATGAGGGAGGAACTTATGCTTGTAGGAACTGCAATAATATCAAGTTTCCTCTCTACGTGTTGAAAGTTTTGAAGTTATGCTTGTTTTGCCTTCCTATGCTAGTTGATTCTTGTTCCCATAAGTTGTTTCCTCACAAAATCCCTATGCATAGGAAGTGAGTTAGACTTAAATGTGCTTGACATGTGCTTCATCATGATCTCTTCATGTTTCAATTCTTATCCTTTATGCGAGCATCATTGAAATCATCATGCCTAGCTAAAAGGCATTAAAGAAAAGCGCTTGTTGGGTGACAACCCAACCCTTTTACCTATTGTTTTTGTCTTGAACTCCCACTTGAGGTCGATCCCATCATCTGCACTGGCATCGTCGGCACCTGCAACTGTTTTGGTAGAATCTGTGAGTCACGAGGACTCAGCAATCTCACACCCGCGAGATCAAGACTATTTAAGCTTGTAGGAAAATGTGGTGTAATGAGGTGGAGCTGCAGCAGGCAATAAGCATATATGGTGGCTAACATACGCAAGTGAGAGCGAGAAGAGAAGCAACGGAACGGTCATCATCTAGAAATGACCAAGAAGTGATCCTGAACTCCTACTTACGTCATTCATAACTCAAACCGTGTTCACTTCCCGGACTCCGCCGAGAAGAGACCATCACGGCTACGCACGCGGTTGATGTATTTTAATTAAGTCAAGTGACAAGTTCTCTACAACCGGACATTAACAAATTCCCATCTGCCTCATAACCGCGGGCATGGCTTTCGAAAGATAATACCCTGCAGGGGTGTCCCAACTTAGCCCATCATAAGCTCTCACGGTCAACGAAGGATAAACCTTCTCCCGGAAAGACCCGATCAGTCTCGGAATCCCGGTTTACATGACATTTCGACAATGGTAAAACAAGACCAGTAAAGCCGCCTGATGTGCCGACAAATCCCGATAGGAGCTGCACATATCTCGTTCTCAGGGCAACACCGGATGAGACATCCTACGAGTAAAACCAGACCTCGAGTTTCCACGAGGGGCCCCCGCAGTCTACTCAGTTCGGACCAACACTCAAAGGAGCACTGGCCCGGGGGAGGGGGGGTTAAAATAAAGATGACCCTCGGGCTCGCAAAAACCCGGGGGAAAAGGCTTAGGTGGAAAATGGTAAAACCAAAGTTGGGCCTTGCTGGAGAAGTTTTATTCAAGGCGAACTGTCAAGGGGGTCCCATAAATCACCCAACCGCGTAAGGAAACACAAACTCAAGGAACATAATACCGGTATTGTCGTGGAATTGTCACGGCAGATGTCCTCGTGCAAGGACTTAGTCGTGGAGCCATCGCAACTAGGAAGCTTAAAGGGGTTAAACGGGACAAGGAACACGAGGGTTATACTGGTTCGGCCCCTTACGGTGAAGGTAAAAGCCTACGTCCAGTTGAGGTGGTATTGATTAGGGTTTTTTACTTGTCCCTAAACTGCCGCCGGGTCGTCCCTTTATATAGAGAAGGTTGACGCCCGGCGGTTCTCAGAGTCCCGGCCGGCTCATAACAGTGTCCGGCTCAGACTCTTAACTATTCTTGCCTTACACTACAAGTCTTGCCATAACGGCGGTTTATCACTACGGGCCTTAAGCCATCTCCAGGTCTTAAGCCCATCTTTGATCCGCCGCCTCCAAGTTCGGTACTGGGCTTCACGTGATGACCATTATGACATAACCCGGCCCCTCCTGGGCGGGTGATTCAATGGTTATATCCTCAACATTAGGCCCCAGATTGATTTGACCCGGTTCATGTCAATCTTCAATCCCTTTGATAGAAAATCTTCCGGCTTATATTTGTGCGAAGGTTATAACCCGCCGTGACGTCATCTTCTGGATTCCTGGTAACCCGCCATGACGTCATCTTCCATTAAATTCATTTTTTATTCTGTCATATCCCAACGGATCTTATCTTTAATGGTTATCCCGAAAATCGAGGCGTTTTCGTGGCACAATAATCACGCCGTGGCCTCCTCGTTTCTCGCGCCCACTCATCAGCCGTGCCTTATAAATAGGCCCGACCCTTATGTCTTCGTCATCTTCCTCCTCTTGCTACTGTACTGCCGCTCGAGCTCCACCGCCGCCGCCGCGGACCTCCTCGTCTTCACCAGCTCAGGCCGCTGCATCAACCTGACTTGACCAGAAAAACGCGACGGACCTCTGCAGTAACTCCGCATCTGTAAGTTTTTTTCCTCCCTGTTTCTCAGATCCGCATTAGCGATCTTTGAGTTCGTCGGTGTTTGTCGCCGTTCGTCACGAACACTTGATAGATTCCACCTTTAACACCCTTTCTTGATCTTTAGACAGTATAAGACTGCTGCGGTAACTGTTTCGCACCCGTTTCCGAATGCACATAGATCCCTTTCCATTGCACAGAGGCTCCGTTCGGGCCTACGAACTTCATCTGTGTCAGTTCTAGGTCTAGAAATTTTCCCTTTCCAGTCGATCGTTTGATCTAGAATAATTACTGCGATCTGTCAAACTTGTTTGTGCCACACTTAGTCGAAATATTGCCTCTGTGAGCTATGGCGGCTCATATCTCCGGCTCAAAGAAGCCAGGCGCTGTGAAATTTCCGGCTCATTTATGATAGAGTTTTAACCAACTTGAATCACTCACGATGCCCACAACGGCTTAGATAACCCGACACAATTGACCATATGTCATTAGGCCCCTTCATAAGCCGCCATCTTGAATGCTGAACTGTAAACTTCTTCCGGCTTATAGTTGAACCGGACATTTCCTTTTGTTATAGGCTTCATCTTTCACAATGCCGCCCAAGGCTCCCAAGGCACCCATCACGTGCAACTGGATGAGATCCAATGTTACTGATGAAACCTTAGCTGATTTCGTGAAGACGGGTTATCTGCCAAAAAAGGAGGTCATGTCCTATCGTGCCCCTGACCCGTCCGAAGAAAGACCTCAACCAAGAGACGGAGAGGTTGTGATATTCGTTGATCACATGAGCCGGGGCTTCGCACCTCCCGGCTCAAAGTTCTTTAGAGATGTTCTGAACTTCTTCGATCTGCGGCCGAAAGACATAGGACCCAATTCCGTGTCAAATATTTGCAACTTTCAAGTATTCCGCGAAGTATATCTTGGAGAAGAGCCCAGCCTACTGCTCTTTAGGGAGCTGTTTTATCTGAACCGCCAGAATGAGTGTGCCAACGGGCCTAGCTTGGAACTTGGCGGAATCTCCATTCAACGACGGAGAGATTGCCTCTTTCCTTATGCTGAGCCGCCAAGCCACCCAAAGGACTGGAACCAGACATGGTTCTACTGCCAGGATACTTCTCCGGCTGATGAGAACCCTCTGCCCGGCTTTCGTGCCCTGCGTCTGGAACCAAATCACCCCCTGCCAGACAAACTATCTCAAGCCGAACGTCAACCACTGATCCCCACCATCAACAAGATTAAGGCTCTTCTGGGAAATGGCCTCAACGGCATTGATCTGGTCCGGGTCTAGATTTCTTGGTGGGTGATCCCCTTGAGCCGCCGCCCCGGCTTAATGTGTGATTACACGGGCCGGAAAGATGACCCTCTGCGGCACAGCCGCAATGATCTACCCGAGGACGTCGTTGACGACATGACCAAGTCCCTCTTGAATGAGAGCTTGACAGACTGCGGGAGGACCGGCTTAAGCCCCTTCTGCCAAACTAACCCAGCTCCGGCGGTAAGCTACCAATCTGAGCACTTTCACTTTCCATTTTAACAATTTTCGTTTGAATCTTAAGAAATCTTTGTCGTATTTTTCAGGCTAATGATAAGTTCTGGAAGGTCAAGTATGACCATGAGGCGGCTAAAAAGGCCAGGAAGGCTAAGAAAGCCGCCAGGAGAGCCGCTCCCCGCAAGAAGGGGAGTAAGCCTAGCGCCTCAGAGCTGCTTCAGCTAGATGATAGCTCCGAGTCAGAGGTAACCCTTGATTCTTTAGGTTCTTCGTTTGTTTCTTGCTTGTTCTTAACCGCCTTATCAACTCTGATTATCAGCAGGATGACACCGGAGCGAGTAACCCGGTGACTGAAGAGGTAACTATACTTTCCTCCGACTCGGAGCCCTTGCCAAGGCCGAAAGTCCGAAGAGTAACCCGGAAAGTAAGATTTTCACATCCTTTAGCTTATCAAGATCCTCAATTTCTTTTGAAGCAACAGATTCATGAGAGCCGGAGACAAACCCGGGCCAACAAGGATGCAGATCTCTCCTCCGGCTTACCTGAAGCATCAAGGAAACGCCGGACCGAGGTTATCTCCAACCTATACCCTTTTCATCCTTTAGCGGGCGTCACTCGTCAACCGCTCAATTCGTCTGATTCAAATTATCAGGAAACTTCACCTTCCTCTGGTGACTCTATGCAATCTAACCTGCCGGCTTTCAAGACCGCACCCGGGTAATGACGATCATCTTATGTTGTGCTTATCTTTACTCATGCTTTTGTACTAACCTTTTGTCCTTTCAGTGCTCAAGCAAAGCTCAGCAAGAGGCCGAAGAAAAATACACCGGTCAAAGAACCGGTCCTGACTGAACCGGAGGCTTCAGCTCAAGAGCCGCCATCTGCCTTAGCTCCTGAAGCCACCGCTCCAATTGTCGAGCCAGTCATAGAGGCTTCTACTAACCCGGAGATCCCCAGCCCAGCTCAGCCGGCCGATGACCCGGATGTTGTAATCACCCGGACAGAATTTGTCGAGCCGGGGAGACCCACTGTGCTGGCCAAATGCTCTGCCAAAGAAGAACTGCTGGAGCGCCGCAGGGCTAGACTAGAGATCACTGACTATGCGAATTTGAGCATTGGAGACATTGTTTCGGGTTACATTGGTAAAGTGCACAACAGCCGGGACCTGGAGATTGATATGGTGAAGCAGATACAGCAAAAATCTGAGGTACAACTCTCTTGCTTACTCCATAGTCATCCTTACCATGCTAGCCCCTAAGTCTATTACTTATGATAGAATAGGTTGTAGACTTAACTTCCGGCTTACCTTCATGAACCGACAATTATAAATAGAATCTTTCAGCATACATTAGCCCCCAAGTGCCAAGTGTCTTTCCTTTGCAAAGTGCTTGGGACTTCAATGTTGCATGATAATTATTCACATTGTAACCTGGAATTTGTACAGGCTGTCGGCAAGAAATTTGAATCTGAAATCTCTGAGCTGAAGAACCGCCTGAAGACTCAGGAAACTGAGACCCGGAAGGCCAATGCCAAATTCGAGTTCAGTGTTGGTGCACAGGAAAAGCTGAAGAAAAAATTCGAAACAGAAAGAAAGACTTGGGCCGAGGAGAGAACCGCCTTGCTGAGCCGGGCCGAAAAAGCAGAGGCTGCTCTAACTGAGAGAACCGCCGAACTCTCCGGCTTAAAACGCCATGTGTCCCAGATGGTCTCCGCAATCTTCGGTAAGTCATTCTGGAAGCTTTTAATAAGTTTTCATTCTTTATGTCTCATAAGTCCCACTATTGCCATCGGCTTACCTGACTTTGTTAAACAGGTCCCAGAAGCTCCAACCTTAATCAGAATGTTCTGACCAAGCTGAAGGCCGTGTACACCTTGGTAGAGCAACTCTATACCGGGTCACAGCGTGCGTTAGCCATTGTGGCTCTGTCCAACGAGGTTCCGACTCACCTGGCGGATGTACTCAGGTGGCTTGCCGTTCTTCCTCAGCGCTTCCAAGAGCTAAGACGGGCCTCTGCAAGAGCCGGAGCTATAGCTGCACTGAGCCGGGCCAAAGCTTTTCTCCCGGAGCTAGACCCGGCCGACATCGCTCTTGGATACCCCAGCCTGAAGGAAGGCGGGACCCCCTTCGACCAGAAAGACTTCGCTGCCTGTGTAAAAAGCATGCGCCCAGTGGCTACCATGATCGGGAACGACACAGATCTTACCAAGTATCAGCCGGGTTATGACATAGAGAATCAGAGGATCCCAACTCCACGCTATGAAGCAATCAGCCTGATTCCGCCGACTCGTAAGCACACCTTTGCCCCAGAAGTTGACCCGGCCGGGTTAATTGACGATGAGGCTCAATTTGAGGCTTTGAGCGGCATTGACTGGAAATCATCAACCTTCCAGGTCATGGGAACAACCGGAGAAGCGGAGAGGGATGAGCCGGAAGCTTCGACCCAACAAGCTCCTTGATCTGTTAGGCGGCTTATAGACATGCCTTGAAAACAATGCCTCATCTTTTGGACTCTGGGAGTCTTGTAATAGAGTAGGACAAACACTTAACTCTGTCGTGCCATCGTGCACATGTTGATTGCTTAACTCCATTGAAGCTGCTTCTCTATATTCCTCCGGGTTACAATTGATCATTTATTTTCCTTATGCTTGAAGAACTGTCTCTAATTGCTCTGCATAGAAAAATAAATCAAAATCTCTAGGCGGCTTACCGCATGGAGAGTCACATATCTTACTCTTAAACCGGAACATAACGAAGGTCATAAAAGACCGACTCTCAACCATATCTTCAGGATAACCACAATAACCTACCTGCAAGCCGTCAAGTACACTTCCGGTTTATGTAACCCTAAATAACGAGGTTGAGAACTCAAGCCCCGGCTCAACAGCATCGATAATGCTCATTGTATGTTATCAACATTGTTAACCTAGTTTAAGCCGGCAGAGTAAGAACCGCCCTTGCACACTGTTGATATAATCAAAAGAACTTATTGCAAAAAACAAAAAGATCAAAGCTTAATGGCTTCCGGTTCGAATACGACCAGAGAACCGTCCCAAAGGGGTTAAGCTAAGATTCGAATGCGATCATATAGCCCCCAGTGGGTTTGGCGTTGCCGATCAAGAGGGTACCGACAGCTATGTTCTCTTTGGTTTGAATACGACCTATGTTTGAATAGGAAGCCCCCAAATGATCTTAAGAGTTGTTTAACGACGCTGATTCGAATACGATCCACGTCGGTTCCCAAAGGGGGTTGAGCTATGATTCAAATATGATCAAGAAAAACTCCCCAATGAGCTCGGCAGTTTGCCAATCAAGTGGGTATCGACAGCTATGTTCTCTTTGGTTCGAATACGACCTATGTTTGAACAGGAAGCCCCCAAGTGATCATATTGTTTAACGGCTAGATTCGAATATGATCATAAGCCGGATCCACCTCCATGTAATGTTGTAATGGAAATAGCACTTTTACCCTTGGAGGAGAAAAGGACAGAGGTACTGCTTTATTATTTATCATAATATATACATGGCTATAGAAATATGTACATTATGAGAGCCGGTGGCTCAAGTGTAATAAGGCCGAAGCTGAGCTATGTTCCACGGCCGACAGGTCTCTTCCTCCGACTTACGTGAATCCTTGTGCTCCCGAACATCGATAAGATAGTACGACCCGTTGTGCAAGTTCTTGCTGACCACAAAGGGCCCTTCCCAAGGCGGGGATAACTTGTGTGCATCTGTTTGATCTTGGATGAGCCGGAGCACCAGATCACCTTCCTGGAAGACCCGGGACTTAACCCGGCGGCTGTGATAATGACGCAGATCTTGTTGATAAATCGTTGAGCGAGCTGCTGCCACATCACGCTGTTCATCCAACAAGTCAAGAGCATCTTGGCGCGCCCGCTCATTATCCGCCTCAACATAAGCCGCCACTCGAGGCGAGTCATGACGGATATCGCTAGGGAGGACTGCTTCCGCTCCATAAACCATGAAGAAAGGCGTGTAACCCGTAGATCTGTTACGAGTAGTATTGATGCTCCATAACACGGAGGGTAACTCCTCCACCCAACAACCCGGCGTCCGTTGCAAAGGGACCAAAAGCCGGGGCTTGATGCCCTTCAAGATCTCCTGATTAGCTCTCTCCGCTTGGCCATTGGATTGAGGGTGAGCCACTGATGAAACATCAAGTCGAATATGCTCTCGTTGACAAAACTCCTCCATGGCGCCCTTAGACAGATTGGTACCATTGTCAGTGATAATGCTGTGTGGAAAACCGAAGCGAAATATCACTCTTTTCATGAACTTAACTGTTGTGGCCGTGTCACACTTGCTAACTGGCTCTGCCTCAACCCACTTTGTGAACTTGTCAACTGCCACCAAGAGGTGGGTCTTCTTATCCTTGGATCTTTTAAAGGGCCCAACCATATCAAGCCCCCAGACCGCAAATGGCAAGTAATTGGAATCATCCTCAGCTCCTGAGCCGGCACATGAGCCCGTCGCGAGAACCTCTGACAACCATCACATTTACTGACCAAGTCCTCCGCATCAGCATGAGCCGTCAGCCAATAAAAACCATGACGAAAGGCTTTGGCCACAAGGGATTTTGAGCTGGCATGATGGCCACAATCCCCTTCATGAATCTCATAAAATTTCTTGACCCTCCTCAGGGGAAACACAACGCTGGAAAGTTCTAGTAATACTACGACGATGCAGCTCGCCATTGACAATGACCATCGACTTGGACCGCCGGGTTATTTGTCTGGCCAGAGTTTCATCCTCAGGCAAATCTCCTCGGGTCATGTAAGCCAAGTATGGTACTGTCCAGTCTGGGGTGATGTGGAGAGCCGCCACCAACTGTGCCTCCGGGTCAGGAACAACCAAGTCTTCCTCTGTGGGCAACTTGACAGAGGGATTATGTAAGATGTCCAAGAAAGTATTAGGCGGCACCGGCTTTCGCTGAGAGCCCAGCCGGCTTAATGCATCAACCGCCTCCTTCTTCCTGCGATCGATGTGCTCTACTTGGTAACCCTGAAAGTGTCCAGCAATGGCATCAACTTCTCGGCGATAAGCCGCCATGAGAGGGTCCTTGGAATCCCACTTACCTGACACTTGTTGGGCCACTAAATCTGAGTCGCCAAAGCAGCTCACCCGGCTAAAACTCATCTCCTTAGCCATCCGAAGACCATGGAGCAAGGCCTCGTACTCAGCTGCATTGTTAGTACAGGGAAACATCAACCGTAGGACATAGCAAAACTTGTCACCTCGAGGGGAAGCTAATACAACTCCAGCCCCCGAGCCTTCCAATTGCCTAGACCCGTCGAAGTGTATAGTCCAGTATGTATTATCCGGTTTCTCTTCAGGCACCTGCAACTCTGTCCAATCATTGATGAAATCCACCAGTGCTTGAGATTTGATAGCAGTGCGTGGCACGTATTTCAGACCATGAGGCCCAAGCTCTATAGCCCACTTAGCCACTCTCCCTGTAGCTTCTCTGTTTTGGATAATATGTCCTAGAGGAGCAGAACTAACCACAGTGATAGGGTGACCCTGGAAATAATGCTTAAGCTTCCGGCTTGCCATGAAGACCCCGTAAACAAGCTTCTGCCAATGTGGATACCGTTGTTTGGATTCAATGAGCACTTCACTGACATTGTAAACTGGCCGCTGAACCGGATACTCCTTACCATCTTCCTTGCCCTCCACCACCACATCCACACTGACGGCTCGTGCGTTAGCAGCGACATACAGTAATAAAGGCTCCTTGTCAACCGGAGCAGCAAGAACTGGGGGCTCAGCCAGCTGTCTCTTCAAATCCTCAAAGGCAGCATCAGTAGCATCGTTCCAGACAAAGTTATCTGTTTTCTTCATCAGTTGGTACAGTGGCATGGCCTTTTCACCCAAACGGCTTATAAACCGGCTTAGAGCAGCGATGCGACCCGCCAGACGCTGGACGTCGTTTATGCACGCCGGCTTAGCCAGAGAGGTGATTGCCTTGGTCTTTTCCGGGTTAGCCTCAATGCCTCTGTGAGAAACCAGAAATCCCAAGAGCTTGCCTGCAGGAACACCAAAAACACACTTGGCCGGGTTAAGCATCATCTTGTAGACCCGGAGATTATCAAAGGTTTCTCTCAGATCATCTATCAAGGTCTCCTTCTCCCTGGATTTAACCACGATATCATCCACATAAGCATGAACATTGCGCCCAATCTGGCTATGAAGACAATTCTGCACGCAACGCTGGTAAGTCGCCTGCGCACTCTTGAGCCCAAAATGCATAGATACATAACAGAAGGCTCCAAAAGGAGTGATGAACGCTGTCTTCTCCTGGTCCTTAACTGCCATTTTAATCTGATGGTATCCAGAATAAGCATCCAAAAAACTTAAGCGCTCACAACCCGCCGTAGCATCAATAATCTGATCAATACGAGGGAGAGCAAAAGGATCAGCCGGACAGGCCTTGTTTAAATCCATGTAGTCCACACACATCCGCCAGGTGCCATTCTTTTTAAGCAGGAGCACCGGGTTAGCTAACCATTCTAGATGAAAAACTTCAACGATAAACCCGGCCGTCAAGAGCCGGGCTACCTCCTCACCAATGGCCTTCCGCCTCTCCTCATTAAACCACCGGAGGAATTGCCTGACCGGCTTAAATTTTGGATCAATAATGAGAGTGTGCTCAGCGAGTTCCCTAGGTACACCTGGCATGTCAGAAGGTTTCCATGCAAAAATGTCCCTGTTCTCACGGATGAACTCGATGAGCGCGCTTTCCTATTTCGGATCCAGATTGGCACTGATGCTAAACTGCTGAGATGAATCACCTGGAACGAAGTCAACGAGTTTAGTCTCATCAGCTGACTTAAATTTCATTGCCGGCTCATGCTCCGTGGTCGGCTTTTTCAGAGATGTCATATCTGCCGGGTCAACATTGTCCTTGTAAAACTTCAACTCCTCTGTTGCGCAAACAGATTCTGCATAAGCCGCGTCACCTTCCTCACACTCCAAGGCTATCTTCCGGCTGCCATGAACCGTAATGGTCCCATTGTGACCCGGCATCTTGAGTTGCAAATACACGTAACACGGCCGTGCCATGAACTTGGCGTAAGCCGGCCGCCCAAATATAGCATGATATGGACTTCTTATCTTAACCACCTCAAAGGTTAATTTCTCCACCCTGTAGTTGTACTCATCTCCAAAAGCCACCTCCAGCTCGATCTTACCAACTGGATATGCCGACTTGCCCGGCACCACACCATGGAAAACGGTGTTGGACTGGCTGAGGTTCTTATCAATCAACCCCATACGACGGAAAGTCTCATAATAAAGGATGTTAATGCTGCTGCCTCCGTCCATGAGTACTTTAGTGAATTTATATCCCCCCACTTGAGGAGCCACCACCAGGGCCAGGTACCCGGATTATCAACCCGGGGAGGGTGATCTTCCCTACTCCACACAATAGGCTGCTCAGACCATCTTAAATAGCGTGGAACCGCCGGCTCAACAGCATTCACAACGCTCTTATGAAGCTTCTGATCTCGCTTGCACAGACTGGTGGTAAACACATGATACTGTCCACCATTGAGCTGCTTTGGATTGGTCTGGTATCCCCCCTGCTACTGTTGATGACCCTGGCCGGATTGCTGATTAAATCCCCCTTGAACGTTCTGAGGATTGGAATTTGAGCCGCCACCCGGGCCATGAAACCCGCCGGCGCCTGAGCCGCCGCCCGAGCCATTGTTGCCAGTAAAGGCATTGGAATTCTTAAAGGCCTTCATGATTGCGCAATCTTTCCATAGATGAGTAGCTGGCTTCTCCCTAGAGCCATGCCTTGGACAAGGCTCATTCAACAACTGCTCAAGCGTCGGGCCTGACCCGCCGGCTCGGGGAGGTGGCCTCCCCTTACGTTGTTGGTTGTTACCCTGTGCGCTGGCGTTGGCCACAAACTCTATGCTGCCATCAGCCTTACGCTTGCTACCTCCTTGGTTCGCCGGGTTTTGCTGAGGACCCTTGCCATTGTCGTTCTTCTTTCCCTTCCCCGTCCTTTCATCATCCGACGCGGGGTCCTTGGTACTATCAGAGTCGGCGTACTTGACGAGAGCCGCCATCAGCGTACCCATATCATTGCAATCGCGCTTGAGCCGTCCGAGTTTCATCTTCAGGGGCATGAAACGACAATTCTGCTCCAACATTAAGACTGCAGAGCCGGCATCCATCTTTTCAGATGAATGTATTATCTCTTTGACCCGGCGAACCCAATGGGTTGTAGACTCACCCTCCTGCTGTTTACAGTTAGTCAGATCCACAATTGACATAGACTGCCTACAGGTATCTTTGAAGTTTTGAATGAACCGGGCTTTCAGCTCAGCCCAAGACCCGATAGAATTCGGTGGCAACCCTTTCAACCAAGTGTGGGAAGTCCCATCTAACATCATGGTGAAGTACTTGGCCATTGCTGCTTCGCTGACCTCCAGCAACTCCATGGCCATCTCGTAACTCTCGATCCAGGCTCCGGGTTGTAAATTAGCCATGTAATTAGGCACCTTCCTAGGCCCTTGAAATCCTTGGGCAGACGTTCATTGCGGAGAGCCGGCACCAGACAAGGAACCCCTCCAGTCCTCGTAGGTATACCCACGTCGACGGAAGCTGTCGGATAAGCCGGGGGTGGCTGGTAAGCCGTCAGCTGAGGCACCTGCTCCACCTCTTGCCGTGCTCTGTCTTGGTCTACCGCGTGAAAGGCTCCGTTATGAGCCGGGGCGTGGCCAGTAGGGCAAGTCATGGCGTCGGACATTACTTGAGCCGGTCGCTGAGATCATGTGTCTGCTATAACTCGGGCTCCGGCCTAGACGAGGGGTTGAATGAATCCTGTCCCGGCTATAAGAATATGCCTCTTGCTGCGCCAGAGCCGTCTGAAGGAGTTCCCTGACCCGGCGGGTTTCAACCGCCGTTAGAGAGTCACCATCAATTGGGAGAGCCGCCAGCCGCGCCGCCGCGGCGACCATGTTCTCCAACGGGTTGGCGTAATGACCCGGTGGTATTGGAACGTACTGAGGCGGGGTAGCGTTCACCCGGGGAGGCCCCATCACCTGGGGCTGAATTGGCGTTCCAGCCCCGGGTGCCATGATCTCTGGCGGGTTACTAGACCCTGCACCAGGCGTGTTGAAGAGGTTTTGAGGATCGTAAACCGGAGGGAGTCGAGATTGGGCCTTTTGGTGCCTCCTTCTCATGACCTCATTGGACGCGTTTTGATCCATCGTGAGCCGGAAAGATTGTTCCTGAATCAGTTGAGTCTGGGCGTCGAGAGTCGCCCTCTCTGCAGCCATCCTGATCCCTTCCGCCGCCAGATCCTCCTTGGCTTTCGTTATATCCAATTTTAACTGTGCCACCTCCGCGTCATGCTGGACTTGATCCGCCGGGGCAACCGTAGCAGTCAATAGGACCGTCATCTTATCTGTGAGATCCATCAGTACCTGAGCCGGCGAGGGCATAGGGCTTCCTGACCCGGCGGCGGGGTTTTGAATAGGTTGTGCGCCGGCCATGAAGATTCCAACCCGACTCGGCGGCTCAAAGGGGTCCGGAATGCTGTCACCATCGGAACAACCCCTGTGCCTGCCGTCTTGAAGTTGATATAATGAGTTTGACTCATCCGTAGCCGACTCGCCGTCAGAGCCGGCAACCGTCTCATCACCAGATCCAGATCCCTCAGAGAGTCCTCCGTGGACACATCCCACGAAAGCATGCTTCAAGGCAGGTAGAGCCCGGGCGGGTCGTGCACGCTAAGCCGTCTCGATGAGATCGGCGCAGAGGTCCGGCTCCGGGCCCGGCTCACCAATCTTGCCAATGAAGACATGGATTCCGCCGAAGGGTACCCGGTACCCGTACTCGATTGAGCCGGTGTCGGGCCCCAGTTTGCATCGTTGATGTAGAGCTTGCCGCGACGACTCTTGGTCATCCGGCCCACAGCGTATCCCTTGAGCCCTTCGAAGCTGCCCTTCAAGAACTCAAATCCACCGTGTGCCAGCCCCACGGTGGGCGCCAACTGTCGTGGAATTGTCACGGCAGATGTCCTCGTGCAAGGACTTAGTCATGGAGCCATCGCAACTAGGAAGCTTAAAGGGGTTAAACGGGACAAGGAACACGAGGGTTATACTGGTTCGGCCCCTTACGGTGAAGGTAAAAGCCTACGTCCAGTTGAGGTGGTATTGATTAGGGTTTTTTACTTGTCCCTAAACCGCCGCCGGGTCGTCCCTTTATATAGAGAAGGTTGACGCCCGGCGGTTCTCAGAGTCCCGGCCGGCTCATAACTGTGTCCGGCTCGGACTCTTAACTATTCTTGCCTTACACTACAAGTCTTGCCATAACGGCGGTTTATCACTACGGGCCTTAAGCCATCTCCGGGTCTTAAGCCCATCTTTGATCCGCCGCCTCCAAGTTCGGTACTGGGCTTCACGTGATGACCATTATGACATAACCCGGCCCCTCCTGGGCGGGTGATTCAATGGTTATATCCTCAACAGGTATGACAGAAACTAGGGAGGCAAGAGTGGAACAAAACACCAGGCATAAGGCCGAGCCTTCCACCCTTTACCAAATATATAGATGCATTAATATAATAAGAGATATTGTGATATCCCAAAATATCCATGTTCCAACATGGAACCAACTTCAACTTCACCTGCAACTAGCAACGCTATAAGAAGGGCTGAGCAAAAGCGGTAACTTAGCCAAACAACGGTTTGCTAGGAAAGGATGGTTAGAGGCCGACATGGCAATATGGGAGGCATGATAAAGCAAGTGGTAGGTAGCGCAGCATGGCAATAGAACGAACAACTAGAAAAGCAAAGATAGAAGTGATTTCGAGGGGTGGTCATCTTGCCTGCAAGGTTCTCAGAGTTCTCGAAAGCTTGATCCTCGTAAGCGTACTCAACAGGTTCTTCGTTCACGAACTCGTCTCCCGGCTCTACCCAAGACAAGAACACAAGCAATGGAACCACAATCAATCACGGGAAATGCACAAGCAACATGATGCAAAACATGAATGATATGCAAGACATGATAAGCGATGCATATGCGTGCTCCGGAAGGGAAAATGATGAACAAGGCAGTAACTTGGCAAACCAAGCATGCCACTGGAAAGATGAGATGATTTCGGTCGAAATCGATATAAAGATCACCGGAAACGGATGCACGGTTTGCAAATGGCAAGCAAAACAAGAATGACACGAATCTGCGATTAACAGCATGATAGCACTTAGGATGCAACAAGTAACAATGCTACAGCACTCCAACATAGCAACAAAGCATATGGCAGTAATCTACAGGAGATGCTTGACAAAAGATGAACACTGAGCTACGGCTAGATCACATCACAGCAGGTTCAAACAAGCATGGCAAAAGTGCAAAAAAATCAGGTTCACAGACTTTGTGAAATTACTGGACATGGCAGGAACAGCATCAGGTAGCAGTGTTCAGAGCACGAAATCAACATGCTACAGGAACTTAACATGGCAAAACAAGGCATGGCAGTATTCTAATAAATGCATATGACATAGTAAGTTTCGTTAACAGTTTTCAGACTTGGCAGAAAACAGAGCATGGCAGAAACAATAATATGAAGGCATCTTGGTGAGCTTGATGCACTCACCACAAAGCAATGCATGACAAAACAAGTTTACCTACAGCAAGATGGCAAGTTTATGAAGTTATCCATGGCAAGACCAAAAGCATAGCATGAATGGATCAACTACAACAAGCTTGGCAAAATTGAATAACACGTAAACAATCTGCCAGAAATATTTTATAGCAAAAGTAGAGAAATATTGAGTCATGCTATGGCACTCCATAATTTCAAACAAGGGCAGGAATGGATCAATTATAACAATATCTACAAAACATCCTTACTGAACATCTCCAAAATATGCATGGATCTCTCTGTAGCATCAAGTTTACATGACAACAAAATAACAGCAGACAGACTTGGGAGAAATTACCGTCCCTGAAATCAGAAACATTACGGAGCCTAGTTTGCATGCTTGTGCTAATCACCACAGAGATCACAAAAATACATGGCATACACCTCTGGAAAGATGGCATGGCATACAACAAAACACATGTAGAGCTCATGCCCATAAGATGCATAGATTAAATGCAACAAAAATAACAAAACTTCAAGTTCTGATAAGTAACAGCAGATAACAGCAACTAGCACTCTTGCACCAGAGATTTGGGCATCAAGATGGCCTCAAATGAACATGGTGCAATGGAACAAAATGTAGAGCATCACGAGACGAACATTTTGATATATTACACGCGCCAAACGGAGCTGTATGCAGAGAGTTATGATGCGATGAACAGGGCAAATCTCGTAAATATCTCGGGGACTTGGAAAAAATGAGAGGGAGAGAGGTCAACCGAGGGCGTTGACTGGATCGGGATCGACCGAGGGAGCTCGAGCTCGACGGGGCGGTTGCCGGCAGCGGCGCGGAGAAGGAGGAGGCGCCGGGGAGGCGCGGTGGTCGGCGGGGAAGAGGGGGGCGGCGCCGGAGGGAGGCGGCGTCGGGCGCGGGCGGCGCCGTGGTGCGCGGCGGCGGC